>NC_088797.1:67359717-67670083 GCF_011386835.1 Chrysemys picta bellii | reverse complement strand
GAAACATAAAATGTCACAGAGGTCTCTGAAAGTCACAGAATCCATGACTTCTGGGACCTCTGTGACAAAATCTTATCCTTAGCCATGAGTGATGCAATTCTCTTGTCAGTTTTTCTCAGTTGAGTCCATTGGCCACAAGCGACTGAAGTCAGTTGAATTACAAAGCCTATTTGCTAATCATAAATATATGCTTCTATTGGGTTGTGGGGTTACAGTTTTTCGGTTATGATCCTGCAAACCTTTCTCATATATATAATACCATTTAAGTCCTCTAGACTATTTATTCACATTCCCTCTCCCCCATTATATAAGTGTCTGGCCCTTAGATTATATGTGATACACACACTCCTCTCCCTCCTTTTGACTAGATGATGATTTCCTGCATTTCCTTAACTTTTGTATAAGTGAATATTTCTAATATTCTGTTAGATTATGCAATTGCACTAAACTGTCTTTATTATGTGGCACAGCCTTTAATTTTAGATTCCGGTTTCCCTATATACTTATATTTGTTAGTGTGCCAATTTGTATCAACAACAGAAACAAGGGACTGCTATTAACCTTAGATTATTTTCACATCATTTGAGGTTCCTTGTTATAATAGATATTTGTTTTTGTTTTGTTTGTTTTTTTTCACCGTACATTTATAGGGCTATAGTCCACACTTATTCTTCTGTACTTTTGAGAGAGGTGTGAATTATATGTCCAAGTAGTGAAGTATTCCAGTAGGAATAGTCTGGCTTAAAAAAAAAAAGCCATGCCTAGCTTTGGTGCCTGTTATATTGACCAGATTTTGGGATATGAAGGAGTCATTGGCTGATCCTATAGTCCTAAGGCAGATAAAACGCCTGTTGACTTCAAGTGAAGTATGCCAGTGATGAAGTTAGTCCAATGTGCCTAAAATATGCAAAATACCCAAAATGAATGAAACTCTAACAGTTATCTTCTAAAAATTTTGAGTGGTGGCAAGATACTTAAACATTCCAGAAGTTACTTCATGTGTTAAGTTATAATAAGGCAAAATCCTCTCCCCCTTAATTGTGCAAGTAATGGCAATGGTTTTGTATAAGTAAAGGGAACAGGATTTTTACCCTATATCTTATACTCCTGAAAGATCACAAAGAACTTTACAAACTCTATACACAGAAATCACTTAGGATCAGATTTTTAAAAGTATTTAGGTTCCTAAAGAATCAGGTAGCTGTTAATTTGGATTTTCAAAAGCCTCACCTATATCTTTAGGTGCCTTTAAAAATCTGACCCTTAGTGTATTGCTGGAATGCATCCACCTCTATGATGAAAAAAGTTCACAAATGTCCATTGTTAACAGTACTACCCAACTGTTTAAAGGTCTGATGCTACATGGTATTTAAGCATAAGGAATTGAAGAGGAATGGAAGACTTAATTCCCCTGAACTATTAAATTAGTAATAGCTGTAACAGTATTCTACTTTGCACTAATATCATATAACTCTTTTACATTCATTCTGTTAAAGTATGCATGATTTTTATTGGAAATTGTGCGTCGGGTAGCACGTGCTATTTTTGTTGATACATGGCACTTAGGCCAATACTTTCAAAAATAAATGGTTGAAGTTAAGCTATTAAATTCATATTTAGGCACCTCAATAAGTGGTCTGATTTTTCAAAAGTGAGGAGCACTCAGCAGCTTCATTTGACTTCAGTGGGAGGTGCTGGGTACTCAGCATTCTGAAAATTTGGTCGCTTATTGAGATACCAGAATATGAATTTAAGATCTGAAGTTTAGGCACCTTCTTCGAAAATGTTGATCTTGCAGTGTTCTCTGAATTTCACTGATTTATGCATAAATTCAACATGCTCCCCCTGTCATGCACACCTCTCTCTCTCTCACGCGCGCACACACACACACACACACACACTCTCTCTCTCTCTCAGACTCAGGAGAGTGTACCTCAATGTGCCTATGTACAATTTTACAAATGCTTCAAGGCAATAACATCTGATACATTAGCCTGCAGCATTTATACATGTCTAGCCCTAAATTTCTTTCAGCCTAAGAGGCTGAGGTATGGCTCCCACACAAACAAGGGTTTTGTTTAAAGTTGTTTGCTTTTCAAATAATTTTAATAGTGTGGTAAGTGAGGAACAATGCATTTGTTTGGTATTTTTTGGTACTCTCCATTTTCTTGAATTTGTGGGGATTATTCTGAACAGAATATGACATGAATGGCTACACTTATTCCCTTTATGGGCTGTAGGGGGTTATTTATCCACAGGTGCTTTGTGTGTGTGGGTGTATGCGGTCTTTCAGTTTTTCCTTTAAAGAAAAGTAATGGCTTAAGTATAGAAGACCTACATTCAACTCCTATGCCAGAAATAGAGAGGTTTTGTACAAAACTAGAACACATCTCTGGAACTGAATGTATAAAATGCCTGCAGAAATAAAGACACTCCACCATTAATATACAATAGGATAAGAGACCTGTGTAATACCAGGTTATAAAAACATTGAGGTGTTCTGGTAACATTCTAAACTTCAAAAGTGGAACTTGTGTGGCTTGTTGCTAAAACCACAAGATCAAATTTCATGGGATTGCACATTTATTCTGTTCTTTTGTATACAGGAAAGTAAAATGTTTAATTTTGAAATGGCTAACATTCATTTTTGAAACAGGTCAAGGGTACTGCAAAAAAAGTGGCAGACTCTAATCCATTGGGTATAGGAATGCAGGACTCTTGTTCAGTAACCACAGCTCAGGTGCTAAAACCCTTCATTAAGATTCAAGGTGATTATTGCTGATCATAATGACAGCTAGGTCACATTATCTCTCTCCAGCCAGGACATAAAGGGATGGGAGTGTCCCTTCTGTCTAATGGGAATTAGTGCAGAGGGGTTGCCTAGATCGGGCTGATTTTGAGTTAGTAATAAATTCAAACTACAGGAATTGTTTGTTAGCGCACATACCCTGAATTAGAATGCTGTGTTGAGGAGGGGGTTAGGGACTCACCCCATTCACAAGTACTGATAATATTTCTGATACTAGTATAGGGTTACCAACCCTCCAGGATTGTCCGGGAGTCTCCAGGAATTGAAGATTATGTCATGAGATGAAATCTCCAGGAATATGTCCAACCAAAATTGGCAACCCTACAGTGAGACAGGGTGTCATGCATGGAGTGCTTCCAGGACTGCGAGGAATTTTTGTCCATTGAGTGCCTATAGGATTGAGACTGTAGGCTGTAAGCTCTTAAGGTCAGGAACTGCTTCATTTTTTTGCTCTACAAAGAGCATGATGCAAACTTGTTAAATAATATCATATGGTAACTACAATAGTAAAGATTTGGGAATAATTGTAGATGAGTTATGGCCCATTTTGTTAATCTCCATGCCGTTGTTTTTTATCAATGTATGATATGTAACAGTTCCTACCCATCTCTTCTTGCTGCATTACCGGGGTGGGATCTCAGTGCAGATTGTTCCAGCAGACTGGCTTGTCTTTATTGCTGGCCTGTATATCCTCACTGTGTTCTGGCCAGGGCCGGCTCCAGCATTTCTGCCACCCCAAGCAAAAAAAAAAAAAAAAAAGCCATGATCGGCGGCGGCAGTTCAGCAGCAGGTCCTTCGCTCCTAAAGGGAGTGAGGGACCTGCCGCCCCCGAATTGCCGCAGGTGCTGCCCCTCTCCCTTGGCCGCCCCAAGCACCTGCTTGTTAAGCTGGTGCCTGGAGCCGGCCCTGGTTCTGGCACTGGGAACACCTGGAGTCTTTTGTAGCAGGCTGGCTGATGTCTTCAGTGCACTCTGTGGATGGGAACCTGGAGCCAGCTGGTTGGCAAAATTTAATGGCAGGACCCATGACTCCGGATGAAACCCCGCTGTGCTAAAAAATGTCGTAGATGGGCTCTGACAATATCCCTGACTAGTGTTGACATAGCTATTTTGTTATGACCTCTTTATTTTCTCTCAAGCTTAGGGGTTTTGGCAACCCTTTGCAGTCTGTATAGAGATAGACATGTGCGTCATATGTTGAGACTGAGCTTAAAATGAAACAGATAGTGACAGGCTATACTTAACAACTGCTTCCTAATTCATCCAGTATATAAAGAGCTCTGGTGTGAGATGATGGGTGAAAAAGTCAAAATGTGTGACATTAAAGAAACAAAATGCTATAGGGCCTCCTCCAAAAGCCACTGAAGCCAATGGAAATATTCCCATTTGTTTCCATGGGCTTTGGTTCAGGCCCATTATCATTAAAAATCTTGGCCCTAGAGTTTTTGTTTTCAAACACTTAATATTCAGAGTTTCCTATGTTTCCATTATTACATAGTTTCTTTTAATCAGTGGCTGAACTGAAAACTCGAAAAAAATCATTTTGTTTTTAGATTGTTTGAACTTCTGTTTACAAAAGAAGTAAAATTTGCAGTAAAAGTCAAAACAAAAAGGCATTTTTAATTGAAACATTTTGTTTAGAAAATGTGAACGCGAACCATTTCAGAATTTTTTTCCTTGTTTGTTTGTTTTGGGTTTTTGTGGACCAAAACATTTAGGCAAATTTGACTTGAATTAATTAAATATTTTGGTTGACCTGAATCTATATTTTTTTTCAGATGAAAAAAAGTTGTAGACAAAATTTTTTGCCCATCTCTAATAGAGACTTAATTAAAATATGTTTTGAATTTATTATGGTTTTCCTGTCATGGAAATGTCTCCCTCACTGACTTTAACTATTAAATAGTGCTGCTGTGGGCCAGTAAGTGTTTGCTATGTTTCACCCCTGAGCTCAATACTTTTCAGTGGTGTATCCTGAATGTAGTTTCTGTATTTGTCTTTTGGATCCTCTGGGAATATAGGCATTATATGTATTGTGTAACTGTCATAGAAAAAGACAATGGCTGTGTCATTTATAATTGGTGGAGATAATCATTCCAGGTGACTTGAAACCTGCTGAACTTACTGCCCCAAGAGCTGATGGAAATTACTACATTTACTTCTGAAAAGCTCAAATCAAATTATTATGCCTTAAGAGAACCATAGCAATCTTTCAGTCAATAACATAAGGATGTTCTACTAAGTGCTTGTCTCAATACAAACAATTTTAGTTTAAACTGGTGCAAAATTCTGTGTAGACACTCTTGTCTTGGTTTAAGAGTGGCTTATTTTGGTTTATCCTAAACCTAAATTATTTAAGCTAACTCGAATCAAGCCTGGGTTAAATTGAAATAAGAATCCACATATCCTTTTGTACTAGTTTAATAAAATAGCTTTAAAATAACAATTTAAGTTAACCCAGTGCAACTCTGTGTATGCAAATACTAAGGATACACATCTACCCCCAATACACCCTTTAAAAATAAACGGTGGGACTTGCACTCCTAAGCCATTTTGGCTATTTTTGGACTATTTGGGGCTACTTTTTGACTGCCTGAAGCTGGGACTGGATGACAGAAGATGGATCACTCAATAATTGCCCTCCTCTGTTCATTCCCACAGAACCATGTAGCACTGGCCACTGTCGGAAGACAGGATGCTGGGCTAGTGGACCATTGGTCTGACCCAGTACGGCTGTTCTTATATTCTTATGGAAAATCACAGCGCAAATCCATTGTGTTTTTAATGTGTTTGCCTCCACATATTATAAATGCTAAACATAGGGTTCCATTGTTATCCAATCAATATATGTTTAATATATTCACCCAGTTATTTTATGTGCCTGCTATCATATTTGTTTACTCATGCATAGATTCCATGTTTCTCATTTGTACAGCAGCTAACTGCCAGAGATTGTACTATGTCAGAGATTGTACTGCCAGAAATTGAACTATGTTTCTTCAGTTTTACAGTATTGCCAACCTCAGATATTGAAAAATTATGAGTCAGGCCTCAAAAATTATGGTATTTGCTTAAAAATCCAGACATAAAAATAATATAATATGGGTTCTTTTTATTTGTTTTCTGATTTCTGAGCCTTGGTAGGTACATTTGATTCACATTTTCAAATTTTTCTCCACAACCATAAGAGCTAAAAACTTATTTTTGTTTTTAGATGAAAGTGAGAGTCTCACATAATCACAACTCCATAAATTTGGGTTTATGAAAACATAAAATATCATGAGACTTGCAATACAATTATGAGAGTTGGCAACACTGCTATGCCATTCTGTGTTCCCTATTGAGGGATTTCACTACTATGCAGAGGAACATCACAAAAGCCTTTGCATCACTTAAGCCCTCAAAATAGGATGTCAGAGATGCATAGGTGTTGTGTGCCTCCATTTCACAAAGATGAATTTGACCCTAAAATAAAATCAGGATCTTTAAAATGCTGCTATAAAAGAGGCCCGACATGTTCATTCCCTTCATACACAAAGCACTTATTGAATTCAAAGCTGGCCTTTGTGGTCTTCACAGGCCTCAGCTATATCCCGACTTGTTTGGAGGATCTAGAAATACAAAAAGAACCTAGAGATACAAGGTGGCTAAGGATAATATTTTTTACTGGACCAACTTCTGTTGGTGAGAGAGACAAGCTTTTGAGCTTACACAGAGCTCTTCTTCAGGTCTGGGACATTTATTCAGACTATATGTCTACACAGCAATTATCAGGGGGTAGCCGTGTTAGTCTGTATCCACAAAAACAACAAGGAGTCCGGTGGCACCTTAAAGACTAACAGATTTATTGGGCATAAGCGTTTGTGGGTAATTAGACACCTGCATCTGGCCCATGCCAACTGACTCAGGCTCACAGGGCTCAGGATAAGGGGCTGTTTAATTGCGGTATAGACATTCGGGCTCAGGCTGCAGCCTGAGATCTAGGGTACTAGAGCCAAGGCTCCAGTCAGAGCCCAAATGCCTACACCACAGTTAAACAGCCCCTTAGCGCAAGCCCTGCAAGATCAAGTCACGTGGCACAGGCCAGCCACAGGTTTTTATTGCAGTATAGAGATACCCAGAGTGTCACAGCTAAATACAAGTTGGAATGGAGTGTTTAGCATAAAATATGTGCTAACTGCTTAAAGGACCATTCCAGGTGAAGTGGCCAGTTAATATCTCTTGCAGTCATGGGTATGGGCGAATTATAGATTGTCCATAATAAGGCATAAATCCAGTATCTCTTTTAAGTCCATGATTTTTAGTGTCTAGCAAATTTATGAATATAAGCTCCTAGGCTCATCCTTTGAAGGTGTTATGCAGAGATTCTAAGTATTATATAATATTATTTGTATCACAGTAGTGCTTACAGACCTCACTGAGATTGGGGGCCCTACTGTGCTAGACACAGTATATACACCTAGTGAGAGACAGTCCCTGCCTCAAGCATTTTATAATCCTAAATCGACAAGATGGACAAAGGATAGGAGGGGAAACTGAGACACAGAAGTGAAGTGACTTGCTGTGACACTTTACGGGGGTAACTCAGGTGTCTGGGGTGAATCGCTACTACCTGCATATAGCATCAGGGAATCTTATCTGTGCCCACCAGTGGAAGTTCTAAAACTACCAGCTGCCAGCAATATACGCGCTTCACTCCAGACTACCATGAGCCTTGCTGTTTCCCTTGGCAGGCTAGCAATTTATGAATCCTATTTTGTTACCCTCGAGTGCCCAGTTCCTTACCTTTTTGAAACCCACAGTGTACACCAATACATTGTCTCTATGGAAGCAGTGCACCCTGGGTTACTGGCTTCAACTCAGTTCAACACCCTCCTTAGCACAAGGCACTTACGTGTTTCTGTAGGAAAACCAAATTGAAGTATATTTAACAAGCTTGAGTTAAAGAATTAAATAAAAGCAAATAAAATAATTTTGAAACATAAGGTTACAGGTAAAAGAAAAAACATAACATGCAATCTATACCCATATTTATTAACATATTACTTCCCTGTCTAATAAGGTATTTCACACGGTGCTCATCTAACCTAGAGATCTGGGATCCACTTTTCATGAACCACTCTCACTAGCAGAGTATATCCCCCATAATTAGTAACATCTTGGGTCCTTTCTCCTTCTGTTACAGAGTCCTAGACATTTTGTCTCCATTTATAACCAGGGCATTTCATTAACTTCAGCTCAGCCCTGAAGGTCCTTTGGCCAGAATAGTTTCTTGGGCTTCTCTTGTCTTTGTAAATGGTTAGGCCTGCGCCTGGTCCAGATTGTAAACACAGGGCTCTGCTGGGTTGAAAGATGTTGAATGTTCTTGCTCTTGATTGAGTTAGCTGAGACCCGCCCCCCTCTGCCTCAGGTGATGTTGCTCATCTCCAACAGTTTTAGAACATAATATTCTACATTTTACATATCACTTAAAATATTTCCTATACAAACAGCTCGCAATAACTATGATGATCAGCTAGTTTATAGCAGAGAACAGACATGACCCCCTTCAGGGAAGTATCGTGACACAGGTATAATATACCTTTCGGTACATCTGTGTCATGCCTCCTCAAGTCCACTCAGCAGCTTAGTGGCAAAGTCAAGATTAGAACGTAGATTCCCGCACGCAGAGGCCACTGTAATATCAGCTAGATCCCTCTCTATCTGGATGGCAGGTTATTATCTTCATTTTACAAAGAACTAGAAAGTGTTAACATTCACCAGAATGTACATCAAAGGTCCCCTCATTCTCCACCCTGGTGGACTCCTTTCTTTTTACATAAAACAAATTACCTGAGTTTTTTATCTCTCAAAGAATTATATCGCTAACCCTTCTCAAAATTCTCAGGACAGCCCTAAGCATGTGGGACAGGAGGTAGTTACAATGGAGTAAAAGATGCTGGCCCACTCAAAAATGCAAACCCTGGTGGAAGCCATGGGAAGTTCACAGGGTGCAAGTAATGCAGAACTAAACTGCTAGTGGAGTAACATCACCACCTGCTTGATATCAGCAAATGCAATGTTGTACTGCAACTAGATACTGCTAATAAACCAAAAAGGCCTATAAAAATGATTAAACCATTACAATTCCTATTTTTGGTGTAAATTCAGGCTTTGGTTGCTGTAGGTTATGAGATTTAATTTATTTACTTACAAGGAGACATGAGCTCCTCAATAGTTCTGAGTCATCTTTTATTTCATAAGAAGAGATTCTGTGTCACAAAGCCATGCATGTTGTACAGTATTTGCTGTCTCTATATGTAAACATTCTTAGGATGTGCTTGGATGAGCTCTACTGCTGTAATAAAAAGACTATTCATACTGAAGAGAATTCTTGAACTGTCTTATATACATACAGTTTATCTGCATAAATAAGTCATAACACCATGTAAAAGTATCTAATATTTTCCCTCAATTGATAAAGGTATTTTTTTCTTTTTCTTCTTCTATTTGTCACCTCTCTCAAAGGAGAGAGTTGATTCCTGTGTTGTGCTAAAGGTTTGATATATATATAGTACTCATTTCTTAAAGCATGTGGACATCTCCAAAAAATAATGCTACTTCTAGAACGTGAGGGTTTCCAGTTAAATATATGCTTGTTGATTGTACTATTTTTAGTTACTTTTAACAACTCATGCTGTTCCCAGATATTATTCGTAAATGTAGTATTCTGTTCTTAAGAGGAAAGTATCTCAGTGTCAAGGTTCTCTCTTTGTAACCAAGAAAGGAAAGATTCAGGGTGCCTGTCAATGTTCTATTTCTTTGAAAGCCTGGGAGACAAGGCTAGAGATAATTAATAATACATGAATTGTATCTAAAATGTACCCATTTGACTTTTGAGCTGATGCTAACAATGATGGGGGAGGAGAACAGGTGAAATGATCTGAGCCAAAATAAACATGAAATACATTGTACAACCCATAATGTCATTGTGTGATATAAGGCAGATGATAAACAACCTAGCTCAAAAATCAGTCTGCTTTTGTTCAGAGCAGCATTTATGAAGGCAAATAGACTTCATGTAATATTCTGTTTTAAACACTTGACATTATTATTATTATATTTTATTTTAAGAAAACCTAGGGAACTGTATCTTGTTTTCAGAATGGATTAAATACATTTAGTATATTAATGATGCATTGGTAATAACAAAGTATCTTAGATAGTTCATAGAAAGAGTCCAACTACATAGAATTTGGAAACTTGTTCTTCAAGCATAATCCTTTTATAGTTTTGAATTGCTGAACAACTCAGTTTTTCCCCAAAATTTAGATTATTGTAAAAACATTTTCTATTGTTCTTAAGCTTTGTAAAAATAAATAAAAATCCTTTTTCATAATTTCTCTGGGCAAGATTATGGTGTTCTTAAAGAAACAGGCATCTCCAATTCCCAGTGCTGCAAAGTCTTTGTTACAAACACTGCAAGGGAAAGAGATTGCAAACAAAAATGAAATTGCTTTTTTTCCTTGTTGGGAGGAGTGCAAAAATTAAACAGCATACATACTGGAAACTTGTAAAAAATGGTTATTTGTACTGACATAAAAGAATGGGGGTATTTCCAATATATTCTTTCTAATTTTGACAGTGTCCCTTAATATTTATTCCAGTTTTATTTTTTAGAGATCAAAGTGTGGCTCATATATCATTGCCTATAATATTCAGCATCTGCTAATACCAGGTTTCTTAGATACAAGACAGCAGGTGATGTTGCTTCCTCATGGTTAAAGTGGGTGACTGGGTGTCAGAGGTTTTTCAAAGATGATGAGGGAATTAAATCCCCTAATTACCTTGGAAAATGCTGACGCCGGTTTTTACTTCCAACTCTGCCACTGACCTGTTGCTAAGTCACTTACCTTTTTCTGTGTCTTGATTTCTCTTTGTCTCATTTTGTCTATCTATAAAATTAGTACAATAATACTTACCTACCTCACAGGAGGGTTGTTGCTTGGAAAAGCATTTTCAAATCCTCAGATGAAAGGTGCCAAATATTTTAACATCTCCAAACCATAATAAATGGGACTAACCCAATATCACCATAAGCTGAAAGGACTAAATATTCATTCATATTAAGAAATTAATTGTGTTGTTTAAAATGCTTTGGCCAATGTCATTTAAGTGTAAGAAACAGAAACAAATATATACTAGATTATTAGTGAAAAGTGTGCACACTGAATATTGCTTGCCAGTAGCTCTTTACTATTTTGGCAGAAATGACAGATACTTTTTTAACACTCTTGTATAGGTCTGTAATAATTTAATAATAACTAATAGTGATTATGACCAAACACTGATGAACCTAGAGAAAGTACTAGAAAATGCATGATAGGAAACGCTCATGCATTGGATGATGCAACAATAAAGCTGAGTGGTGTGGTGATGTGTGGAAGTGGACTGGACCACTTTCTGTCAGAACATGCAGTTCAGTCGAAAGCAAAATGCTTCCCAAAATTGCGTCAATTTCACTGAAATTTCATTCGGGGGGGGGGGGGGGAGGGGAGGGGATGGGAGGATGAGGTTCTGACAATCTCAAAACATCCCATTTTTATATTTTTGGAATGAAACATTTTGATTTTTCCCTGTGAAATGACTTTTTGTTTCAAAATATTTTTAGTCTGCATTACATTAAAATACATTTGAAATCAAAACAAAATGAGACATTTTGATCAAACTGAAATGGTAACTTTGGGAGGGGTGTGTGTGTGTGAAGAATTTCAAAAATTTGGGGGGTTGTTCCAATGTGGTATAAAAACAAAATTCAGAATCTCAAAATCCTCCACAAAATGGAATTATTCTTCTCCACTAGCTCTACATGCTAGGCCTTTTTCATCCCTATGCCCTGATTCTCCAGTGCCTTGCTTCATAGATTCATAGATTCTAGGACTGGAAGGGACCTCGAGAGGTCATCGAGTCCAGTCCCCTGCCCGCATGGCAGGACCAAATACGGTCTAGACCATCCCTGATAGACATTTATCTAACCTACTCTTAAATATCTCCAGAGATGGAGATTCCAAAACCTCCCTAGGCAATTTATTCCAGTGTTTAACCACCCTGACAGTTAGGAACTTTTTCCTAATGTCCAACCTAGACCTCCCTTGCTGCAGTTTAAGCCCATTGCTTCTTGTTCTATCCTTAGAGGCTAAGGTGAACAAGTTTTCTCCCTCCTCCTTATGACACCCTTTTAGATACCTGAAAACTGCTATCATGTCCCCTCTCAGTCTTCTCTTTTCCAAACTAAACAAACCCAATTCTTTCAGCCTTCCTTCATAAGGCATGTTCTCAAGACCTTTAATCATTCTTCTTGCTCTTCTCTGGACCCTTTCCAATTTCTCCACATCTTTCGTGAAATGCGGTGCCCAGAACTGGAAACAATACTCCAGCTGAGGCCTGACCAGAGCAGAGTAGAGCGGAAGAATGACTTCTCGTGTCTTGCTCACAACACACCTGTTAATACATCCCAGAATCATGTTTGCTTTTTTTTTTTTTTTTTTTTTTTTTTGCAACAGCATCACACTGTTGACTCATATTTAGCTTGTGGTCCACTATAACCCCTAGATCCTGCCGTACTCCTTCCTAGACAGTCTCTTCCCATTCTGTATGTGTGAAACTTATTGTTCCTTCCTAAGTGGAACACTTTGCATTTGTCTTTGTTAAACTTCATCCTGTTTAACTCAGACCATTTCTCCAATTTGTCCAGATCATTTTGAATTATGACCCTGTGCTCCAAAGCAGTTGCAATCCCTCCCAGTTTGGTATCATCCGCAAACTTAATAAGCGTACTTTCTATGCCAATATCTAAGTCGTTAATGAAGATATTGAACAGAGCCGGTCCCAAAACAGACCCCTGCGGAACCCCACTCGTTATGCCTTTCCAGCAGGATTGGGAACCATTAATAACAACTCTCTGAGTACGGTTATCCAGCCAGTTATGCACCCACCTTATAGTAGCCCCATCTAAATTGTATTTGTCTAGTTTATCAATAAGAATATCATGCGAGACCATATCAAATGCCTTACTAAAGTCTAGGTATACCACATCCACAGCTTCTCCCTTATCCACAAGACTCGTTATACTATCAAAGAAAGCTATCAGATTGGTTTGACATGATTTGTTCTTTACAAATCCATGCTGGCTGTTCCCTATCACCTTACCACCTTCCAAGTGTTTGCAGATGATTTCCTTAATTACTTGCTCCATTATCTTCCCTGGCACAGAAGTTAAACTAACTGGTCTGTAGTTTCTTGGGTTGTTTTTATTTCCCTTTTTATAGATGGGCATTATATTTGCCCTTTTCCAGTCTTCTGGAATCTCTCCCGTCTCCCATGATTTTCCAAAGATAATAGCTAGAGGCTCAGATACCTCCTCCTATTAGCTCCTTGAGTATTCTAGGATGCATTTCATCAGGCCCTGGTGACTTGCAGGCATCTAACTTTTCTAAGTGATTTTTAACTTGTTCTTTTTTTATTGTATCTGCTAAACCTACCCCCTTCCCATTAGCATTCACTATGTTAGGCATTCTTTCAGACTTCTCGGTGAAGACCAAAACAAAGAAGTCATTAAGCATCTCTGCCATTTCCAAGTTTCTTGTTACTGTTTCTCCCTCTTCACTAAGCAGTGGGCCTACCCTGTCTTTGGTCTTCCTCTTGCTTCTAATGTATTGATAAAAAGTCTTCTTGTTTCCCTTTATTCCTGTAGCTAGTTTGAGCTCATTTTGTGCCTTTGCCTTTCTAATCTTGCCCCTGCATTCCTGTGTTGTTTGCCTATATTCATCCTTTGTAATTTGTCCTAGTTTCCATTTTTATACGACTCCTTTTTATTTTTTAGATCATGCAAGATCTCGTGGTTAAGCCAAGGTGGTCTTTTGCCACATTTTCTATCTTTCCTAACCAGCGGAATAGCTTGCTTTTGGGTCCTTAATAGTGTCCCTTTGAAAAACTGCTAACTCTCCTCAGTTGTTTTTCCCCTCAGTCTTGATTCCCATGGGACCTTACCTATCAGCTCTCTGAGCTTACCAAAATCTGCCTTCCTAAAATCCATTGTCTCTATTTTGCTGTTTTCCCTTCATGATTGTTCGCTTGTGCTTGTGCAAAGTTGGTACAAAATGTGACCATCCTGATAGCATATCACACATTGTGTGGCTGTAATGGATCACAGAAAGTGTGAGACAGGAAACATTCCTGATTCTCTACTATCTCAGCAGTTGATTTCAATGGACTAAATTCTGAATTTAGACACATCCATATAAACCCACTGAAATGAATTGATTAGATGCTAATAAAGGTAGGACTTGGCCTTTGGCATCCGGAATGAGGTCTACACTGCTAATAAGTACATACTTAACTCAGGTTAGCTTGGGTTAAAATGGCCATGAAGACACAGCAACTCAGCTTTTAACTCTGATTATTGGCTTGAGTTAAATTATTAATTGTAATGTTGATTATGGTAGAGTCTAAGGAGCAGCCAATAATGGAGTCCCAGTGTGCTAGGCACTGCACAAACACAAAGTAGTAGGTGGTCCCTGCCTCAAGGAGCTTGTAATCTAAATGGACAGACAGACCCAGGGTGGGGGAAGGTGTAGAACACACAAGCAGAGTGAACAATGTGGTGGCAGCAAACGTCATGTTAGTTCCACGAAGGGTTTTTTTTTTCTTTTTTCATTTCTTTCTTTCTTTTTGGAGTGGGTTTAGTTCAAAGGGGATGAGCTAACTGGAAAGAAAAGGGAAGGAGGCGATGGGGACAGAGCAGAGGAGAAGAGGGTAAGAGGGGCAGTGGTGCAGTGAAGCTGAGGTAAAGAGACTGAGGGGGAGGGTGGGAGCAAACAGCCAATTAGCACAAGGCAGAGAAAGTCCATTCAAAATTGTAGAAAGTTCCCTGAATGTCCAGATAAGAGGTCTCTGCTTTGGTTGCATCTGCTCCTACCCTCTGGAGCAGTGGTTATCAACCTATTTACCATTGAGGGACACATATGCAACTCTCTATGTGTTATGTGGGCCACATCCACACAATATATATACACTACTTGTATGGCTCTGAGGATATCATATGGGCCGCAGCTGTATGCTGATTGAGCCACAAGCAGGATGTGGGTTGAGAACCACTGCTCTGGAGGCTGGATAGCTCCTTGCTGCAGTTTTCTCCCATAGGTGGGGGGAAGGTGAAGCCTTAGGTTATACTTGAGCTGCTCACCAGAGTTAAAAGTCAAATTGCTGTGTCTTCACTGCTGTTTTAACCAGAGTTAGTTAACCTGAGTTAAGAACATGCTTTTTTTCCCTCTTCAGTATGAACATACCCTAAGTGACTGCAAAAGCTGAGCTCTGTATTCCGTATGTTGCCTTGGTTTTAATTAACAATCTTTCCATTTTCATAACTTCATTCTTTGTCAGGAATTTTCTGCAGCTTATTTGCTGAAGTGGCTGTTCTAGCATATGCGTATGTAAGGAATCAGATCCTAAGTAACTCAATGTTACTTGTCCGAATAACTTTATGGATGTCCCAGGAGCTGGACAATATTTTTATTTTTTGTATTCTGTTTGAAAGACAAAAGTAGTTTCTGTAACACTGCATATTAAATATGAAGGTCAACATGTTAATTGTTTTAAACATTTAAAAGGTACCATAACTGCAGAAAAATGGATACTAGAACATTTTAGAACAGCAGCTTTGCAGTAACACCCCTCCTGACTAACTGGGTTAAATTTTGGGGCTAATTGAATTGCTATAATACTTTTGACACACTGATAAAATCTGTGGCAAAGAATGAATAAAGAGCTAATGTTTGCTTTAAAAATATGATTATTGGTGGAAATTGCTTTTAGAAATTAACAGCATAGAAGATATAGTACTTTTCAATTAAAAAAGCAGTGTAACTGAGATTTGTTTAAAACTGTTCCTCATGAGCTTGGTTAGAATAAGAAATACTGTATTTTACAAAAATTACTACAAGTCCCTGAATACAGATCATGAAATGGTGACTTGTCAGCTACCTTGGGTTCAGATGTCACTGTATGGAGGGTGCTTGGATTATGTCATTAGCCTGGAGGATTTGTAAGCAACCAGGGGCTTCTTTTGTTTTTTAAATAAGAGGGCAATTGTTGCCTATTATAGTCCTGAGCATGTGGTCAATTTGTGAAGGTGTTTTATTTCGATTAAATACTTTATTCTGTCATCCGTGTGTGGACAACCTGCATTTATGCCAGCCAGAATTATGTATGAGGAATGTGTATGTACTTATAATTATGCAACTGCACAGGAAGAATAGGGAAAAGATCATTTGATTGATGCCAAGGGTCACGAAAAAACAAACAAAATAATATAAAACAACTTCAGCTTCAAAGCAGTTCTCAAAACCAATAACTGTAATTACCTTGTAGAAGCCTCCAAGGGGACCGTATTTTATTGGCACCATATGACAATGAGACTGGATGCTTCAGGTCAAAAGGGCAGATGCTCTGGGATATTGTGACAGTTAGATAAATTAATACAGTAAACTTCTTATAGCAAATTCGGATACAGCAAAACTGTTCAGGGTGATGTAGAATTAAAGTTCCTGTATGCCTCTTTGTGTATGATGTCTTATTTAGATTGTAAGTTCTTTGGGGCAGGGACTGTGTTTTAACATGTTTACACAGAGTAACATTTTCAAAAGTGCCCAGATGACTTAGGGCTTGTGGCAAACTGGAGTGTAAATCTGCCCTGCCGTAGCCTGTCGCTCATTAAATGTCCATGTGGATCCCGCTGACGTGCACTGAAAGTTCCGTAGTGTGCTTTGATCTACTCCTATTTTGAAATGAGACTAGCTGAAAACGCACTGTGGAACTTTCAGCATGGGCCACAGTATTCACATGGGCACTTAGAGTGCAGCAGGCTACTGCAGGGTAGATTTATACCACATCTTGCCATAAACTAAGTGTTGGTGTAGATATGCCCTTAGGCTCCTACGTCATTTAGCTTTTGAAAATGTTAACCACAATAGCTAGGGAAATCTTGACTGGGGCCTCTTAGCCCAACCAACCAATCAAACCGGACACGCACACTCACACGCACGTGCACAGACACACACACACCCACCTATCAGCTAGATTAACTCAGATATGTTAATATTATTTCATCTCTTTTTTTCCCTTGTGCTGTCCTCTAAATTATGGTACTATAATGATATAGTATACAAAGGATGCCTTATAAAAATAAATGGTATTGTATTGCTTCTGTATACCACTCACTAACAGTTTTATTTTTCCTGTCTTAATGGCAAAACAATTCATTCTTTTTCTTAGTCTGATTCATTTTCCAATAAGATATTGATGTCATCCTAGACCTAAAAGCTCTGCATTTTGTGCAGCCAAGGAGCAATTAGGTTACACATCCATTTCCTCTCATTTTCCCCCTCTTTCCTTTCACTAAGAAGAGCCATTCTTTGGCTTAATGAAAAGAACTTGTTCTAGTGGTCCTGTTGTTGTGTGCCTTTTCACTAGGTTATGTTGAACTACCTACACACAAGCCTGAGTTGGTACATTATAGCAATATTCCATTACAATGTGGCACTTAGGATCAGTTCCTAGATGTCTGAAAGATCCTCCGGGATTCAGCTAACGATGTTGGATTACCTCTCTCCTATCAAAATATTAGAAGGCAAAGGAATGTTTGCCTCAATAAACAAATGCTTAATATTTGTTCCAGGTTTAGTTGGAATTCTAGTGCTTTGAGAGACTAGAACCAAACAAAGGCAAAGCAGCTCAGGCTCAAATAAACCTAGCAACATTAGGAAATGTTGACAGTCTGTGGCCTAGTGTAACAAACTGTAGGATATACAGAAGACTGTAACATCCTGTCTCTCCCTGCCCTCAGGCTGAAATTAATTCCTGTGCAGAAGTCTTCAGTGGACCTTAAGTGGTGCACCGGGCCTCAGTGCATTTAAACCTATACATGTATTGACTTCCTTTTGATAAACTGTGCCAAGGCTAAATTTGGCAGTATGGTCCAATACTGCCAGATGCTGAGTGCTTCTATCTTCCATTGAAGTCAATGGGAGCTGAGCTCCCTTAGCACTTTACAGGGTCTCACACTTAGTGATTTAACTGTACCCTCTATTACGGTTGTTGGTAGAAATGGCCCAATACTCCAGACTTGGGATCCAGATTAGGAACCAAACTCCAGTACTCCAGCTCCAAAACCATCCATTGTCAGTCTTGTGTGATACAATGAGCTACCAGCATTTGAAAATCCGTTTTTTAGTTCATTAAATATTATGCGTCTCTTGGTAACAGCTGTGTAAGGTGGGGGAGAGGTAAGGAGTTTAATAACAAAGGAAGACCTGGGACATTATGATTTCCCAAGTATACTGTTTCCATAGATAAAATTATGCTTGCAGCAAAGTGAATCTCAATTTTGCCACTGAAATTCATAATTAAAAGAAGAAAAAATCCTAGCCCAGGCACTGAGTTATGCGTTGCAGGGACTCATATATTCTGCAACACTAGAAATATTGTAACTCAGTGTTTTATTTTTTTAGCAGCATAAGGAGCCTGGAGGGTAACAGGGGATTATATGTTTTTGGAATCCTATTTTTCGCTCAGGCTTTCAAATGGAACCCTGTTAGTTTTTATTTTTCCTTATTTGCCTCTAAAGTCACAGAAATGAGAAAATATTTCCCCTATATACTAAGGCAAGGCAACCTGAAAGGTAAGCTCATTCTGTAAAACTTTTTATTTTAGTTTGTACAGATTCCCCCCAACAGATGTTTAAATTAAGAAGCCATAGAATTCTCACTTTCAGATTTCCCCTCTATGCTAAAATAGGTATATCTCCATATATTTATTTATCTCATAGAACTGGAAGGGAACCTGAAAGGTCATTGAGTCCAGCCCCCTGCCTTTACTAGCAGGACTGATTTTGCCCCAGATCCCTAAGTGGCCCACTCAAGGATTAAACTCACAATTTTGGGTTTAGCAGGCCAATGCTCAACCCACTGAGCTACCCCTCCCCCCTCTGCTAATAATAAAGGAAAATAATTTCCCCTGGATTTATGAATTTATTATTAATAAGCTACAGTACTTTTTATATAGTGATTTTTATCCCAGTGGATCCCAGAGCACTCTTTAAATTGAATTATATATTGACTATTGAATATATATGCACACTGAATAACGGAATAATATATATATTATATATTATAATTACTCATATATATTAACTGAATATATCTATCTATCGATATTTATTTTTGTATGTATATATGTATGTTTCAGAGTGGTAGCCGTGTTAGTCTGCAAAAAGAACGAGGAGTACTTGTGGCACCTTAGAGACTAACAAATTTATTTGGGCATAAGCTTTCGTGGGTTAAAACCCACACACAGTGAGAATATGATGCATCAGCAGCCAGAAAAGCCAATGGGAAAAGTGAGTTAATAAAAGAGCTGAGCTATAACAGCACTCAGAGAAAAGTAAGTGTGTGTGTGTGTGTGTGTGTGTGTGTGTGTGTGTGTGAGAGAGAGAGAGAGAGAAATGACTTGAGTAACATTGAAGTACAGCCACTATTGAGGTAGATGAAGCATCTATAACAGCACATGGAAACACTATTGTTCAGGGAAATAAAGACTATTATATCCAATTGGAACTTCATAGAGGCTTTAGATAGGCAGATGTGATATAATCCAAAATGGAATTTTGTCAGGTCACCAAAGTTAAAATCCTTACTCATATATGTAAATATAATTATATAATTATAATAAATGGAGATATCCCATCTCCTAGAACTGGAAGGGACCTTGAAAGGTCATCGAGTCCTGCCCCCTGCCTTCACTAGCAGGACCAA
Source organism: Chrysemys picta bellii (assembly GCF_011386835.1). NCBI lineage: Eukaryota > Metazoa > Chordata > Testudines > Emydidae > Chrysemys > Chrysemys picta. The sequence goes on along the minus strand of NC_088797.1, from coordinate 67,650,428 downwards.
CTACTGATTTTGCCCCAGATCCCCAAGCGCACACACACACAGGCCATCAGATCTTTGATAAACAAGAGATCAGAACCTCAGTTTTACATCTCTATGGAAGGATGTCCCCTGTAGCAGCACAGTGGTCCCTAGCATCACTGTGAGGGATTGATTTTAGTACTGAATCACCAACACCACTTCCTTCAACACTTGTATGTTTGGAGATGCATCATCCTTGCACACTCTACAGCCAACATTGCTTAGCTTTTCAGATGCCAATCTGAGATCATATAACTGCATTCATCTGCTAGCAAATAATACTTTTAACATTTAGCTGTGTATGCCCTAAGACCTGTGTATAATTACCAAAGCTAGGCCAGCATGACTTAATAACTGTTCAGAGCAAGAGCACAAAAGTTTCCCACCTGTCATTCCCCATCATACCTATACTGTCCTTCCCAGTACATACAATAAGGCCTAGTCTTCACTTACCGGCTGGTCCGGAGGCATGCAATCGATGTTCTGTGATCGATTTATCGCGTCTGGTTAAGACGCGATAAATCGATCCCGGATCGATCCCGGAAGTGCCCACAATCGGCGCCGGTACTCCAGCTCTCCGAGAGGAGTACGCAGCGTCGATGGGGGGAGACTTCCGGCCGCATCTGGACCCCGGTAAGTCCGGACTAAGGTACTTCGAATTCAGCTACGTTATTAACGTAGCTGAATTTGCGTACCTTAGTCCGAAGTCCGGACTAAGTGGGGACCAGCCCTAAATGAACGTTCCTATATACACAGACGTGGATAAGACTTAAAGGCCAGAGACCATGTGGTTAAACCAATCAGTGAAGACAAGGAACACATAGAAAGCTCCTGACAAAGGAAGCTGGCAAGCGAGTCAGCAACATGATTGGGTTTAGGAGCAGAAAATACTGTCATGTTTACTTCCTGGTTGGTGGAGAGACTTAGCAAATGATGAAAGTGAGATACTTTTTTTTTTTTGAAGGCAAAAGCAAGATTACTTTGTCTCTTAGCTTCCTGGCTGGAGGCTTTATAGGAAAGTGGTAATGCTAGCAGAGTGTTGAGAGTGAGGCTGGAATAATAATAATGAAAAGAAACTGCATTTGTGATGGGAATGGGAAGAGCCTCCAAAATTTCACAGTGAGGACTGTTTGCTATGCCACTGCTGCATATATCTGGTCTCCTGCCTCTCTTCGGCACATCCGATAGGTTCTTCCCATTTAACTCACATTTAATGTCCCATTTAACTCCCTTTGACTCCATCTCACACAAACATCTTCATCTTTTCTCATGCTATCCCTATGCCTGCAATATGTTCCCTGTGTCTGATGCAACTGCATACTTGACAAGAGGAGAGGGACCACAGAAAATCTACCTATGGATAAGTGCAAATGCATTGTGAATGCTTTCAAAGTAGAGCAATGACAGGCATCCAGGCAAAGGAAGTGGATGACAGAAAATGAAGGGGTAGATGCATCAGATGTGTAGGATGTAAGTAATTGATGGAGTAATATCCTACTTCATCCCCATAATGTAGTAACACAAAGTACTGAATGGGCATCACAGAAAACGACACAAAAATATTCCCAAGCTCAAATAAACCTAGCAACATTAGGAATAGTATGACAGTCAGTGGCCTAGTATAACAAACTGTATGCTATACAGAAGACTGCAACATCCTTTCTTCCTTCTGCAACTAGAAAGGGGCAAATCAAAATTTCAAAGAACAGTGAGCAAAGAATAGCTGCTTTTGAACTCTCATGTGATGGAAATTTTTCCTTGAAGCATTTTGTCCTAAAAGACTAGGAGCAGAGAAGGGAAAAAAACAGCAGGGCCCACATCATGCAGTATGATTAATTGTGGCACAAAGGGAGGGGAGATGCTGGTTGGCTGCGGGTAGCTAGTTGCTAAAAAACAGAATGTATATTAATTCGCTTATTCAAAGTACCCCTTTCTGCCAGTGTAAATAGGAAAGGATTGGGTCATTATTACTACCAGTGTATGGGCCAAATTCTAATTCAATGGAAGACTTGCATGTCTATCCAATGGCAGAATTTATCTTGCTGGCATTTGAAAACTCTTTAACCCCTTTAATAGATTGCCAGTTAAATTTATTTAGGTCTCTTGAAGTCTAGAGGACTGCAGAAATAGCCTGTGAAAGTGCTTACCTTTTGTTATTCTTAAATAAAAGTTAAGATTCTCCCATAATCATATAACTCTGGGACCTGAGGAAAACACCAAAGATCATGAGAGTGGATGAAGTTGTGAGGAAAGGAGGGGTTTTTGGTTGATGTGCTTGTTTGTTTAAAATCACTGGCTTTCTTAACCAAAAGGCTTGAATTAAACAAATGAACTTTTTTTGTTTCTGAGCTTTGGGAAGAGAAGTTTAAGGGTGTAGTGAATTGCATTAGCTGAAGCACCAGAGAAGCCTGTAGAATGCCAGAGCGTAGAGATGTTCCTAGTTGTAGGTCTATCACTTCTTGAACAGCTTTATTCAAGGTAAGGGAAGCAGATAATCTTTGTAGCACACTACTTTGTATGGTTGTAATCCCACTTTCCTACTTAAATGAAAAAATATGATTCTCTCTGTGTCTTTTTCTACTGTTAGCCCATAAATGTTTGCAATTAAATTCTCAAATGAAATATCTCTTAAGCAGGGCTATCATAAGAACATAAGAACTCCCTCACAAAACTCTCCTGTTAGCCGCTCCTGGTCACGAAGGAGCGGGCTTTATAAAGCCCTGGTCTTCCTGAGTAGTCCCGCCCTCCTGGTTAAGGGTTGATGGGTGCTAAAAGGTTTAGGGATGAAAGTCTCCTTAAGAAGCTCTCAGCCTTGCCTAGCAGGCTGCTAGGCTCAGCACACACATGCTCAGCACACACACGGTCAGCACACAGTACCCCAAACAAACCGATTACACAGTATATGTCAGTCAAGCAGCAAGTACACTACAAACACACAGCCTACAGACAACAAACTTACTCCAAGGGTCACGTAATTGCTCTTCCTTCACCTGGAAAACTCCTTCACAAAACTCCCGTTAGCCGCTCCTGTCCCACCCAGCCCCTGCACACAGCGCTCACTGGCACTGGCGCAGCCCGCTGAAATCCCCGCTGGACCAGCGGACTTCTCACGGGGGTTTGTGGTGCACGGAGCAGCACTGCAGCTAGGGAATGGTTCCAGGGCGGGCTTCCTCCCTGCCCCAGAGCCACCCCCCAGCCAGCTCACAGGACAAGCTGGGGCTGGGGCTGCGGCTGGGGTTTGCTTGCACTGTGATGCTGAGGGCTAAGGACAGTGGTCTTCGCCCAGCTGGACGTTAACACAGCTGGTAGTTTAAACGTCACCAGAGAGCAGGGAAATGCTTCTCAGGGTTACTGATCCCCAGAAGGCTAAGCAGGAGCCAGGTAACTGGGGCTATTCCCAGCATGTGATCTCTGCCCAGAGTCATGAAGCATGGGTTGTCTATTCTGCTGGGTGATTCAAATAATTTGCCCACTCTTTAGGCAACTGGCACAGAGATTGGCTAGATGATTTAATGTCCTTTCTATCTCAAACTTTTGGGATTCTGTGGTGCAGCTGTAGCATTCAGGAATTAAAGTACTAAATAAAATCCCCAATCCTGCAAACATGTGCCTGCCTAAGTATTTGCAGGAGCAGGGCCTAAGAAATTAAAAATAAAGATGTATTTTAAATGAAACCATGGGTGCTATGGATAAATCTTTGCTAAATAAAATGACCTTTATACCACCCTCCCTCCCACCCTGCAATCCCACTGCAGGGAACTGGTAGTTCTTGGGCTAGGAGGCGGGGACAATTCAGACACTGGAGCTCTAGATGATATGAGGTGTGTGAAGCAGTTTGACCCCTGAATGCTCTTAAGATTGAAATTTCCCCTCTCTCTGAATCTACCGACTGTCACTGGTCATAAGACCCAGTTCTTTTAGGGCTTTGAACAAGGAAGCTAAAACTTTATGATCTTGGAGCTGCAAGTTCTTGGTCTCTTTGGACATCAGGTAGTTCAACTCATGTTATTTTATCAACAGGTGGCTAGTAAACAGAATCCCTCTGCCTACCTCCAGCAACAACAGATTTCAGCATGGTAACAACCAGCTGTGTAATTGAGACCAAAAGCTATAAAAATGTTGCACTCTTACCGTACATTGCTCCAAATGACAATCTCTTATTATGTGAAGAAAAGGAAGTCGTGTAAAAACGTATGGCTCCATAATGTTCTTTCACATAGTACAGAATGTGACCATACAAAGAGAAAGTTAATGGCTGTAGCTTTTAGCAGTGGTATTTGATGATACAATAACATATTAGATGTAAGAATAAAGATGCAACTGTCACATGTTGCCTGTATTGAACTCATTTTAAAATATACAGAAATTAGTTGCAACATCTATATAGTATACAGAAACTAATTTACACCATGTCACTTACTGAGCTATGCATTTGCCCCTTTTTTATGCTGATCAATAATGTTCTTTCTTGTGATTTGCATAAATATTGGTATAACTGGATCACAGTGTTTTGACCTTGCTACAACAGAGTGGATGACTTGCAGCTTTACTACCATTGAAAGCAGCACTTTCCAGTGGAGGCTAGTGAGAAAGCAGGAAGGCAGTAAAACATGTACAGCTGTGTTTGTTGCCAATATACAGTCAAGAGTAAAGTTCACGCTGTAAAGTAACTGCTTCTACTAAGGAGCCTTGACTGGGATCTTCCAAATTTTCACATAAAAACTTGGTTTAATAAATAAATAAATAAATAAATAAATATATTTTATATATAAAACTTACTTGCTTGGGGATTAGAGGAGAGACAAGTTGTAATGAAGGTGTAAGGTAGCAGGAATAATAGTTCTTTCTAAATTCCCAGGAAAGGGAAGGCAAATATGGTATTGTTCTATTAGCAATAGTGACAAATGATAGAAGGAAAGGGAAAAGGTGTGAGCCAAATGTTATGTTTGCATGTGAAAATCTCTAACTGGCTTAACAAAAGAGGGGCCCCTTGTTTTCAGCTATTCTTATTTTATTTTAAAAGCAACCTAAGATGGCATTGCATGACATAGAGAAAGGTTGTGATCAACACTTACGTCTCTGTCCAGAAGAATTTGCAGTCTATACCTGCAAAGGTCATTCCTAGTCAGAATTATGTCTTTTGGTCCTCCCACCATATTCTGTGCAGTAGCAGCAATATTTCTGATTTTGAGATAACTTCTTAGTATTAATTTAAATTCCATCAGTTCAGTTGTTCTGAGAATAACAAGGGGCATCTTTTGCTCTAGGGCAAGAGGGGCAGTTCCCCACCCCCCACAACTTTCTCATAGCTGTACATGTTCCATGATGTCTTCCACTTTTAGCCCACTTTGTGCCTCCCACCAGACTTTGCAGGTTATAATATAATCACATATATTGTTCTATACACTGACGCAACTTTGCCTTCCCCTTTCACCATCCACCCAAATTTTTCTGAAATGGCATTCCTTAGAATAATTCAATCCCAACAGAGAGGGGAAGTTGGGTCAGAGGAGTAGAATAAATAACACAGGGAAAAAAGCCAATCCCTTTGGGCTCCAAAGGTGGTCTGTCTGTGGTTAATTCAAGGAGGATGACTAATTAGCTCGTGGCAAACAGAAGTCCCAATGCAAGTTCCAGATGTCTTGTGTCATTGATCTCTCCAGATGTCTTGTGTCACTGATCTCAGTGTGTTTGTTTCAAGAATACAAATGGGATCGGATTCAGTTATATACCAGATTGGTCTATTTAAATACATATGTACATAGTATAACATATATAATATATATATATATATATATATATATATATATATGTATATCATATGTAATACTTTTGCTCCCTCCCCTGCAATTTAATTATGACCTTTATCTCTTTTGGTTTGAGGGAGATTTCATATGCTTATACTCTGCTTGTAATGTTATAAACAGGGATTTCAGCAAGGGCAGGCTCCTGTTTTATCAGGGACCAGCTCAAAGAGACCTGCAGGAGTAGAGAGGAGAAAAGCTCAACCTTCTATCAGAGGGCCAGAATCTGCTCTCCTGACTCATGTTGAGTAGCACTTTACTCTGTAACTAATTTCAGTGAGGCCTTCCAAGGGAAAAGGGGTAGAATCAGGCTCATAGTGTGTGTGTGTGTGTGTGGGGGGGGGGGAGTTGGATATCCCTCCACTTTTGAGAAGGAAGGAGGGAAGCTGAATCTGGCCAGTCCTCTCCCTCTTCTCTCTCCTGTGTTCTAACATGAATACAGAGGCCTGGGTGCTAGTGAGAAAGAAGCCATGAGGCCACACACAGTTGTATTCAGAGCAAAAGAGCTTTGGGTTGAGTGTCTGGATCGTGTGTGTGTGTTCAAAGCCAATATATAATTATGGTTTCCTCAGAAATGAATCTGCTGTAGGATGGTGAGCTCACTCAGACCACAGTGTACCAGTGACTAATATTCATTATGGCAGGAAATTTCCACTTCTTCAGAATCAATCTCTTAGCAATAAGTAATGCTGTAAGTAGAAACTTGTTGTTGGATGCTACATTTTGTCTTGGCCACATTCCAGCCTGGGTAATTACATTCTGCCTGTCATACCTGCATTGAAGTTGGCATTATAAACTTGCTATTCTATACTGTTAGGGTTGCAGTGCACTGTTTTGTATCTGTTGCATGCACCCCACAGGTGGCTGCACTTCAGCTTGTCAGAATGGTTCCAACAGTTATGGCTGTCCAGTCAGTTGATAAAACACTTTGAAATTCATTTGGATAAAAGTTGTTGCATAAATGGAAGCTCTTTATCCACTTTAGTGATTTCACCTGGCCTGGCACAAATAATAGTGAAAATAGCATAGATTCATTCCTGCTTCTTAAAATGCTTGGTCCTACACTATTAAAAGCTGTTAGCTAATGACTTAAACTCAGCAGAGAGATTGTTTAAGGAACTGGAGAACACTTAAGAACATCTATCATACATTCTAATAAATCTATTCACTTCTTACACTTGGGCAAAATTACCTATGAAGGGCTTGCTAATTATCAGTGATATTTATGCTCAAACAAAGACATTCTTTCTCACGGTCTTCTCGTTCCTTTGTACTTGATCCTGCAATGAAATCATAATGGTGATGCCAAGGAAGAATGATCTTGTTTTTCAGGCACAAGGCTGGGATTCAGAGGGTCTTGTTCCTTTCTCAGACATCCTGCCTTTGGATGTCTTTCTAAAATATGTGCTCTAGTTCAGCTACAAATTATTGGGCATAATGCAGTAATGACTGGCCTGTCTCTGGTCTGTGCTATGCAGGAGGTCAGACCACATGATCAAAATGGTCCCTCTGGCCTTAAAATCTATTAATCTAAAGTGCCCATTAGTATAACCTCTATATTTGGTGATCTTGGAGCTGTCCAGGCTAGAAGAGATACTGCTCATATCTCCAACTCCTTCTGTTTTATGAGAAAATCAAACAAAAGTCATGCAACTACTCAAACAATTACTATGCTTCACTGCTCAATCTCTCTGTTTGGGTCCCCTCAGTTCCCCTTTCTGTGTTTTTATGCTGTTGTGCAACTAGATTAGAGACACTTTAGAGCAGATACCTGGCCTTCCTAATGGTTTTTAAAGTGCTTAACTCACTGTGGATATATCCAAATATTCTCTTTTCACCTTGGCAGCCTGGCTGCATGGGATGCCTTCTCTCTGGCCCTCCAGGAGGGGGTGGTGGTGGTCAAACTTAACCTTATGCAATCAGGGCTTTAAAATATTTTTTTATATATTGAAGGACAATCAATGTCAGGTATTTTAATTGTTCATTTAAACATAAAAATAAACATAAACTTTTGATTTGTTTTATTGCCGTCTTTATATGAAGTGCCAAGAATTCCATGGCAGATAGGGGCTTAGTAAATAAAATTTATTATTAGGGTTCTTTCTGTGGCTGCTCCTTATAAACACAGGGCTTTGACTTTGTCTTCATGAGAAGAGCCAGGAAGAACTTTCTGGGCTTGGATTCCAACACACATTCGATACCTTCAGTAGCTGGCCGTGGGAGTAGAGAGAACTATGTGGAAAGCTCATTGCCTTTTTGGCATAACAGCGTCTCTTGTTTTTCATGACTATTCCTAGGTGAAAAATCCCACCTGTCAACAAAATGTTTGAGACTTACAAATGTATCTCTGCTGTTAGAAACAAGATATATTTTTAGCTATTTAAGGATTAGATGAGTGTTTAACTTATCTAATGAGTTTTGCTTTTTAAATGTGAAATGTTTGGATGGAAGTGCAAACTTTCAGGCTCTGCTTCACAAGTTGTGTTGGCTGTTTACATGAGCCAATGGGTCATAGCCTAAAAAAAGCATGCTTTCTCATCATTTGATGTTAATGATTTGTACGTATTTGGAAAGTCACTCCAGCACTGAGAGAGTGCTCATACATTGCATCTTTTCAGAGTTTACTTGAAAAATAGAAGTTATGTCAGAAAGATCAAACATCTCTGTTTCCCTTTCCATGGAGTCACTCTGAAAATATTTATAAGCACTCATACTTTTCAGAATTAATGTGCTACATAAGGGTGGTTTATCTTTAACCTTGTTGAAGCCGGGCATCCAGGCTACGCAGAGCTGTCTACAATGGATCCTACTCAAACTCCATGTAAGGGTTTGTCCTTGCAGTTAAATGTTTGCTATATTGTGTGATTTACTTGAGTAAATGGAAAAGGGAAGAGCTTTAGATACATTCAAAATATACTAGGAGAAATGTAATGGATGGCCCAGTTTAAGAATTCCATCAGAGAGAAACATTTTACATCGCAGACAGATACACGACTGCAGGGACCTAGTCTACAGGAAAGGTGCATTAAACCATTTATGTTGCCCTGTGGGGCAGAAATTGCACACAGCTTTTCAGGATTGAGCATACTTAATCAGTCCAGTGTAATGATTATTACTGAACAAATCAGCTTTGGTACTCTGGATGTCTTGATGTTTACATATTTTATTAAGTAATGTCAGAGGTAAACAAAACCATAAAATACAGTTAACAAGCAAGAACAGTTTAAACAGTTATACAAATAAAACATAACTCTAATGGCGTGCAGAAAAGTGTAGAACTAAACTTACAGTAGACCTAAAACTAAAATGGGATCAGATTTAAGGGAGCCTTCTAATATACTTTCAAAAAACTCATTCCTGCAACATGCAAAAGTGTCTTCACAGTCATAGAATTCCTGGGGGGAGAGGAGGACTAAAATGTAGCTAGCAAGAATAATTTTGACAAATAACTGGAAGTCTTCTCCCTTCCCCAAAGTGGGAACAGCTGATTCCATGAGGTCTTGGCCATCTTTTTAATAGGAAAATTGATTGGGAAAATTGCAATGAAACAAACAAGTTTCTAATCACTTGATCTAAGGTAAAATGTGGCTAAATCATTACTACTATATTTTGTATAAACATCTGAATATGATATAGCTAAGCAATATGTTTACATAATCAGCCATGTTGTCAGCTAGATGATGTCTATCAGGAATCCAGGAATATAAGAGCTGCAGGCACAGATACGGAACAGCAGGTTTTTTTTTTTTTTTTTTTTTTTTTTTGACAGACTTTCTCCACTTCTGCCTACTCCCCCTCTTGAAATTTTGGTTTGTGTGTACATCTGTGTAGCACTTACACTCCTTCTGAGAGCCAGAACTCTGTGGGGAGTGTGTATCAGATCATCTCTGAAGACTCCTGGGGTGAAATTCTGGTCCTGTTGAAGTCAATGCCAAAACTCCCATAGACTTCTCTCTTGCTGTTCTCTTTTGTTTTGATTTTCCACTGCCTTGTACCTTATATAGTTATTTACATGGGTAAGGTGCTATCCAATCCGAGATTTCCACGCACTGGTATATTGGTGGTACCATTTCACGTCCACTGTGAGGAGGTGTAAGTGACTACACATGGTGCTAGGTATTTCCTGTTGGAATTACCAGGGGAATGGTAGCCTCTAGATTTTACACAACTGTCGAGTGGATCGGTGAGAATTTTAAAATGCTGCTCTGAAATTGCCTCATTTAGCATATGTAATCATGAAGAAGTAAATTTCTCTGTAGTCATCCGAAAAGGCAAGATTTAAAAAAATCACTGCAGGTTGCATTTTAAAATTATATTAGTATAATATGTTCCCCTTTCATAACCTTTGCTTAAAGAGATTTGGGGAATTACTAATTTATTTCTCTCTCCCCTTGTTTTGAACTGGTCTGGAGTCCTTGTAAAATCCTTTCCATTCTCCTCGCCCATCAGTGGAAATGCAGCACTTCGTTCACTTGAGCGATGCACTAGACATGCTATTGGCATTCCCAGAACTCAAAAGAAATGTTATTACAGAGTGAGATTGTGCATCTGGCAGGGCTTTGGAGCTGTGCTCCGGCTCCACTCCAGCTCCAGGCAAAAACCTGCAGCTTCACTGCTCCGCGCTGCCATCTCTTGCAATTCTATTTCAAGACTTATACATTTTGGTGTGTTTCTTAATGCCCCGGCTGCTGGAGACAAGTGATTAACTAAAAAATATCAGCTGTACACTTTTCAAAGAAGGAAATAATGTATGGAAGGAACTGTGAAGATGACAAGCTGGAGAAGGATATGAATGGGACATTCAATGCAAGCAGCTTGGGAAGAGGGGTAGAAGAGGGGAGAAAGGAGTATGGGTGGGGGAGGAGGCATTGGGGAGCCATGCAGAGATTTTAAAAGTGGGATGAAGAAGTATGCACTTGTTGTGGAAAGTAAGAGGTGACAAACAGGCTGAGGAATCTGAAGGAGGGTGTGAAGTAGTCATAATGGTGGGAGAGGCAAATGGTTTTAGCATTTGATATAGATGACAAGGGTAAGGGGGACTTGAAATGGAGAGCGTGCAGCAGTTGATCCAAAACAGCTACCAAGGCCCCTGGATTTTAGGGTAAATATTGGTGAGATTGCAGAGGAAGAAGTGATGAGGTGTCTAGAGTTTGGATAAAGGGGAGAAGGAGAGACAGGAATTGAACTGATGGAAGGGACAATCACTCTGTGAACAAGGATGGGAAAGACAGAGAGGAGAGTTTGGCCGCAAAGGTATAAAGGCCAGTTTTAGCCTTGCAGAGTTTACGAAGACAGTGGGGCATCAGGGTGCATATACCAGAGAGGCAGCTAAGCATGTAAGGAGGAGAGGTCAGAGCAGAGGATAGATTTGGCAGTTGTCGCAACAGGAGAGACAGCAGTTAAAGTTGTGTCAGCAAAGGAGTGGGTGTTGTTGCCATAAGAAAGCATGTAAAGAAAGAAGAGGAGGGGACAGTGGGACAGGAGGGGCAGCAGCTCATGCTAAAAAGCCAAGGGAAAGGAGCCAGATCGAGAGGGAGGAAATGGGAAAGAACTACTGTCAGGGTCTCTTCCGACAAAGAACTAAAGTCCTTTGGCTCTATTGGTGTTTGGGCCCTTGTTTTGTTTTTTATACATCAGAGAAATATTGGTGCTTGCCTACAGCATTATTTGCTTATTTGTATAATATTTAAATGCCAGTTGTAGTTTACACCTGATGCTGTTAGCTGCTTTTGTGCATGGAATTCCCGTAGATTTCAGTGGGAGCACTGTATGTAGAGTTGCTATGAATTTGATTCCTGAGGTCACAATACCCTGCAGTGTAGACTGTCCTATGTTACATGTAGGTAGGGTGACCAGACAGCAAATGTGAAAAATCGGGACAGGGGTGGGGCGTAATAGGAGCCTATATAAGAAAAAGACCCAAAAATCAGCACTGTCCCTCTAAAATCTGGTCACCCTACATGTAGGGCATGATATTGCTTCTGCTGAAGGAGAGTCTCCTGTTGAGCAGAATCAGGCCCATAATGTTAGAACTTGCTCACTCAATAGAATTGTGCAATAAAATAAACCGGTCCAAAATTGTAAGCCCTAACTTCAGGAACATTACAACAACACTCTGAGCACTTGCCTATAAATCCAGGAGAGCAGAGCTGGTATATGCAAAGATAAAATGCAGGATGTGTTGGTTTTTGCCTTTGTGCTTCATACAATAGCTGTTTCATGTCTTGACCTAGTTACTATGAATAGTAGAATAAAAATATATTAATGACCCAATACGTGAATATCTTGACAGTAACTAAATGAAGCCCTATTTAAACTATTCACTGGGTTCACCAAAGGATACAAAATCTCTTGCTTTAAAAGAATGTCTGAATAAATGAATTCTGTTCATTGAAACTGGTGGTCAGAAAACAAATAGTTCTAGCCATTACTTTATTTCCATATCCACAGAAAAAAGGCATATCAAAATAGAGCAAAGCTTTAGTTTATATACAATAGATTATTATTAGGACTACTCAGCTACTTTTGAATATTAACAAATGAGAATACCATTAATTCAGAGATTAATTTCATTAATGTTGTAACAATAATAATAAGGAAGCATATTTTTAACTTTTCAACTGGGATTTCATCAGGTCTAGCAGGCTAAATAAGGTTGTGGACAGTCAATACTTGGATGGGAGACTTCCAAAGGAAGAGCAGCATTGGTATTCTGTAGGTGGCATTGTCCCCCCAGTCAGTACAGGGCCAGGCGAGTGCCAGAACCTTGTGTGCTTTTAGGGGGAATTGTGTTTTTAGAGGTGCCATTATTAGGAGCCGAAATGGAATGGAGGTTGTGATCACTAGTGACCATTTAAAAATCATATGGCACTTCTTCACATGTCAAGTGATGTGAGCTTCAGTGTTCCAAATTAGGCAGTTATGATCTGCTTATTCAATCTGCTCCCTACCTCCCCATCTGCTTTTTTAGTTTCTGTTGGGTACAATATTTTTCTTAGCTTCTTGTTCTAAACTTTTTATAGTGTGTTGTGCTCTAAGACCCTGATTCAGCCACATACTGAATCACATACTTTAAGTTCATGGTTAAGGCCCATTGAAATCAAAGGGACTTAAACATGTGTTTAAGTATTTTGCTGAATCAGGGCCTTAGACACATGCTGTGACACACCCGAGTGGCTTACATTTCCATAGTGGAAGAAATGATTTCTGTGTACTCTGTATGTAATTTGTAAAGTGCTGTGGGACTAAAAGTGCCATACTATGTTCATTGATTATGATTAAATCTGCATCGCTACGTGTCAGTAGGAAGCTGTGCCTAGCTTTCATAATTACACTTTGATTTGAACCTTTTAACCATTCAAAATATTTTCAGGCTTTCTATTAGGAAGATCTTTTTAGACCTGCCTGCTTCCTCACACATACTGAGTCTCCCATTCTCAAAGGTCTCACCACATGAGAAATCTGTGTAGGAGGGAGGGCCATGTCAAACTTCTATTGGACCCAGAAACTCTTCTTTATGTGCCAGGCAGTGTGGGTCATTTAAGAAGGATTAAAGATGCTCCTTGTTCACTTTACAGTCAACCCAAGGAGCTCAAAACACACGGCCTGAACTAATGGTCATCCTTACGGGTTCTCTGAGTAAGACTATTTTAATAACAGAAATCCCTGTGAAAATGTTTCACACGTCATATGCTCAGCTTTTCATCCTAACTATAACAAGCAACCAAATATTATTTTTTCCTGCTCATCAGACAACCAATCCCTGACAGTAAAATTCTGTTATTTAGGCTCATATGCATTTTTTTCTAATCAAGTTACAGATTGGTGAAGTGGGATATTTTTCTTTCACTCATAATGGAAAAATTTGCTGTATATTCAGTTGACAACTTGCTGAAGTTAAAATGAATGGGCACAGACTGGTGAATCACCAAGTACTCCACCAAAAGACTGTGACTACATAAAAGGGTGTGTGCTGGTGAGTTACCAATTACTCCACCAAAAGACTCTGTTGTGGTATTTAACTTTTCTGGAATAATGTGAACTGTATATTGATGGCCAGAGATTTAGCTGGTGTAAATTGATTGAAGTCAATAGATTTACAGCAACTTAGGATCTGGTCCAATGTTTTTAACTTTGGTTAAACTGCTCTGTCTAGCTACAGTGAAATATTCTTGCAATTTCAGGTTACTTTTCAGTTCCTAACACTGTTGTGTACTGTTTCAGTGCAGTTGTTCAATATTGACCACATTCCACCCCAGAGTTGCTGCATTTCAGGGTGGATGAAACGATAATATAGTTGAAAGTTTGTAAAGTAATTTGGGATCCTTTGGCATGAAAAGTGCTATAGAAATGCAAGATACTGTTTTGTTTTCCGTTATTTTTAGGCAGCAGCCAATTTTTCGGTTTTACCCAACCTAAGAAAAATTGCTATAGGAATACAGACTGGCATTTTAACAAAGGCTTCTCTTACATCATTCTGATTCATCACATTTATTTACTGGAACTATAAAGTAGTATGTTTAGAGACAATGGCAATCCTAGACCCTGCAGAAACCACCTTCACAACTAGAGGCGGTGAGTTGTACGGGCCCATGGTGCCTGGGCTTTAGCAAATTCAGGGCCTCGGGGGGACCGGCACCGCCAATGTTCGGGGCCAGGACTCTCCTCCGGCCCCGCCTGCAACCCCGTGCGCCTCCCCTGGAACGTCCCCCAGCCCCACCTGCTGCCCTCACATGAGTCCCCCGAGCGTCTTTGCCTGCCTTGAGCAGTGGGTGGCTACCCCCTTCAGCTCCACGCTGAGCTCCCTCACTGGCCACTGCCGGCTACAAGGGAGCGGCGCAGGGGGCAGGCTGAGGCAGCTGCTGTGCCTGCAGAGGGAGGAGGGGAGGAGGCACATAGCAGCCCCCAACCCCGGCAGGTGACTCCGAGGGGGGAGAGGCTTATCCTGGCTGGACCTCCTGAGCAGCAGCCTGGGGGGGCTTGGGTGAGTGTTGTGCTGGGGGCGGGCAGGCCCTCCCCTGGAGCTTGCTGCTGCCAACGGGGAGAGGGCTGGGGGGAGTCCTCCTCTCTGGCCCTCTGGCCCAGCCCCAGGGCAGCCTGCCTGCTGCACCCCAAACTTCTCATCCCTGCCCCAGCCCCACGCCCCGCACGCCCTCCTGCACCCCAACCTCAGTCCCAGCCTAGAGCCCAAACCCAGCACACAAACTCCCTCCCACACCCAAACTGCCTCCCAGAGCCTTAGGCAGGTGTGTGTGTGGGGGGGGTGGGGTGGGTGGGACTTGGACCCATTCTGGGCACCACCAAAAATTATACAAACCTGCCACCCCTGTTCACAACTGGTACTAACTAGCTACATTTTTGATAGTCTCAGCAGACAGTCCAGGGCTTGAATGGGCATGAACTCTATCTTCATCTTGAGAAGATGGTCTCTCCAGGTCCAGGGTGTGTTCATGACATGCAAACAGAATTTAGATAAAAACATAAAGTACTGTTGCTGAAAGGTTGCAATATAACACTACTTTATTTCTTAAACTTCAGAATGATAACGCAAAACCAGAGATAGACAAAGCAGGCTGCTCCCTAAAGCAGAGAAAGGCAGAATTCAACCCACCATTTTCTAGGCTGGATGTTTCCAGTCTGATCAAATGCTTTCCAATAGACGTCCCTAGGCTGTAGACAGGACCAGGAAAACCCCATAGAATTTAAAATGAGGACAATCTCAACAGTTTTCAATACACCACAGGGTAAGGTACATTGATAGCTAAGCGTAGGGGAAGTTTGTAATATCGCTGGCTTTGCCAAACCTGTTCTGTGGATAGAGAGGAGACATCAGCAGCTTGTCAGTCTGGCACATTTTGCTACTAATTCTAATTAATACCTAACAAAATAAAAATGGATTTTTTATAAATTGCAACCATTGTGACGATACATGCTGTAAACTGCAATTTAAATTTAGTAGCTAAAGTAGCTGTTATAAGCAGTGTTTCAAAGCAATTCACTTAATTACCTGTCAGCACAGACTGTACAGCCAGAAATAGATAGTAAAATAAAAAAAAGCTGTGCTATGCAAATAATCAAACATTCTTCCAATCATTTCAGAAAACTGTGATATTTAACACTGTCCTTAAGCCTATACATTTACCCTCTGTCCTATGGTACATGTTGAAAACTTTGCAGAGCAGTTATGGAAGGCTTATGGAGGGATTAGGGGAGAGACTGACTGATTGGAGGCCAGGGGTGATGTGTACAAAGTAAATGGGCCAAATTTAGTGGGAATGTGTGAGATAGATTTGCTTAGACTCCACTTATCAGTGTATAAGCTTCCCCATTTTAGACTGTCTTATCAAGAAGAATAATGTTACGGTATGGGGGTGTGGCCTACTTTAACTTTTGCCAACTATTGTGATTTTCATCACGAGTATCATCACAAGTACACAATGTTTGGTATTTTTCTTAAAGCTACCACTCCTGGAGTCCAGTGAATATGTGAGAAACTTAGTTTTTTAAGTTAAGTTACTAGCTCTCATGGTTGTGGAGAAAAGCTTGAAAACATAAAATGTAAAGGCTCAAACCCTCGATAACACAATTTATTAGTGTGAAATCTTGTATTTTTTTTAGCCAATTTTTCATAGTTGTTTTAGTCCTGACTAATGATTTTTGAATGTTTGCGGTTGGCAGGTTGGCAATAATGCTATCTCCTGTTAGTTGCTTTCTTTGCTATACTCCTCTCTGCTGGCTTCAGGATGGGTGTTACACCAGTTTATACTCTGTCCTGGAATTGTCATAGAATTCACAGAAAAGCAATTCTGGGTGTAAATCTGAGAGCCAAATGCACCAGGACTCTACTGGGATATGCTGAGATGAAGAGTCCGTCCCTCCCCAGTCCAGCTCTCGTACTGACTAGTAAAAGTCTGTTTTTTGGTTGCAGTCTTACTCCATTCCCCTTCCCTCTTGCCCCGGCAAGCAGCAGAAGACGCATCAGTGCGGGAGGGACATAGATACTTAATTTCCTTCCCAAATCTGCACACTTCTTCATGAGCCTCCCTCTCTTTGGGTCTCACTGTCCTCAAAGGAACAGAAGAAGGGATCCCACTAACTAGTCCATGGCTAGCAGGGAAGAGCCCAATTGGAAGGGCTAAGACAGCACCTGACAATGGGAGATTTCCCAGGCCCCAGCAGTAGGGCAGACTGAGGGGTCAAGGAGTGGAGAATTCCACCTGCCAACCCAGTAGTTGATGCATGCCCCACAGAGAACCTAATGAAAGAAGTTGTGGTGGGAAGGACATGTGGAGACTCACTGAACCTTCCCTCTGGCTTTATTGAGAGAAGCAGCCAAGAGAAAGAGGAACATGAAAGATGGAGAAGTAGTTAGCAACTCTCAATCTCCTCTTCCGCACCACCAGACTCAACAAGCTCCTGCTTTACAACAGATGCTGAATTCTGGTACTGATTTCTCCCCACCTCCATTTCAACCACAGCTACAATTCCTTTAGACTCAGTGGGGCAAACAAAAAATTGATATGTAAGATGTGATTTACGCAGTAGGAAGTGTGTGTATGGAAGGCTAGAAGGAATCTAGGTTGGTGTGACCTACATGGTGAAGTGGATTAGAAGAAGGTGCGAGTTACACTAAATTAGACTCCCTCTCGACTCATTTAAATGCCTTTTGAATCTGGGCCAATGTGTTCATTGTCAGCCTTAGATGCATCAGTGTCCTATGCAAAAATGGGTTTCGTGCTCCTTACACAACTCCCCCAAACCCCATATTTGTTTGTCCGTTCTTTCCACCCCACATAAAAGCCTCCTAACTGTGTAATTTCCTCCTAGTCATCTAAGGTGGATATCTTTAGTTCCCAGATACATTGCAGAAATCTTTGCACTGGCTTCAAGAGTGCCATACAACACACAGGATATTTGAGTACATCTGAGACACATAAAGACATTTGCTGCACACAAATGAGCAGGGGGTGGCAATACCTCTTAAAGAGTGGGAGGGCCGAAATTGGATGTCTGGATAGAAGTGCTCTCTTAATGAGTGGCCACAATGACAATGGACCCCTGTGCCTCAGGGGAGCATTCCTGTAGCATGTTAAATGGACAAAATGAGCTAGCTACCTTTAAAGTGAAAAGAGTCTCCTCTGATACAATAATAACAACAACAAATTGCTGGGTTTTTCTCTATGGGGGGAAATAGTCTTGGACATTTGAAACTTTAAGTATGTCCATTAACCAATGTTAAATTCTAGTGGTCCTCCTCTGGGACTCTGTCTGCCATCCATATCCATACAGAGGAATTCATGAGGAAAAGTGATATTACAATAAATTACAAATGTATCTCATGATGAGAAAATTAAATTGTCCCAGCAAAACAAAACAAAAAACTTCCAAACTTTGAACATTAAATATGTTTATTTTTAGTTTAAGTGCTATACAGCAAGGCAAACTTCAGCACAATAACTCTCCTAATTTGGTAAGCTGTTTAGTGAATAAGAAAAAGTGGGCTAGGTCTGGCCTGTGTCTGTTATTTCTAGGGCCAGAATTAGGGTTACCAAATAGCAACTGTGAAAAAACGGGACCGGGGGTGGGGTGGGTGTGGGGGGGTTATAGGCGCCTATATAAGAAAAAGTCCCCAAAAAACTGGACTGTCCCTTTAAAAACAGGGCATCTGGTCACCCTAGCCAGAATGATCCTGTAACTGGAAGGGTAATGAGCTCCGTGTCGGATAGGAGGGAGCACCTTGCTTTGCTCTCAAAGACTGGTGTCCTGGAGTGGTGGGAGAATTCCCACGGCACTGGGTCAATAGGGACAAGTAAAGGGGAGAAGGAATGCTGTAGGGTTTCCTCTGTGATGCCACATCCCCCCAAATCCCATTTTTTTAGAGGAGGGCAAGAGGTGGTAAGTGGTTTGTGTTACATACAAAAAATTCTGACAATCAGGCTAATCCCAGGGGACTGTGTGGTAGATTACCATAGCCTACCTCACAGCATGAAGTCATGAAGTTTCAGCTGCTGTTGTTTTTAAATGAGAGCTGTCATGAGTGTTTATGTACAAGGCTATGAGAGATACAGCTGTGGGAAAGGAAGAAGATATACACAGAAGGAGTGCCGAATCTTGGCAAAAAATTATGGCGCACATGGTACCTCTCCTCTCTATCATAAATGAAGCCTATATCTTCATGATATAGTTGTGTTTCTCTCACATGCACACCCATTTACCACCACCAAACAAGGCTCTGTGTAGATATATTTATCATTTGGATGAAAGCCTGCTTCAGCCTGGGAGAAACCTGTTTCTGTTCCTACAAATTAATGCTCCCAGCTCCTTCAGCACCTTTGGTCTTGTGTAAACTGATTCCAGTTTCAGACATTAAGCTAAAAAGAATGAGCAGAGAGCTTCTGGATCTTGTCACATCTGGCAAGTGGATTACGATTTAGGACGCATTGACCTTTCCCTTCTCTCTCGATGCCCATGTGTATCAAAAGGAAGGGGTGGAGGAATGGCAGAATGAGATGAATATATTTCCTTAAGGTGATTCTTCAAGTACTGAGCTTTTGAACAAGCTGTTCTTAATGCTTGAGTAGTGACCCTTAAATAATTGCTTTAAGATAAAGACTGAGATGCTTAGTTTATTAAAATAATAATCATGTGTGTGGGCGTCCCTTTTTTAAAAAAACAGAAAGGGTTCTCATTAGCATTTTTTCTTTCCTCTGGTTCTCTTCTGCCCCTCCCCACCCCAGTAGAGGATTTTGCTTTTCTTTTGCACTAAACATCTATAGGATAGAGATGGTAAGTTGTCATAAAATCTTTTTTGGCACAAAAGCCTATCTTTTGTTTCTTGTCCCACTTTCCAGTAAACACACATAAATACTAACGAAGCCTTTTAAAAAAAATACTGGAAAAGCCTTTTCCAGTTAGTAGCACAGTAAATCTCTAGCACTGCATTTCATAATAAAGCATGAGTTACTAAATGCCATAGGAAATGCTTTTGTCTTGATACAACCTTCTCTCACAGTGGTTTCTGAATGCCTTAATGGTGTGTATGTTTGGGGGTGGGTGGGAAATGTCCTCTTAATAAAATTTCTATTGGAGAGGCAAATAATGGGAACAAAAGGGGTAAGAGCCGTTTGTCTAAAACTCCACTAGGGAGGCTTCTGGTGGAGCCTTAATCTTGTTCTGAAAAATATCTGCACAAGTAATTTGCAGCAATTTGGGGTTGCAGCATAAAGATTATCGGGCCTGATTCTGTGCCCATTGAAGTCAATAGCAAAGCTTCCATGAATTCAGTGATGCAGTGTCTGGCCCATAATGAGCAGTTGCAGAGTTCAAAGAAAAACGGCAGTTGCAGAAATTGAAGCATATTCCTAAAATACACATCCCAGAGCTCAAATGGACACCTGCTTTAAAGATGCTAAAAGAAAGAGGGTAATGATGGCAGGTGCTTTCAGTAACCTTTGCCACATGGTCATCATGCTTTGATTCCACATAGAATAGTTGTGTGCAAATTTGAGTTGTTGTGTTGAGTCCGCAAAGGAATTCTGCTGTTTCCCTTCCTTTTGTGGTCCTTGACATAGGTGCCAAATTGACAGATAAGGAGACTAGAAGCCTAAATCCACTGAGACAGCCAATTATTGCCAGTTGTGCTAGTCACGTGAACCCATGTCCATGTGGGGACCACAGCAAAACTATCAATTCATTTCACATAGGCCATGAGGCAGCAGATAATGTTCATCATTCACTGGGGCTAGATTTGAACTGATGATTTAGTGATGAAAAGTGCTTTATCTTATTCTCTGACATGTGAATCCTTGTAACTCTGGACTTCTTTTTGTAAAATATGAATGATGGGGGAGACCAGGTGGCTTCTCTGAATTTTAAAACAAAACAAACAAACCGGTTTAAAAGCTTAAACTTAAATGTAGAGAAAAGAATTCAGACCTTGCTATCACTAAGTTGTTATGACATTGTTTTGAAGTGCCTAAGCTCCATCAGGGTTGGCTTTTTTTTTTCTTTTCCACCAGCTGTGTTCAGTTTTCCTGCTTTTAACACTGGTAGTGTAATTCAGCTTTACTCGGAGTGTAGCAGTACTAATTATATCTCTGCTATCCTAGTTTAGGATGATATGAATAGGATGCTTGGCACTGGTGCAGTTGCCATCCCCACTCCACTAATTTGGTGCTTGAGGCTGCAGTGCAAGCTGGGGAGCAGAAGCTTTTTTATTAACCCTAATTATTTTTGGATTCCTACTTAGTAGTGAGAATTGGAGGTACCCAGATTTTATTGGAGGTTCCGGGGCTAATGTTGTGTATTGGAAAAGGAGTTAAGACCTTTCATTGGGGTCTGTTCTCCTCTACACAGGCACTAGGGGATGTTCTCCTCTCCCTAGGGGAGTTTGTGGTTGCAGGATCTCTTCTCCCCTTGGTGTTGCAGAGCACAGGGTCACTTCTCCCTCTGGTGAGAGCACAGGTGTGGGGATGAGTCTGTTGTCCCTTGGATGCCCTTGTACGACTGTGTTTGACACTAGCTGAAGTTTGTGTATGCACCAAGGGGGAGAACTGCTCCTTGTCTGTTACGCTGTTGCATTGCTCAGAGTGCTGGTTGGCCTTGTGTTTAAAGCACTGGAGTGAAACTCAAGAGATCTGGGCTTTGCTACAAGACTTCTTGTGTGATCTTAGGAAAGTCAATCTCTCTGTGCCTCAGTTTCCATTTGTAAAATGGGGATCATAGTACTTTACAAGGGTGTTAAGAGGTTACATTTTTAAAGTTCATGATGTGCTCCGATACCATGGTGATGGGGGGTGGGGTGGGTGATGCTAGTACCTAGTTTGAGTTGCTCTGTGGCTTGTATTTATGAGTTTAGGAGGAAGTTAAAAGATAACACGTGTCTGGCTCATTGCATTGGTGGTGGTGGTGGTCACAGGGAGTCCAGCCCGTTTCTCCCTCCACTGTGGCAACAAAGATTGCTTGCAAAAATACTTACCCTAAATAACCCTCCAGCATGTGATTTCTCATCAACATAATAATAAACATTAGCATAAAATTTATATACGGACTATACAGAATGAATGATCAGTGGCTTTACTTAAAAGAACACCTAAACTCAAACCCTGTTATTAATTATTTCACTGCTAGACCTATATCTTTGATGTGGGATTTGCCTTCATTAAGAGGGATGGGGAACAGCAGAATGTATCGTGTAACTGCAGGATTCACTCAAAGGATGCACATTTGCTGATCATATGTTGTGTGTTCTGAGCATTCAAAAGTTAATTTGGCTGGCTAGCTGGGTTATATGCACTTGCTCCATATCTGTTGCAGTGTAAATTATATGCTGCAGGTCCTATCCCTGCTGTCATGTGCATGGCAATGAAGGAAAGTGAGCAAGTTACTGGCAGCCTAGTAGACAAAAGTGAAAGACAGCCAGCCAGACACAAAAGTTACACCCATTTGTTGCCACCATGAGCATGGGTATATGGAAAGCAGTGTGCACAGGTTGCTTGTGAACTGTGCACTGCATGAGGAAAAGTTAGTATGTACATCCAAAATGGAGCCAAGATAAAGCTGTGTGTGATCCTCTCCAAAATCAGCATATAAATGTAAGTAAGAAGCAAGCAACTTAAAGCTGCTCTAGGCAATTATAAATTGCTCCTTTTCCCCTCCTCACTTGTGACTGGGAACATTTTGAGGCTGTGGTAGGAGGGCACTGCTTCTGGAATGGGGGAACACTGCATCTCTGGAGCATAGGTCAGTGTCAGGTTGTGAGTGAATGGGACAGGGTTAGTGCACTTATGGTGTAAGCCGACATTGCCATAGAACCGTCGATGATGGGCATGTATGCAGTTGGATTTGGTCCAGCTCTGTCACATCCAAATTGATCAGGAGAGGAGGATTGCTAATGGACTGTCATGCTCATCCAGTTCCATTGTGTTATGAGAGTTAAAACCTCCATCACAATAATTGGTGTTTACTATAAGAGCATTTCCTTGGAATAACTACCTGCCAATCAGAGACCTCATTGATCGCCATTCTCTTCTCTGCTTAGAATCAATCCAGAATTTTAACCGGGTTATCAATCCACTATATAATGTGTGGGAGGAAAATGGGGTACACAGCTATTGGCTAGCTATTCCATAATGATAAAATTATGGAAATGTAGATGATCAGAGAACTCACGGGGAATAGTAATATACCAGGGTGGGCTTATTTTCAACTAGCACATTATATAACAACATCAGAGGTATCTGAAGGAATTAGGTGAATCCATATTGTCTAAAAATCCACCCAGCTTTCATCCAGCTGGAGCCCTAACACAGTAGCAGCACCTGCGTCACCTAGAGCTACCAATGGGTGACACTTCCCACCACAAGAATACTTTTTATTCAGTCCTATTCCCTCATCTTCTTTTTTAAACCACACCCTCCTGCAACCCAGCCAGCAGGGGATGGATAGCCAGCTATAATGTCAAATAGCATGTGGAAGCCTAATTTTCAGGAGACTTTTTATGAGTCTAGATGAACTAATTATGGCAAAGGCCACCTCAGAGATTATGCCATTATGTATGGTATTATGCATCATTACTGGTGGAGCTAGGAGATAAGATTATCTTTGTGGAAAATGGGGGGGAAAGGATCTAGAAACAGATATCACTTTGGCAATGGAAAATATCTGGAGGAAGGCAAAAACTATGTTATTTTTGTAATCATTATGGAAAATTATTATAACCTGCTTTTATCAATGGTGACTCTCTCCATTTGAGCTCAGGATATTATATTGAAATGGAGTTATAAAAGCTGGAGAGGATGTGGAGGAATAAGGACCTTTCTGCATATATAGTGGGAATGCCCTAAGATGATGATTTGGAGGAAGATAACTAGAATTTTCAAGATAACTACAGGGAGGTTGTCCACAGAACCCATACTGGTTCTGCTAGGTTAGAGTCCAAAGGAAGTTATTGCCTTTGGGAAGGAGCGATTGATAACACAATTATTACTGTTTGCCAGATGTTTGATAGCTCAGTTTTTGAAAAGGACAGGTCCCCCAACATGATGGAATAAAATTTTCAATCGGAAAAATGGCACACAACCTTATATCAGAATCAGTTAGATCTATAATGTATGGTTACCATTTTAGAACTTTGAACATAACAAACCCACAGATCAGGGCCATCCAGGGGGTGGGGGGCAAGTGGGGCAATTTGCCCCAGGCCCCGGGCCCCATAGGGGCCCCCACGAGAATGTCGGAGGCTCCACCCCGGCCCCACCTTCGCCTTCCCCCATCCCCTGGTGCCTCAGAGCGCCGTGTCCAGGAGTGGCCCTGGACAGCGCTGCAGCGGCGTGGCTTGGGCGGGGCCTGAGGTCCTCCTGCTCAGAGCCGCGTGGTAAGGGGGCGGGGCTGCGAGTGCCGATGGGCTGAGTGGCAGGAGCTCCTGGACGCAGCTTGCTGAGGCTCTAGGAGAGGAGGGAGGCGGCATGGTAAGCCCCTCTGAGCCAGGCACCCTCCTCCCCCCATAGCCCTGACCTCCAGCTCCGAGCCCAGCCCCTCTGAGCTGGGCACCCCCTTCCCCACCCACCCCCACTAGCCCCAACCCCCAGCTCCGGGCCCAGCCCCTCTGAGCTGGGCACTCCCCAACCCACCCCACCCCCAGCCCTGACCCCCAGCTCCGAGCCCAGCCCCTCTGAACTGGACACCCCCTGACCCCTTTCCCCCCTCCAGCCCCTCTGAACCTGACACCCCCCGACTCCATCCCCCTTCAGCCCTGACCCCCAGCTCCGAGCCCAGCCCCTCTGAGCTGGGCATTCCCTGACTCAGAGCCCAGCTCCCCACCCAGCTCTGGGCAACAGTAGCGCCACTCCCAGGCAGCGACAGCCCATTGGCACCAACCATTACCATCACCCAGCGACAGCCCATTATGTAATTGCAAATGTATACATGCCATTAAAGCATTTAATGTTTTTAAATAATCTATTTTGTGTATTTTCAAAGTATTAAAAATTAATTTTTGAATGTATTTCACTGGTTATTTTTTACATTTCCAAATACATGTTACTATAGTATTGCAACTTTTTTTATGGAAGAGGCCCCCGAAATTGCTTTGCCCCAGGCCCCCTGAATCCTCTGGGCAGCCCTGCCACAGATAACGGTATGGTGATTGATCAAACACAAATGGGCCTTTTAAAGGTAACAGATACATCTAAACAGCTGATGCTTTGCCATACTGAGAGTGTTGGGAGAGCACTCTGTCTTTTTAAAATGATTAGAAAAATCCTATTGACTCAGGACAAATAAAACCTAGGCTGGATAAGTGAAATGTTATAGTTTATTGCCTGTTGGCTGTGGACCAGCAATGACATGGTGCCTCTGACCCGAGGCTGAGAATTAAAACAATGCAGATTGTTTGTTTTTTTGTAAATGGTTCTGAATAGCAAAATAAATGGTGGCTCTCTCCCCTATCTGACTCCAGCATCAAGCAGCTGCACCCCATACTGAACTCTGGAAAGTGTTTCTAGCTAATGCATATAGGTACTAAAATATATATATTATGACAACTCTATTTTCTTGCCATGCACAAAATCAAGCTCTAGATCCTGGTTTTCCTTGGAGAGGTCACCTAAAAAGAAATGTTACCAGGCTGGCAAAAGACCAGCATTTGTACAAAGATTTGAAGGAATAAAAACATATAATCAGATACTTATATAAGTGCTTTAACAATAGTGAGAACACTATATATTTGCCTTAGCTTTTTATGTAGCACCTGTCTGTGTACTATCTGTGCCGTGCAAAATTTAAAATAACAGGAACAAAAATTTGCTAATTAACCTTAGTTCCTAAGAGGTAGAGGAACATGACACTATGTGTATGTTGACTTCTTTTGGGTATCTTTCACTACAAATCACAATGCCTGAACACATGCAAGGAGAGTCAATAGTGAATATGCATTTGAGCCTGGTGATGGTCAACGTTCCATCCTAGTTTTTCAAGAAATAGCCCCCTCCTCCTCACCAACCCAAAAACCCAACAACCAAAAATAC
Organism: Chrysemys picta bellii; assembly: GCF_011386835.1. NCBI lineage: Eukaryota > Metazoa > Chordata > Testudines > Emydidae > Chrysemys > Chrysemys picta. Next base: position 67,624,582 of record NC_088797.1, on the reverse strand, counting down.
TTAATTACAACGGCGTGCTTCAGAGTGTGTTCTTGCCAGTTTCAGCACCCTGCTTACTCTCAGTAAAGGAGCTAGCAGGAAGAGCAGAGCAAACAGCCCATAGTGTATGTGCGCATATCAAATCAAAGGTAAAATTATTAGTCACCTGGAATGAAGAGCTGGTTTTCCAACATTGTGCCTGCCCTTGTTTTGGCCAGGCTGATAGATTTTATGTTTTGGGGGATGCAATATTGTTGAGGGCTGTTAATAGTTGCTGGGTCCAAGGGATGGCTGCATTACAATGGTAGGTGAAATGATTCCTTTGTGAGTGTCTCTCTCTCTAATCTTCCTGTGGTATTAAATATGTAGGGTTGTGTGTAAAAGTGGGTTAGGATCATTCAGGATGAAAGATACTTATAAATGTAAAGTCCTAGCCCTTTAAAACTCTTCCCATCCTGCAGGGAGGGAGTTTCTTCTTTTACTGGTTTTTGGTACTGTATAATGGCACTCACCCCGCAGACAAGAAATCCTCTGCAGAGAGGTGGAATTTTTTTTTTTTTAAAGTCCAGTGCTACAGAGAACTACATTCTGGATTTAAATAGAAGTCATAGGTAGAGACACAAGGAAAGAATCATAGAAGATTAGGGTTGGAAGAGACCTCAGGAGGTTATTTAGTCCAACCCCCTGCTGTTGTAAAAAGTGTTCTTTGGTGTTGCAGGGTCCACTATTGGGTACCAAATCCACAGTTTGAAAGTAATTTTGTTTTCCTTGTGGATTTTGTCCTTTTCCATCTGCTTCCCCTCCCCCCCTTGTGTTGTGAACTGAAATGAGCAACTGTCACCACTTATTTACTCTGTAGGGTCTCATCGTGCCACAGCATTTTTGTTCATACACCAGCATTTTTTGCTGTCAGCCATCATAGCTCTGGAAATTCAGTAGGGCATTTTAAGGAAATAACCAGCTGCTTGCCAGCAGGGGAATGAAGGGAGGGGGACACTCAACATTGTGTTTCTGCAGGTGCTATGGAAATAGTGGCTATTCAAAAATATAAGCCTGTAATAACTCAAAGACTGATTGACTTCTTGTGGTCTCAGCCACTGTGTAGGCATTTTGGACAGGGTGAGGAGGCAGTGTTTTTGCTTTTGGAAAGTTACTTGGGAGGAGCTGGTCCCAGCTCACTTCCTGATGCTAGGATCCTTCTCCTCTCTCCCAAGGCTGCTTTCCTACTGTGCCCCTCTTTCCTCTGCTGCTGGTGCCTCTTGTAACTTTTCCCTCAGACCTGGGACCATCAGGGAGGAGGCAAGTCACTTTGGGTATCAGGGCAGGGAAGAACATGCATGGAGGCAGCAGTGAAGGAGATGAAAGGCAGGGCTGGTGGTGGAGGTGAGGAGGTGGGCAGTGTGAGGGTATCATCCTATTGGGTAAAGGATGTTCTGGCATTTGGAGAGGAAGGATCTTAGTTTGGGAGAGTAGGAGGAAAAAGCAGAGTGGGGAGAGACTAGGAGCAGGGAGGAAAGCGGATAACATTGGGTGGTTTATTAGCATTGGTTTAAAAAAAGTCAATTGAAACATTTTCCTGTCAAAATATTTTTGTGGAAAATATCCATTTTCACTGGCATTTGAGGAGTTTTCATTGAAAACAAAACAAAACTCAGATGTAAACATTTGGGGACTTAGTTGTTAAGAATACTTCAGGTTTTCTATTCAAACTTGAAAAATGTGGATGAAAACAGTTTTGTTTTAATGGAAACTTTTCCAAGGGGCAGGGAAGGAGAGTAGTTTCCCAACCAGATCTATTATTTAGTGCTTTAAGACATTCCTCATAGCAGTACTCTTTAAATTACGCCATGCTGCAAAACAGAAATCTCAACATTTTTAAAAACATTTTTCATATAACTAGCTGTTATTTTTTTGGGAAGCTTTTGTTGTAAATAAGCAGTCAAAAGATACTATGTGGTCTTTGAAATGCCACTTCCCACTGCCTAGATAGAAAAGAGAAGGTTTTAATCTATTTCTAAATGTTGCCATTTCACTACAACCTCTGTAGAGACATAGCGATGTTTTCCTTTACTCTTCTAACCCAGCTAGGGAAATGCCCTCCCATTACTCATTTAATTAAATTGTTCCTATAAATTAATCAGGATTAATTGTGTTTATATGTGCCAATAATTCCTCAAGAGACCATTAAATGCTGAACGGTTAAAATATATTTATTTAGAAATCAATGGCAGAGATTACAAGTTACCCACCAAGATGGATGTTGATGGCTGCAGTACAGCACTTTCGGTCAGATTAATTGCGAATAGTTACATAAACCAGTGTTGTATTACTAATCTTGTTTACAATGATGAGAGAATAGCATCCATGTTAGAGGGCTGACAATCTTGCTCAGGCTATTATAAATCTTAGCACTCTGATTCTGAAGATCTCACGAGGTGCGTAAGTATCACATTCCTGCTTTGTAGAGGAGGAAGCTGAAGTTGTTTTATCCAAGATCACAACAGCAAATCAATGTCAGTTGGGATTAAAACACAAATCTTCTGACTCTCAGCTGCAGGCCTTGTCCATTAGACCAAGGCTTGGTCTACGCTAACAGCGTACGTTGTTATAACTACATCGCTCAGGGGTGTGGAAAATCCACACTCCTGAGTGATGTAGTTATGCTGGCCTAACCCCTGTTGTAGACAGCATTATGTTGATGGGAGGGCTTCTCCTGTCAACATAGCTACTGCCTCTGAGGAGTACCTAGGCCGAGGGGAGAAGCTCTCTTGTCGGTGTAGGTAGCATCTTCAATAAGTACTACAGTGATATAGCTGTGCTGCTGCAGCACTGTAAATGTAGACCAGCTCCAAGTTGGCTCTGCTATGCAACAGCCCTGATTTATTTTGCTGTCTTTATTTTGGCTTGTTTTGGGTCTTAAGGTCATGTAAGGTAAAAATAAGCATGTAAGCAGTCACTTTATTTTTGCCTTTACCAGTTTTCCCTTTAATAACTTGAGGCGCGTACCAAATTGATGTGTGGTGGTGGGAGGAGAGTTACAGAGATGACATTAGTATTTAATTTGCTAGTTACCTTTGTCTATTCCCACCTCCCAAATCTTACCTGGAGGACAAAAATCCTATATTTAAGAATGTAGTATTTCTTATTACTTATGACATTTCAAATATAAGCTTGATCAGAACAGAAATAGAAAATTAACACGGGGAGTCTGATTCTGATTTTGCTTACACAGGTTTAACACTGATCTAATTCTTTTGACTTCAGTGTGGATGCTCCTGATTTTATACCAGTACAAGTGATCTCAGAATTAGGTCCATTTACTGGAAATTTCTGCGTATGTTTCTTTGTTTCCTTTGCTTATTTATACTACTAACACATATAGATAAAAATAAAAAAAGATTGGCCCAAGTTAGCCAGACTTCTAAAAACAGCAGAAAACATGACTATTGCTGCTTCATTAGGCATTAAAACCTGAATTAGAGCCAAGCTGTGCCCTCAGATGCACACACGTGGCTCACGTTGAAATCGGTGGGAGGCACATGAATATATCTGAGGCCAGAATTTGGCTCTTTGCCCAAGTTTTTAGTAGATCAGTGTGCAGTAGGGGCTGGGTGCTAGTAGATCCATTCTTTATTTACAGTAGATAAATACAATGAGAGAGTAATGTTTCGTTCATATGTTGTTACATAAGGGCTTTGGATAGATGCAAATATGCAGTACATACAGATTACTGAGCAGGCTTAAAAACAGAGATATTAAAAGAAAGCTGTGCCTATTTTATAAAGGATTTGAGGATCTTTTAAAGATGTTTTAAAACAACAGCATGAAAGCAGGATGGCAAGTTGTTTACACAGTTTGACTCTGGACTCCCACTCTATCAGTGTCACAAACAGTCACTTTCCTCCAGCAAGATAGATGCTGCCAACAGTAGGCTGCTCCAGAAATGCCAATTGTAACCAGAAACTTTCTTTTCAAGTTAGATTTCACAGCTTCCTCATGGTGAGAAGTGCTTCTCACCACGTGAACTTTTCAGATTGGTGGGCTGAGCAGAATGGCTGGCGTTTAACTGTAAGATGAAATTGATTTAATTGATCTTTGAACAAGAGAGACCTATTCATATCAAATGATTTAAGAATGCTGGGGCATATTTTCCAGTCACTGCACATCTGTAACTCCCTTTAATGCTAAGTGAGCTAGGTTCCCACCTCTAGGGGAGAATATAAACCTCTCTGTGTGGTTCAGACATCATCTGGTCAGAAGCTAAAGATTTTCTTTTTCATCCTGTACATTGAAAAGAAATGTTTCGGTTTTTGTTTTTCCCCAGTGCAGTGGATTTCATCATCCTTTCTCAAGCAACAAGGGACTGTCACAAACAGAGAGCTGCAATTAAGGGGGAGGGGGGAGAAGAAGGGGGAGGAAAGGGGAAGAGAGGAAGAAGCACTATTTGCTGTTTTAGCATAGGATTCTCTCAATAACTATTCCTGAAATCAGATGGTGATCAGTAAATCAAGCCCCCAAATCCCTTACTGTTGTGTTGGATTGCCCCCTGTTCTTTCTTGGTACAGTTCCTATTTGGATGGGGCCTGTCCTGCATCCTGCCAGCCAGACTTGCAAGGCACTAAAATTGCCTTGAATGACCTCTAGGAGGTGATGCAGCCTGCAACAGCATGACCATGTTAAGGTCCAGTGTGGTGACGCTTCCTCAGGTATGATGGCTGCATCATTACACTTCATGCTGCTGCAGCTGCTGCTGTATTACAATACAGTGATGCAGTGTCAGGAAGTGATACCATGCTAAATTAGTTGTACAAGACAGACTTGTATAGGCCACCTACTCCCAGGACTGTGTCTCTGAGGTTGAGTGAAGAGGAACACTATGCAAGGACTTTAGTCTCATTATGGGCTTCAACGAGAAACACATTTAATCCTGAATGGCATGAGTCTTCCTAGTTCTTAATTTTAGGAATTTTCCCACACATCTTAGTGCTCACAGCAATGCCCTAAAGATTAAAAATAGAAATAACATCTTAACTGTCTGTTCTGTTCATTCCCTCTGGGGCACCTGGCACTGGCCACTGTCGGAAGACAGGATACTGGGCTAGATGGACCTTTGGTCTAACCCAGTAGGGCCATTCTTATGTCTGTCTGTCTGTCAGCAGCATGCATGATTTGTGTGCATGTCAGGGATGGTCTAGGTAATACTTAGTCCTGCCTTGAGTGCAGGGGACTGGACTAGATGACCTCTTGAGGTCCCTTCCAGTTCTATGATTCTATGTTTGGTGGCAACTGTTTTAATTCCGGGAGAATAAACCAGATAATAAAAACTATGACTTGGCCTTTTCCCATTATTTAAACATGTCCCTCCCCGTTTATTTTTATTCTTTTGTTGCTCCCAGTATGATTCAGTAATTTAATTTAGGTTTGATAGCACATCTGTCTGTGGAGCTGGTGGCCTACCAGTCAGCTTCTCTGTAGCAGAACATTGGCAGACTCTGCTGTTTGACCTCTGGGGATATGCCCTCCAACATCCCTGCTGTGCCAGGATCCAGAAAATCCCTATAGATAATATTCCCCTTCCGTATTATTCTGTTGGCAAGGTGTCTTGGGAATCAAACCACCTGTAGTCATGTTAATTCCCTCACCCCAACCATCCTTTAATTCAACCACAAATAAATAGCAAACGGGCATTTATCATAGGTCTCTCATTGGTGGTTTCATCAGCTCTGGCTCAGCATGCTGAACAGAGGTTGCATACCTGCTAAACAGCAGGGGAGGATTGATTTATTTATTATTTTATTTTGCATGAGAAGCTTCATCAGTTCAAGGATTTAATATAGTACACTTTCCTTGTAGGGTTATTTTAAAAATGTATCTATTTCAGTATAGAGCCGAAGAATGTAATTCTGTTCTTAGGAATTTAACCTGTCACTGAATGGGCAGTAAATATGTTTGCATCCTTATAATCAGTCTGTTCCTTGATAGGATTTACCATTCCTATAAACGCTGATTACTATAGGACTCCCTGCCCCAGAATTCATCTTCAAATGTAGGACTGTTGACTGTAATCACATTTTACTGTTCCAGGGTCTCCATTGCCTGGTATAGAATTCTTGACTTAGGTCATGCACATGGAGATGAGATGAACGTATGGATTGGAATTATATTCAAGTTCTTACATATTTATGACTTTAAAGTTCAATCATGATCTTGCTAAAGTCAATGGGAATTTTGCCAGTGATTTTGACCGGACCAGATTTAGTCCTTAATATGATTATGCAAAAGGGTAACACCAAGAATAAATTCATCTTAATACTTCTTCTTGATTTGTTAGCAACCTTAGTAGAAAGGTGGGAAACAACAACCTGGAAAGTGTGTGAGCCTATACGTATATATGTAAACAGCATATAAAATCTTGTATGATTTATTAATAAGCTTTGAAGTGCTAATGTCTTTTGTTTATAGTTAGCCAAGACTCTCCATGGGCTTTGCAACCATACCACGCTCCTTTTGCACTCACCTCTCACTGGGGTGGAATACAATTTTATGTCAACAGTGTGTATCAACACTATACTGAAGTTTGTGGTGAGGAAGTGGTGAAGAATATCATCTTCAATTGAAACTTCAGTGGGAATGTAGCCAGGTGGAATCGAACTATCCATATTGAAGTTTGGCCAGGCTAGTTGTGGGGACATTGTCATGTTATTTTTTTTTTAAATGTTACTTTGTGGGACTAATGACATCTTAGATTTTTAAAACTGAAATAATGTAAAAAATCTGGTTTCTTTTCAGTATATGTGTTGTCTATTTTTTCAATTGCTTCTATCCAACTTCACTTTCAGGTTCTTATGCAGTAGCATACCACGTCTGCATTCCTTAGCAAAGGAAGAGGTTTTTTTAATGGAAAAGTTTCCCTTGGAATTTTGTTTTTAAAGGCATGGAAATATTTCATGTTGTTAGGTTTTGTATATATTTGTTCTTATACAGAGCCTGCAATTTAGGCACAAACTGAGCAGGAAGTGTTTCTTGGACATTTCTGCTCTCATGAAAAGTGTTATGGAAACTTTAATAACCAAACCATCTGATCTGCATCTTTGCTGATTGAAGTGCAGATAGCAATGCTCCCTTCGTGCTTGCAAGGGGAGAAGTGCCACCTACTGAATCTGTAACAATCTCAAATTCTCTGATGCAAGCACCAATCCAACCCAAACCACTTCTCCTAAGAACAAGATGATATAACTGCAGGTCGTGTTTTGTCTTCCTCCACAGTATCAGGTTTTGGGCTGTGGCTGGAAGCAAGATCTAGAACAGGAATTCTAAAGAAAGATACATGGTGAATTGCATGAAACTAAAAGCAACCGATTACCAAAATTGAAAGTAGGATATTGAGAACTATGCTTAATTTATTGTTGAGTGTCTAGAAGATTAGATTATCAGGCAGATGATTAATAAGGACAAGGGTCAGAATTTTATACCTCCATCTGGTACTTGACAGGATAACACATAAATGGCTTTCCTCCCCCACTCACCACTATGTAGGCTACGTTTTATCATATCTGTACTAACAAAATATGATTAAATAATTTTTAAACCAGATGTTGCTGTTCCTAATTATTTGATTTATTCATGTTCCCACCTCTATCAACTTTAAATTTAGACCCCACTTACTTACATGTTGACTTCACTTGTTTCTAAAGCAAAAAACAAAACAACCAGAATTCCACAATTTCCAATGGGAATGTTTTACATATGAAGTTGATTTGTGAGAATTTAAACCACCAGCATAAAATGTAACTGTTCCTGATATCATTCTCATTGTATTACAGGAGACAGCAAATAATTTACATTCAGAGATGGCATTAGATGTGTTAGAGTCTAACAGTGACTTCAGTTTATGAATGTACAGCATTTCTGATCAAACAAACTGAGCCTTGTAAAATTGTAGCCTTGTAGCGGCTTTTCCACTTTCTGTCCCATTGATATTTTCATCTCCAACCAGAAAGATCCATCATCTATGATAATTAGGAAGAATTCAGACTCCCCCTAGTTAATACTCTAGGGATCTGCCTATAACACAGTACATCATTCAAAAGAGCATGTACGTTGTCATTTTCATGGTTATTTGGTCACTGTCTGTGGCTTATAACCCTTTTAATTTGTCTAAACTCAATAAAATATATCTATTAAAGCATTCTGTCTCCTGCTAGCTGCAGAATAGTTTCCTTTGAGTAGTCTGCATGCTGAGCAGTTGTTAAATGAAGTGATTTAATACCATGGAGTATTGTCCACAATTACATTTATGTCCTCAGGGTTGGTTTAAACTCAGGTATACTGTTTGCTTTACATTTACTATGGAGATATTTATAAAGTACAGCCGGAGAGGAATTCATGCAAAAGTCTGCACTACCATATGATTTTTCAGTCTGCACAGAGAACATGGCTCATAGCAGAAGCCCTTACTTCTGGTGGTTATGTAATAAGATATGTTAATTAGTAGTGATTCCGTTTCCATTACAGTATGATGGGATTCACCAAGGAAGTAAAGTCCAAAGTTGCTAATGTGGCTTCAGGATCCCAGGTTGAAAAATCACAGACAGTTCAATCACTTGTCCATATACACACATGCATTGGTTTGGGATTCAGCAAGTCTAAAATCTCCCTGGATCATGGACCAGCAGTTTAAAAGGAAAGCTACTTACTGGAGTGAATTTGCTGTTATTGATTAATGAATGCCCCACACTTTGTAAGCTGTGTGCACATATGTACATGTCTTCTGTCTTCAGTCCATGTTGAAAGATGGATGGATGGTATTCATTCAGTAATTGAGACTTTTTTCCTGCTTCTTCTTGTTATGTTTTAAGTTTCTATTAAGTGCTTATGCAAGGCAATGTCCTGACAGCACAGGTGATTGAAGGAGACTGCCCACCAAACAAGTATAACAGTGGCAAATCAAATTTCCCCATGTGACTCTGTCAATTTGCCTCAACCTTTGTCCAGAGAGATCACTTCTGTCAGCATGAGAGGAGAGTGAAGTCTCCATACTCATTCAGCCTCTTTTCTGAGGCCATCAGTTAGTTAGTTCTAATATTAAGGTAGACACCAGCTCACTAGCAACTAGACTATCGGGTCGCTTCACATAGTCAGCGAGATGGTAACAAACTTTGACCTCTAAGTCATCCCACATTTTAGTCCCAAAGTTATTTCCATTTCACACAAATTGGGCATCCCCCCACCTTTATTGTTGAAAACTTACATCTCACATGAAGAATTGTGGTAAAGGAAAGGATTATTTAAACCAAAGCCTTTTAAGTTCCATACATGAATCATTTGTATGTGTCCCTGATTTTGAGGGTCGTTGTCGTACATTGTGTCCCACATTTGGGTTACAGAAGGCTGAGAGGTTCAGTGGGTCAGGTTCAGGCTAGAGCTTATTGGAAACATTTCATTTTGTGTAATTCAGACCAGTGTTACAGAGATAAAAGACTTCAAATCTCTTGGCCAGTCCAGCCCTCCCTTGTGTGTGTTTATAACACTTGATGCTATAAGGAGGTAGTTTTTGTATTCCATGCATGTGTTTGTTAGATATGCAGGATTCAGAGTGTTCAAAATGGGTTTTATAAGATGCTGCTGACAAAGCTATTCCCAATATCGTGCATCCACCCAATCTTCCCTGCTTGTAATGGAAATATTGCTTTCAGAAAGCAAAAACTACTGTGGATGAAATTAAAGTACTAGAAACTTCATTTCAGGTACATAATTCCCGGATATAGAAGACCATACTTTCAGAAATACGCTTGCATTTTTGCAAGCAATGCACAGTAAAGACTAATGCATACAACCCCTGAATTTTGTGTGCATAAATGTATGCACAAGCTCGTGTTAGTGTTTGTACAGTACACTCTTGTATGCATACTTTAAGACCTGGCCTACCATCTACAGGAGTTGTTACTTCAGGTAGTGACTGTAAGAAACAAGATAGTGCCCCTGACAATTAATTGCAAAATTACCAGCCTGCCACTGGGTTGGTGGTGATACCTCCTGTTTAAAAGACTATGACAACATGTTGGAGCAATGAATAAACCTTCTGAAATAGAAATTCCACAGATGGGCTAGGTCTGTATGTATGTAATGTACAGTATGTGTAATGCACCATTTCTTCCATCTGAAGGAATCTTCTAGCCAAAGAAGAATTTCCTTAGATAGGAGTTCTATACCCACTCATTCACTTCAGTATGATGTCCTTACAGATTTAATAATAGGACATATTTTGGGCTTGTGCCCAGATACATTTATACAAAATTCCAGAAAGAGAATAAAAATCCATAATTGTCCAACATAGCTACTCTAAAGAACAGGATTTTCATCCTTTAGGAAAAAAATTAGAAAGCTGAATTTATCAGAATTAAAGATCTTATCTATCTGACATTGTGTGTTGATAATTAGTGTAAAATTTCCTGCACATTTGGATGATTCTGTTTGAGCAGGAAAAGAAGTAAAGGAAAGAAACATTTTTGTGTCCCCCCCCAAAAATAGCCAAGTCAAGGATATTCCTATTTAACAAAGGATAAAACAGAAATGTCATGCTAAATCTCCAAATTTAAGTAGGTATGCAATGCACCTTGGAACCTGAAGTTCATCCAGAATTGCTCAAACCTTCCAGGTCATGTTTTGGTTCTGGATCTGCCACGTGTGGCGATCCTTGTAATGCAGTGGATAAAATGCCAGTAATTACTAAATGACAGTCATTCAGTTTTTTCTGTACTCCTATTAGTTTGCTGTTTCATTTGAAAACTCTCTTCCCCCCCCCCACCCCACTCCACTCCACTCCACTCCACTCCCTCCTTAGCATAGAGCTGCTCCATGCCAGTTTAAATCAGTGCAAAGGAGAGGCCTGGGCTCTCAAAATGATGAAGAAGTGTAGCAGCTACAATTGGCTGGCAGTGAGCCCGCATGTTCAACCCCTTTTTATAGATTATTGACTGGAGTGGAGTACGGTGCAACTTCTGTTTTTGGACTAGGCAGATAGCCTTATATAGAGCCCAGCTTACCTTTCTAGCTTATTTGATGTGGAATGCATGCTGAAAATAGGAAGTCTTGCTAGCAGGTCGGGAGAAGTTAGACCAGCTTTTGTACTGTCTGTCCCAATGAGTTTATCTGCCCTGAAAACATACCTTTTTCATTTTATTAATTCTCTTAGAAGAGACCCTTGTAGATGAAGTGTATAGTGTGCTTAAATTACTTCAGGCTAGTTCCTTATCAGCATTAACAAATGAGGATTTGGATACAGAAAGACTAAATTTGTTGGAAGGATGAATTTGGATACAGATAACACCATCAAAATTGGTTCTAAATTGGTTAGACACTCTTAAACCTGATAATGGCGCCAAGGGGACAAACCTGAGAGTGATATGAGAAACAAGCAATGCACATGAAATTAAGGAAGAAGCTTTCAGATTACAGGTATTGTATGCAACAGAAGCACAATGGCTCAAGGGTCTTCACCCACAGGCGTCTGTGACCTTCTCGGCCTGCCGCTTATCAAGCAAGTGCCCACCAGTGCCTTCCTGGTAGTGTAATATTTAAATCTTGAAGTGGAAAACTTTCAAAGCTCCCCTAGGGGATTTGGAATTAATGAGATGCAGGAGTCTAAATCTAGTAGGTGGCTTTGAAAATCTCAGATCTACATAAGCATTCTGCCTGGACTACTAGCTGCTGCTCTATACCAGTCACAGAATTATGATCACTGGGGTTAGAACTGGTGACACTGGGCCCCCCCTGCCCTGGAGCATTTCCTTTCTCTGCTAATACCAGAACACATCTGTAGCTTCCTTCTGAACAAAGCTTTTTTTTTTTCTTTCTTGTTTTGTTCTTCGAGGGTTTTGTGCTTGCTGGCCCTTGGGGTTCTTTTCTGTTTCAAATAGGCCGGTTGCCTTTGCTTATTATCATTTGGATTTCGGAAGCCGTCCGGTGTGGGTTCCCATACATTAAAAAGTGTTGTTAATTATTATTTTTAGTGCGGGAGGGGAGAGGGGGGAGAGGGAGAGAAATTCCCTGAGTGGGAGAAATAACATGAAGTAAATGAATTGCTACCTTTTCCTCCCCTAAAAATGTCAAGAGATGTGCCAGGAAGAGACAAACCGTCCCTTCTCCTTTTGATTTCAGAAGTGAGAGGTTTCAGGGGTAGAATCTGTAATGAATGGGCAGGCAGTACTTCCTCTGAAGTTCTGTGTACAGAGCAGCAGGAGCAGGAAGGTCCATTTTGAATTATTTGAAGACATCAGTTTAGGAGAGTATGTGTAGGATCAGGGGTGGAAAATATTAGAGTACGTGGGAGCCAAGGGTGGGAGTGCACTTAAATCAGACCCCACCAATATGATCACTATAAATCAAGGAAACCACTAGTTAGGTCAGCCTTCTTTCACATGCCTCAACTCTAAGCTAACGAATTAAAAAAATATAATAATTTAGGCTGGCTATTAGTCACAGCAAAAACAAAACAAAACAAACAAACAAACAAAAAAACCATGGTTTTGTCTTGGTAAAAAATGCAAGCATCATCATTTTTGTTTGAAAAACAGGTAAAGACAGACACACAATAATTAAGTTGTTTATGATGTGAAATTATTAAAAAAATACAGTTCCTTTATTTCACAATAAAATGGTTCAAAATTGTTTAGTAATAATTTAAGAAATATACCTCTACCCCGATATAACGCAACCCAATATAACACGAATTCGGATATAACGCGGTAAAGCAGTGCTCCGGGGGGGCAGGGCTGCGCGCTCTGGCAGATCAAAGCAAGTTCGATATAACGCGGTTTCACCTATAACGCAGTAAGATTTTTTGGCTCCTGAGGACAGCGTTATATGGGGGTAGAGGTGTAGTTTAAAACAGTATCTCTCAACCTTTCCAGACTACTGTACCCCTTTCAGGAGTCTGATTTGTGTTTCATACCCCCAGTTTCACCTCACTTAAAAACTACTTGCCTACAAAATCAGATATAAAAATACAACAATGTCACAGCACACTATTACTGAAAAAAATGCATACTTTCTCATTTTTACCATATAGTTATTAAATAAACATGAATATAAATATTGTACTTATATTTCAGTGTATAGTACATACAGCAATATAAAACAAGTCACTGTATGTAGGAAATTTTAGTTTTTACTGACATTGCCAGTGTTTTTATGTAGCCTGTTGTAAAAATAGGCAGATCTCTAGATGAGTTGATGTATCCCCTGGAAAACTTCTGCGTACCCTCACGGGTACACGTACCCCTGATTGAGAACCATTGATTTAAAACAGTGTAAACAGCTGTACTCCATGGCACTTGACAAAGTTGTGAAAAATCCTACAGTTTTAGACAATACTTGGCTGACTTGGGTGACAAGATCATAAACGGGATTTTGCTGTATGTTATGTTGGTATAAATGTGGAATAACTCTGCTGAAATCAATGGATTTACGATGACATAAACCCTGTGTCAGTGAGATCAGAATGAAACCCAAACATTTAATGGGGGAAAAAATGATAAAATACTGGTCCTGCCTGTGACCAACGTAATTCTAGTTATCTATATACCATGTGAAGAATGGTCAGACTTCCACAAGCCTATCCAGCAGTCCTGCCATAGGAATTGTAGCCCCCTTTGGCTCAGGGGTAGCCCTAAGCAATTACCCACGACTAGGTTTTTGGGTGGGAAGATCAAGTGGCGAGTTCCCTTGCCATCTGCACTGGGGTGTGGGACTGGGCCCAATGTATGTGTGATGTTGGCCCTAATGCAATGTGTCTGTGTGGCCCACAGAAGCATTAATTGATCCTCTACTAATGCTTGCTAAGAGAGATCACCTTGGTGTCATTGGTGTTTCTGGAAGTGAAGGAGCAGGATTCCAGTCCTAGCTCTGTGTGACTTACATAGAAATTGTTGGTAAATGGTTCTACCACCCTAGTCACAAATTGCTGAGTCTACATAGGATAACTGGGTATAGAGGCTAGAAGAAATGTGGGTCTCTAAGTAGTTATTTATCCTACGGTGGTCTGTTTAGGCCAGTATTCAACTATGATCATTTTGAAGATTATAAAGTGGTTTATTTAGCTTCCAGGGGGTTACAGTTCTTTTGAGCACCTTTACTAGTGAAGTGGCTCTTACTTCCTTACTTTAGCAGTCTCCTCTCCAGCACTAGAAAGTGTATTGTATTACTGGAAGACTTAGTTTCACTCCTGGGGACTCTCAGTTCAGCATCTGAGGCGGCGCAAGGTTACTTACTTATGGATTGGAGTAGGTTTGAAACTGTCACTCCTATTGTATAAATAAGGATTATGAGCCAATTTCTCTCACCCTTAATCACATTGAATGGTATTTTACCCAAGTAGCCCCACTGGAATGGATGACTGCATTCAATGAGACTACTTGGGTACTATTCAGTGTTAGTAAGGGAGGCAGAATCTGGCCCTATATGTACAAGAAACATCTGCATCCAATTCATAGCAGCTAGAAGATGGTAGAAATGAAGCACCTGGGTTAGTATTTTGTGGAATATGTTGAACGTGTGCTGGGAAAAAATGAAACATTGAGTGGGCTGTACACAAAATAGAGATGCAAATGTCTGTGCTGTCGTATGTTAAAGGATTATGGTTCCAGTTGTAAGGGATTTTTTTCCTAGGCCTCTAAGGGTACATCTACACTACAGGGGGGAGTCGATTTAAGATACGCAAATTCAGCTACGTGAATAGCGTAGCTGAATTCGACGTATCGCAGCCGACTTACCCCGCTGCGAGGACGGCGGCAAAATCGACTTCTGTGGCTTTCTGTCGACCTCCGCTGGTGGAGTAAGAGCGTCGATTCGGGGATCGATTGTCGCGTCCCAACGAGAGGTCGATTTCTACCCGCCGATTCAGACCTAGCCTAAGTGTATTCTGTTTCCTAATCTAGTGTCTGTTTACTGCCAGGGGAAAGTGTTTTCTTTGTGGTAAATAGTACTTTGTTTGACTTCACATTTTTTTCAGAGAGATCCTGTACTCAGAAGAATCTCCTTCCCAGATCTCTGAGAGACAACTGTGAAAATAAACCCGTGTGGGGAATTTCAGAGGAATTGCAGGAGGAATTGCCAGTGAATAATTCAATTGTAGTACCTCAGTGGACATAAGATGCATTTTATGTACATTATTCTTCAGGAGTTCAGTTAACTACACTGTGAAGGCATAGTGAGGTGGATACCAGGAACATGATTTTGGAAGTGTCCCCAACTCCTGTCATTATTTTAACCTGCAGGTGTGGTCCTGCCTACTGTCCAGCCTTCGTAATCTATATTTCTTAGTAACTCAGTATCAAGCATGCTGAAAATTACCAAAAATCAGTACTGAAAATAACTTTTTTCATTGTAAAATCTTCCAGATTTGTCCTAGAATGAGGACTCTCTCTTTTCCTTATTAAATAATGTGAGCAGGTGGGGGGAGTGGGGAAGAGTGAGACACTGATTGAAATTAAAGGACAGCACATTTAAAATCAATAAAAAGAAATGCTTCTTTACACAGCATGTATTGGAGTTGTGGAATTCATTGCGATAGAAGGTCATCAAGGCAATCTGTAAAAGGACCACAATATGAATAGCTGTTAAGAGCATTTATAGCCATGGTATGATATGGGTAATTATAACTCAAACTACAGGAGGTGTGCATTTTGCCTGCAGGAGTCCAAAAAGAAGTTTTTCTTTTATGTTCAGCATTATGCAGTTGGACTGAGGCATGATGTGGGTACTTCCGTAGTATTTTTATTTCAGTAGTGCCTAGAGACGGCAATCAGGGTTCAGGGTTCCACAATTTTAGGTACTGTACAAACATATAGAGAGAGGCAATCCCCACCACTAAGAGCTTATAAAATAATTAAAAATGAAATGTAAAAGATGGATGTAATGCAAGGGGCGGGGGGAGGCCATGGTAACAGTAATGGACTCTCACTTTTCTTTGAATCATTGAGTAAGTGGCCAGCAATGGGGGCAGGATGGCAACACCAATGTTATTCCTTGGAGAAGGGTGCACCTGTGTTCACTGGGGCTGTGTCTTGACCTATCATTTGTCTCCTTTTCACTTGTTTCCTCAATAAGTGGTCTAACTGCACCTGAACAGTCTTGTCAAGGGAAGTACAGATTTTTGTTTGTTGAGGCCTCCATGCATGCTGCTTCCTTAAGCCATCTGCGGGGAGAGGTTGAGTGAGTTTTGGGAACAATGACATGTGTCTCCCTCAGCTTGGAGGCAGAACTCCTTTGCAACTGTCCCTGTCCCTGTCTCCTATCCTAAAGTGATAACTCCTGAACTCTAAAGGGGCGAGGGAGATCACCAGTAGAGCTGGAAAAACTCATAACTTCCTTTTCACAGGAAATGTTGATTTCCCCCCCCCCTCTTTTTTTTTTGTTCTAAATCAGAACACAAACAAATATTTTGGAAAATTCTGAAAAAAATAGTTTCAAAAGTTTTGTTTTGAAAAAATTTCAAAACTTTATTTCAACATGAAATGTTTCTTTGGAATTTTATTTTGTTTTATGATTTTTTATTTTATAATTGTTACATTATTTCATGTATAATGACATGCCATATGATATTACTACTGATGTGTCATAATATGACAATAATGGAAATATTATATTTTTTATTTTATTTTAAAATCATTCTGAGCAGCTGTTTAGTTCTGATTGAAACATTTTATCTTAATTTCTAGAAAAATGATTCCAGATTTAACCTAAGGATATTGAACACAACTGCTCCTCTCATTAGTACACTGGGTGCTTATCTTCCTTTCGTGTTCAAAGTGTTAGTGTCAAACTGTTTCATTGCCACTAACAGGAAACACTTTCATCTAGAAAATAAGATGTTTCAATCAGTACTAAGTAGCAGCTGCCCCTGATAATTTATTTTTTATTTCACTTTATTTTAAAAATAAATAGAATATTCAGACTAGTATATTATGTCATATGTCATGTATGTCATATTATGACATGCAGCAGTGGAAGTGCATAATAGGATATGACTTGACATGATGATGTCATTATGTACAGCTACTATGTCTGAAATAATGTAAAAATAAGAAAAGAAACAATGAAGAAAATAAATAAATTTTCAAAGGCCTCTCCATAGGGAGGGATATCAAGCAGCCAAAATAAAAGATGCTACTTGTACGCATAAAGGCACTTCTGTGTTTAGAATTTAATTTCCCTGCTCTTATGCTTTGTCTTCAGCAAAGACAATTTGGAATAAGATATGCACAGTGGGGTATAGGTCTCATCATAAAACATCTTAATTATCTTGAAGATTTAAAGATCTGCAAATCCCACAGCTGGCCCAGGTAACAATATTTTGACCACACACCTCATGTAAGTTCAGGTTTTTAGATCCACCAGAGTAATCTCATGACCTTGGAAAATGCTTCTCTGTTAGCTTTCCTTAACGGAAGTTGCTTGTGATTACTAGAAAAGGTCCATCATGTAGGAGGACAAGTGGTTTTCTCTATATGTCTAGGTGGATAAATAACATTATGGGATAGATATTTCCCAAGATCTGAATGGGACCAAGACACCCAACTCCCATTGACTTGTGCCTTTGAAAACCTACTCCTACCCTGAGTTTATCGCATTTTTAACAGAGCCCAGGGAAATTCTGTGGCTTTGCTTCATTTCACTTGTGCTCACATTTTCACTTTGTCAAACCACATAATTGTTTTTAAATCAAAATGTTTCATTTTGACATTTTTGAAACTATAAGTATTTATTTTTTTCAGTTTGAAATGGTTTCAAATTCTTTAAAAAATGTATTTAAAAGATGTTTAGAAAATCTAAAAATAATGCTCAAAATTGAAATAAAATGTGTTGCTTCAGGTCAAACAAATGTTCTTTTCAACTTTACTTTTTTTTTTGCGACGTAAAGAAATTGCCTGTGAACCAAAGCTATTTTTCCAGCACTATTTGGAATAGCCCAATGGCTGTTCAGGTAGGGATCCCATCCTGCCTTGGTGGCAGGGTCTATGATTGGGAAAACCTGGGGAGCACTTAGATACCCAGGCTGGTGAGGCCCTAGCCTGTGCCAGGCAATGCAGCTGGTGAAGATTCTGGTCCCTCACACTGGATTTAAAACCAAATCCATTGCACACACTCACTGCTATAATTAGTAACACTGGGATTAAACAAGAACTGGCTGAAAAATGACAATTATTTTTGTGAATTTTGAAATTTTGTTTCTGCATGTCAAAATCAACTTAAAAAAAAAAAAGGAATATTTTGGAAGTTTTGTTGTCCCCTTTCTTTTCCCTTTTTCCTGTTTTCCATTTTGCCATGGGAAAAAAAATGGGGATATGAAAACTGTTTAATTAAATTTTCATTTTTTTCTCAAAAAGTTTCTAAGAAAAATATCACTTTTTTAAAAAAGGGCCATTTTTCAACTACAAACTTCTTCACTGAAAGATTTCAACCAGCTTTAGTTAAAGTGTATTTGGAGTGTGTGTTTTGGAGGCTCAGGTGTACAGACCTGTTTCATTTGCTTCCTCTTCCTTGCTGTAAGATGTGAAGCTGGACAATTTTTTTGTTGTTGAAAAATTCTTTTTTCTAGGGCTAAAACTATTCAGTCGGGGAAAAAAACAAAAGAACTGAAGTATATAATTTAAATGTTTTGTTTCAAAATGTTTTATTGTGACTTTTCAGTTCAAAATGGTGTTTTGATTTCAAATTTGGCATATTAAAAAACAAAACAAAAAAGGATGAAAAACATGAAGTGTCCAGATAGGAAAAAAACTAAAAAAAAATTGTTTAGAGTCCATTCAAAACATTTTTTTTGTTCTAAATGAAATATTTTTGAGGATTTTTTTTAATTTGATGAAAATTTTTGAAAAAAAAAATCATGATGGTTTGAACTGAACCAGATTTTTTTTTTTTTTAATTTTTCAGTTTGGCCCTGACCCAAAAAATCCATTATTTGCTCATCACCGGTGGGATGCCTTCACCTCATATATGGCTTGGAGGAGGAGTGAACAGGCTCAATCCTGTGCTTCCCAGTAATCCCTAGTATTGCACATTTCATAGGACGTCTGCAACAGCTCTGTTGTGAATAAAGGTGCTGGAACTCTTCCAATAAAGCAGTCCCATTCCTGTGGATTAGTCCCTAGATTTCCTTATCAAAAGACAGCACTCCCTGCACTCAACTCTAAATGCTAGTGCCCAGCACAGCACTGATGCCTAGGTATGAAGTCAGCCCAGGACTAACGACTCCCATGTGGCTCCATTAATTGAAAGACATTATGGAAATGAAAGGAGAAATCATCCCAGAAATTCAGGAATTGTGGAAAAACTATGAAGATCCCATACCCTCCTTGAGTCACTGCTTCAGAACAAGACAGATACTGTATTCCACCTTGTCCTATGTCTCCTATTCTTTGCATTGCATGATGGTGGAAGAGAGCTTATAAATAAACATTCAATGTCCCTAGCTAAAAAGAGGAGGAAATGTCAGAAAACACAAATATAAAATGCAAATCCAATTAATGTTGTAATTGAAGAAAAGGGGAATTCTCTTATTCTGTTACAGATAATGCCCTGGAACTCAGAACCTAGATTTACTAGGATTATGAAATAGGCCATTCATCAAATGTCAGCTTTAAAATACCTGACATTAATGGAAGGTAGAGCAATTGTCAAACATAACATTGTTTCAATATGCACTCCATTCTTATTGTAGCTGCCCCTGCTGTAGATTTCCTTGGCCAACCTCCAATGGCATTCCCACTGGCAGAAGAGAGTTCAGACTTGGTTCATAGTTATTGTATTTTAACCCACTGCAGACTAATGCCATTACTGCATTTTCCTTAGTGTTCAGGGGTGGCAGGTTTGTATAATTTTTGGTGGTGCCCAGAAAGGGTCCAAGTCCTGCCCCCCACGTCTGCCTTGTAAGCTGATATATATATATTTTTAAATAATGTAAAAATGGACTGGAAACAATGTGTGTGGGGGGGGGGAGGAGGGAGGATGAGGGCTCTGGCTGGGGGTGAGAGGTCTGGGGTGAGGCTGGGGATGAGGGGTTTGGGGTGTGGGAGGGACTCAGGTCTAGGGCAGAGGTTTGGGGTGTGGTGGGATGAGGGCTCTGGCTAGGGGTGTGGGCTCTGGGGTGGGGCCAGGGATAAGGAGTTTGGGGTGCAGGCAGGCTGCCCCGGGGCCGGGGCCAGAGAGGACAACACCCCCCAGCCCTCTGCCCGCTGGCAGCAGGGACATTCTGGGGAGGCGTGCAGGAAGGTAGACGGGGCTGGGGGAGAGACATGGCCCCAAACATTGGTGGAGCTGTGCCCCCGGGCCCTGAATATTGCATATAACTCACTGCCCCTGTTAGTGTTCACTATGCAGGAAGTCTGGAAAATGCTAGCACTCTAGAGGTTAAATGCAGAAAACATAATGTACTTGATTCATTAAAATGTAGAGATCCATGTTTGGTTTTGTTTTGATGCCATATTGTGGCTTGCTAATAGCGTTTCAGCACTCCCAACAGGATGGCCCTGGCTTATGTTAATATTTGATTAGAGTTTAGAGTACTCAATATAACTTTTGGACAGCTGAGACTGCCATCCCTAGAATTGGAAGATTCTATTTCTGAAGGGGAATGGAACAACATTTAGTGATTATTTCATATTTTCTTTTTAAATGCTAGTCCTGTAGGGAAGGCTGTTTTATTTTTGATGGAAGAACTGTTTAAGATCTCAACTCAGTAACAGAATGGGTGCTGACAAAGATGTAAATGGTCAAAATCACTGTGCATTGGTCTTTCTTGCATCTCATTAAAGTCCATGGTAAAACTCCCATTGATTTCAACAGAAGCGAAGCCACTTAGGTCAACACCGAGTACCTTTGAAATTCACATTGTATCCTTACAGTGTACAACCAAGTATTTATAAATCACTTCCTTCCTTTATTTACTTGCACAGTTCCAAGCTCAGAATCCCTAGTTATTGCTGCAAAGTTAGACTATGTCACAAACATACTGAAGATCAGAAAACTGCGAAGTCCTTTTTTGGAGGCAAAATATATTTTAAAATATTTAAAAAAAAACAAAAATTGAAGACATTCTAATAACCTGTTCATGACCCCACATCTATCTGTCTTCATGGGAGGTAAGCCCGGACAACAGCTCTATGGAGGCTAATAATACAGTTCCTTATATATTATGGTTTGTGTATGTAACTAAAGACCTTACAAAATTGTTAGGGTCCCCATTCTGTCACTTCTATATAGATACAGATTGAAGAAGTATCAGGTTGGGTCCCCCAGAACATCTGAATGTTGCTGACTAGAATTCCCATCTGGATTGATAACTTGTTTTGTGTATGCCTTAAGATTCGGTGGATAAGACGATGCTACAAAACAAGAGGACTGGCCTTGATCTATGCAAAGCAGGAGAATTTAATAGTTTAAACTGGAGTAGACGGTGGCATTCTTTAATGAGGAGGTGTGGCCCACAGAAAGAAGAGGTCCCAGAATAAGAAGCTTCATGTTGATTAAAGCAGAGGCTGTGGTGAAGTTAAATGATTGGCCCAAAGTTGCATAAGTTCTGTGGTAGAGCTGGGAACTAAACCTACACATGTAGAACTCTCATTATGCCTTAACCAGGAGTAAATTTTTCCTCCTGGACTTCGCTTTCTCTACCATCCCAAAGAGGAAACAAGGAAAATAAAAGTGAGAGTTTTTAAATAACCAATATGTTTTTGCTGGCCCATTGTGTTTGTGGAACATTACAGAAGCGCTGTTTACATCTACCAAACCTATATGTTCATCTAAGAATTTACTGCAAGAGCTTGATTTGAATGAGGGGTTTCTTTAAGATACATTCAGCTGTGGACTGCTCCCTCATTGGAGTTATTTCAGTAAAATAATTACCTGCCCACTCCCCTGCTCTCATTTGCACAAATGAAATTTATAAAGACATTATCACAATGCAACCATTATTGTCTATTTAAAAGTTTTCCTAAGAATTTTGTCTTTATTTTAGCAGTCCAAAACACACAACAACAAAAACCCAAACATACTGGTTTCTTATGTTCATGTGTGTGTGCATATACTATATATACCTACCCACTTCTTACTGTGCTGTCTATATTCTAATCTCGATTGTTTAGAAGCCAACTTGCAAGGGGCACAGAGGGGGTGGCTAGGGGTTACAGGAATCTTCTGAGTCTGGTAGGTATATTCTAGCTCACCAAAGAACGTCAGACAATGTCTCAAATAAAAGCCAGTGTCACACTGGTCAGATCAATATAATTGTGTATGGATGTTGTGTAAGGAGTTATGTATTGTGACATACCAGGGTACAATCTAGACTAATGAGCAGCTCTGTCACCCCTGCCCTGAAACCTTGGGTGCCTTTCAATGCTTTGCTGAAGTAACTACCACCTGGGCCACTCACAAACTGCCTTCCTATATGTAACTGTAGCCTGCCAGCCCCATTTGCGTTATACTCAGGCTCTGACCAGCCTTGTTTATACTTCAGGGTGACCCCGATACACCCCCAGTCATAGATTTCCCCCAGAAATGTATGTTCTGTACTTCCCAGGTTTCTCCTGAACAATACAAATTATATCAAGTCTGTTATTTCTTTAAAAGAATAATATGCACACCACTTGTCACTCCAAATGGAGTTTCCCAGACACTTCAATTAAAACACACTGGGTTAGATAAAACAAGAAACAAGTTTATTAACTACAAAGAGATTTAGTTTAAATGAGTTCAGGTAATGAGATATAAAAGTCAGAAATGGTTACAAGAAAAATAAAGATAAGATGTTTACTAATATCTAACTTAGCAAACTATATCATATTCAAACAAAGTTTCTCATCACATATTTTCAGCAGTTTTACTGGCCAAACCCTATCAATAAGGACCCCTTCTCCTAGAGTTCAATGTAGGCTTCCTTGTTGCTTCAGATCCAGTGAATGCAATGGGCAGGGAGAGAAAGAGGGGTCTCCTTGGGTGTTTGTTTCTCCTTTTTATAGTGTCAGTCCGTCTGTTGAAAAACATTTCCAGCTTGGCACCAGGAGACAAAAAGTATGTGTGGAAGAATGTTCCCTGCTGCTTTTTTTCTCACATGTTTGTGCTTTCTTTGTTTTCCTACATGATTGATGACTATTAACTGTTTAAATGCAAATTGTGCAGAACACACATTACTTTGTTTAGGACAGACCTCTTTGCCAACTTCTGTTTGGACAGGGCTGTGGAGTTGGGAACATGTGTTAATAATACCATACAGGGGTATCTTATAACTTCACATGCAATGTTGCCACACATATTTTACCAGAACAATAATGACCAGCAAATGACGAGCTTTCTAATGATACCTCAAAAGACAAACTTTGTACAAAAATCATTACAATTGTGTGTAGGGTGTGAATACAGTGGTACATTCTGTCACATGTGTATATATAGTGAAAATATGTTCTTAAAGTTTGAGTCTAGGTACTGGTCACCAGCAAAAATGAAAAAATAGGTCTTCTATCAGACAAATATGTTTATCCATCTATCTGTTTATGTGTAATTTGTTCTTGTTCACAATGAGTCTTCTATGACCGGTCTGAATTGAATGCAAAAGAAGGATAATGAGAACTTCAGAAAGAAACTAACAAGAAGAGAAGAACACTGTGTGGGGAGGAGTTGGGGAAGGGAGGAGAACCTTGTATTGAGGTGTACTTCACAGATTTGCTCTACTATATTTGGGGGCAAAGACAATACCCTGACATCCCTCATCTAGGAAGCAAATGTACAGTTGGTTTGCTTCATTAAAATGGGTTCTCAACCAGGATTGATTGAAAATGCTGGAGAGAACTTTGGGTGAGATAAACTTCAGACAGGAGCGTAACCTGTTAGTTTAGTTTCTAGAAAGCATGTTATGAATTTTATTTTATATGTAACCATTTGTTTCCAGTATTCTTAGTCACTGTCATTTGAATCTCTATTCTTTTAAAATAAACTTATTTGTGTTTTCATTATAAGTAGATCTAAGTGCTGTAGTATTAAGCAAAGTGGTGATCCTGCGTTGAATGTTATAAGCTGGTGGTAGGCCTGGTAATGCTGTGAGTGTTCAGTGCATAAGGGGTGTCAGGGTTCCCTACCCACTCTGAACTCTGAGGTACAGATGTGGGGACCTGCATGAAAGACCCCCTAAGCTTATTTCTACCAGCTTAGGTTAAAAACTTCTCCAAGGCACAAATTCTTCCTTGTCCTTGGACGGTATGCTGCCACCACCAAGTGAGTTAGACAAAGATTCAGGAAAAGGACCACTTGGAGTTCCTGTTTCCCCAAAATATCCCCCCAAACCCCTTCAACCCCTTTCCTGGGGAGGCTGGAGAATAATATACCAACCAAATAGGTAAACAAGGTGAGCACAGACCAGACCCTTGGGTTTTTAGGACATTAAAAACAATCAGGCTCTTAAAAACAGAACTTTATTAGAAAAAAGTAAAAGAAGCACCTCTGTAAAATCAGGATGGAAGATAATTACAGGATAGTAAGAGTTAAAACATAGAGGATTACCCTCTAGGCAAAACCTTAAAGTTACAAAAAACAGGAATAAACCTCCCTCTTAACATAGGGAAAATTCACAAGCTAAAACAAAAGATAATCTGATGCATTTCCTTGCTATTACTTACAATTTGTAATCTTAGATGCTTATTTCAGATATGGCTTTAGGACAGGGGTCTCAAACATGCGGCCTGCAGGGTTATTTTCTGCAGCCTGTGAGCTCCTCGCAGCCCCCCTGCCCTCCCCCAGCATTTACCTAGAGCGGCTCCAGCCTGACGCGCACCAGGGGCAGGGCCTGCCCTGCCCCCACGCTGCTCCGGGAAGCCGACAAAACCTGGGGAAGGAGGGGCGCAGGGGTGTGCGTGGCTATTGCTTCAGGCACCGCCCCCAGCAGCTCCCATTGGCCGCGGTTCCCCGTTCCTGGCCAATGGAAGCTGCTGGGGGCGGTGCCTGAAGCAACAGCCATACACACCCCTGCGCCCCTCCTTCTCCAGATTCCGTCGGCTTCCTGGAGCAGCGCAGAGGCAGGGAAGACAGGGAGCCTGCCCTGCCCCTGGTGTGCATCGGGCCGGAACGCGCCCCCTGAACTCCTCCTGCAGCTGACCCCCCTGCCCTGAGCCCCCTGCCGCACCCCGACCCCCTGCTGCACCCCGCACCCTCCTGCACCCCAATCCACTGCCCTGAGCCCCCTGCTGCACCCCTTCTACACCCCAACTCTCTGCCCTGAGCCCCCTGCTGCACTCCGACCCCCTGCCCTGAACCCCCTGCTGTACCCTGCACCCCAAGCCCCTGCTGTACCCCTCACCCCTCCTGCATTCCACACCCCAACTCCCTGCCCAGAGCCCCCACCACACCCCACACCCCTCCTGCAACCCCTGGGGGCAGGGAGGGGGCAGAGTTGGGGTGGGAATTTTAGGGAAGGGGTTGGAATGGGGGCAGGGAAGGGGTGGGAAGAAGCGGGGCAAGGGCAGGGCCTCATGGAAGGGGTGGAGTGGGGGCGGAGCCAAGGGCAGCGGGGGGGGGGGAAGTTTCAGTAAACACATCCCTTGGGCCAATGTACTAGTCCTCATGTGGCCCTCGTGGTCATTTGAGTTTGAGACTCCTGCTTTAGGAGATGTATTTTTCTTGCACTGGTCCCTCTCTGTCCCGGAGAGAACATCAAACAGACCACAAAACAAAAACCTTCCCCCACAGATTTGAAAGTATCTTCTCCCCTTATTGGTCCTTTTGGTCAGGTGCCAACCAGGTTATTTGAGCTTCTTAACCCTTTACGGGTAAAGGAGGGATTTTATACTACCCTTAGCTGTATGTTCATGACAAAGGGCTAGACCAGGGGTGGGCAAACTACAACTTGTGGGCTGGATCCGGCTCACTAGCCATTTTAATCTGCCCCTTGAGCTCCCGCTGCGGAGTGGGGTCTGGGGCTTGCCTCGCTCCAGAGCTCCAGCCAGGGAGCAGGGTTGAGGGGCACTCCACATGGCTTCCGGAAGCAGCGGCATGTCCCCACTCTGGCTCCTACGCGTAGGGGCAGCCAGGGGGCTCCACTCCACACGCTGTCCCCATCCCAACCGCTGCCCCCACAGCTCCCATTGGCTGGAAAATGCAGCCAATGGGAGCTGCAGGGGCGGTCCCTGCGAATGGGGCAGTGTGCAGCAGAGCCGCCTGGCTGCACCTCCACGTAGGAACTGGAGGGGGGACATGCTGCTGCTTTGGGGAGCTACTTGAGCACCATCTGCAGCTTGCACCCCTGAGCCACCCACCCATGCCCTAACCCCATGCCCCAGTCCTGATCCCCCTCCTATCCTCCGAACCTCTTGGTCCTAGCCCAGAGCACTCTCCTATACCCCAAACCTCTCATCCCCAGCCCCCCCGAGCCCTCACCCCCCCCGCACCCAACTCCCTCTACCCCAGCCCCCTCTCACATCCCGAACTCCTTATTTCTGGCCCCACCCTGGAGTCTGTACCCCCAACTAGAGCCCTCACCCCCTCCCACACCCCAACTTTGTGAGCATTCACGGCCTGCCATACAATTTCTATACCTAGATGTGACCCTTGGGCCAAAAAGTTTACCCACCCCTGGGCTAGACACTGCAGGGAATGTTCCAAGTATTCTGTGTTTATTGCATGCACATCACTACCTGTACAGAGAGGGCGAGGCCTGTGGAGACCTGGAAGGCAGTGCTTGTGTTCCCTGATACTGTTTGTTTCCGGGAGCTCATCCACGGCCGGTACAGACAAGACTGCTTCATGCCAAGGACAGGTGGGGGTGAGGTGCTTCACAACCCTGGGCATCCCTGGGGTGAGTCACACCTACATATCTGTTTAGTCATAATGTGTCAATCTTAGGGAACCTACCCTGATTACTTTAAACAATTTATGCATCACTTAGAGCAGAATAGGCCTGAATTTGAATTTCGTCTTAAGACCTACAGCAGGAGATTTATCACTGAAATGTAGATTTGTCCTGTATTTAATGCTTAGTGCTTCACTGTTACTCATGGGTTCATTATTCATAGATTTTAAGGATTGAAGGGACCGTTTTGATCACCTGATCTGCCCTCTGTATTATATACATTAGAGAATGTCACCCAATAATTCTTCCACTTACCCAGTAACCTGTAGTTTTGTGATTTTTGAGATGCTCATTGGTTTACTTATTGAAAGGTTAGCAAATCCTGAAAAATTTAATGAATTTTTACCAGAAAATGTATGGGTTTGCTATTTGTTGTTCACTTTTCGTTATCTGTTCTTCTTTTTTAAAAGTTTCAGATAGACAATAAAGAAGTACAAACAAACATCATGTGACATAAGTGACTAATCACGCATCACAAATAAAGAAGAGGAAGTAGCCAAAATGCAATTCTGAACATCCTTCATGCTGACTTACTTTTGTTCTCATAAGCTATTTGGTGAATACTTACAAATAACTAATATGTTAATAGAAATTGCAATTGGTTTGTGAACAATTAATGAATAGGAAAGTATAGGAGACTTTCCTGTTGCTAAGAGAATTATATGGCGGTTAATGAGGTTGCACAGGTGTAACTAAAACCCGAACTTGGTCCAGTATGTATGTACATACATATATATATGTAGCTCGGTGTGTGTGCGTAGTGTTCCTCAGGATGACAGAACGGGATTGGCTTTGAAACCTACATAGGTTACTACTGTCCCTTTAAGCCCTCCATTTTCTTTATGTAGTTAGTTCATGGCACAGTGCATTACCCTCAGAGCCTTCCTTTCTTCCAGAGTGCCTTGAAACCATAGGGGTGTTTTCTAGTGAGCGCAGATAAAATAAATGCTATGCATCTTCTGATGTGTCATAAAATACACTCATGCTAGTCTGTGAAAATTGATATTTATGATTCAGAGTGGTATTGTTCCAGAATTAATGGGATACTAAACTTAACTGAATGTTCCAGATGGAGGATGGTGTAAAATGAAATAAAGCCAGTCTTGATCATTTGGGGCTGGTTAGTGCAGTATGTCAATCTTGAGTAAGAGGCGGAAGGTGGGAGATACTTATCAACCATTTCAGGGGGGGGGAATTAAAGGGGGAGCCGGAATGGAGACAGGTAGGAATTAAAATTGCCTCTCCAAAGATTTGGGGGTTGTGGTTTAAATAATATATTCTAGTAGCACAGTAACATTTTACTATAATCCCTAATATTTAGGCCTTTATATGGTGGCTGTAAACATTTTCTGGGACTTGAATCACATCTCCTTGAGTCCATTCTTTGCTCTGACATTGATTTTCCACGTGAGCCTCTCTGATCTGTGCATGCCTCATTTTCTCCATCTGTAAAATGCAGATAATGCTCGCCTGCCTTCAGTCTTTGGATCAAAGATGTAATAGAACAATGTGTTACACAAGATTAATTTGCATTAAAGTAAAGGAAATTTTAAAGAAATATCCCCTATAGAAGTCTTATAGCATAATTGTCCATTATGAGTGATTTACAGATATAACAAACTCAGCTGAGCCACTCACAGTAGCCACAATATAATTAAGTTCAGTATCCACAGAAGAATCATACCATAAACTTAGCACTGTGACACTAACATTTAGAAAGCAGAATTTCAGAAAAAGGAAGACACTTGTTTAAAAAGGCCTTAACCAGACGTAAGGAGTAATGTAGGAAGTAAGAAGACATGCATACCCTTAAACAAAGCAAACAAACAAAGGAAGCAGGAATGCAAAATAAAAACCTAGTATGGTTACATGACCAGGTCAAGAGTTTGTTAGTGCCAGCTAGGTTTTGTTCAGAAAAGGAAATCCAGCTCTAGTGAAGCCACAATAAAATATTTGTTCTTCTTTGACTGATGATCCCTATCTGGATTCCAGACGTGGGTGCGCATGTTCAACATGTGCCAGAGCTGGAACTGTTCACAGTCATATCCATTGTGCATCATGCGTCGGCCATGTGGTGTGTCTGAGGTTTCAAGAGACTGCGCAGGTTGACACCGCTCCTGTTCCCTCTTACTGCTGCATGGCCAGAATTGGAACCCCTGTTCCTCAATGCTCTTAGCTTGCTAAGAGAACTCTTCTCCATTCCTTCTGTAAATATTTTTTTCTAGTTGTATATAGTTGTCTGCCAGTTTTTAGTCAGCTAGGGCTCCCCTGTTGGACTTTTTTCCCCTTGCAGGGCACTCCCCCATTCTGGGGACTACGCCCTGGCAAGCTGGCTTCAAAAGCTGTGCTTCGTGCCTGTGCTCCTTCTCTGTAAGCAACAAGCCCCAACGCTGTCTCTATTGTCTCGGCAAAGGCCACGTACCTGGCCCCATACCCACCCCCAACTGCGGCCCCAGCCTCGGCCCCTTTACCTCTGTCCATGTTCCCCCCTCCCAGAGCATGGCCCCGCTCCTGACCATGGCCCCGCTCCTGACCCAGGCTCCGGGGGGGGGAGGGGGGATGCGGGGGTGGAGTGGGGGGGGGGGGAGGAGGCATGGACAGGGAGAAGTGGGGTGCACAACCCTCAAAAGTTTGGGGATCACTGTTTTAGTAGCACCGGCAAGTAGCACCATAACATTTTCACTATACTCCCTAATATTTAGGCCTTTATATGATGGTTGTACGGACTTGCTGGGACTTAAAACTTTCCTAAGGTTTAGGGAACTCTGAATCAGGTCTCCTTGAGTCCATTCTCAGCTCTGCCATTGATTTTCTGGGTGAGCCTCTCTGATCTGTTTGTGCCTCACTTTTTCCATCTGTAAAATGGAAATAATGGTCACCCGTCTTCAGTCTTTGGATCAAAGATGTAATAGAACAATGTGTTACACAGCACCAATGCTGTCTCTGTAGTCTCAGTAAAGCCCATGCCATTGCCCGCTGCTCCATCTGCTGCTTGTTCCTGTTTTGAACTCAGGAAACTAGGGAACTTCACCTCTGCAAACCCCTGATAGGGGAGGCTATGTGCCCACATTTGCAATCGAATCTAGCACTGATGGATCTGCTGGAGGAATGCCCATCATCAACGGTGAGCACCTCCTGAGCCCTTCCTGTACAGCAGGAGTTCTCAAACTGGGGGTCGGGACCCCTCAGGGGGTCGCGAGGTTATTAAATGTGGGGGTTGCGAGCTGTCAGCCTCCACCCCAAACCCTGCTTTTCCTCCAGCATTTATAATGGTGTTAAATATATAAAAATGTGTTTTTAATTTATAAGGGGGGGTTGCACTCAGAAGCTTGCTATGGGAAAGGGGTCACCAATACAATAGTTTGAGAACCACTGCTGTACAGCATCAGAGGTATTGATGCAACCACTAAAGCCCCACTGTGCATATAAGAAACACGGGCATGGGCATAAGGGAGGCTCACTGATGGGAAACCACCGCTACATGCAGCATTGACTTCCCGAGCTGTGCTAGGTCGCTTTGACAATGCGCTTATCCTGCCTTCCCTTCCCCTCCCCCCCAAGGACCATAGTCAGTACCAGGACCTACTCCAACGCATAGCTGTGACTCTCAGTGAAAGATGTTCAGGACCCACAGAACCAGTTCCTGGACATCTTGTAGCCTTCTGGGACTTCCTGCATTGCCATCCCTATCCACAAAGTCACCTTGCAACCAGCTCAAGCAGTCTGGCCCACCCAGGCTTCCTGTGTCCTACCCCGAAGTGGGTGGAACACTGCTACTTCCTGCCATCTAAGGGTATGGACTCCCTATTTACTCCCCTGCCCCCCCAGCTCGCTTGTGGTTCACACAGCAACCGAGCACACCTGGCAACGACACCTCAATGTCACCCCTCCTGATTGGGCAGTGAAGAAGCTTGACCTGCTGGTGCGCAAGGTCTGTTCCTCCGTGGGCCTCCAGCTCCACCCTGCCAACTACCAGGCCACCCTGGCCAAGTATGACTTCCTCTCTTACTCCAAGTTGGCAGAGTTCCAGGCCTTTCTCCTGACAGAGAAACAGCAGGATTTTCAGGCCACACCTTTTACACTCGCTATGCC
This sequence comes from Chrysemys picta bellii, assembly GCF_011386835.1. Classification (NCBI taxonomy): domain Eukaryota; kingdom Metazoa; phylum Chordata; order Testudines; family Emydidae; genus Chrysemys; species Chrysemys picta. Next base: position 67,593,621 of record NC_088797.1, on the reverse strand, counting down.
ATTGCCCCTGCAGCAGTGGCGGATGCAGCATACAGACTGTGACTTCTTGAGAGCCCTTGCAACCGCCTCCATGCTGAGCACTGCTCGCTACTCTCCCATGTCTGGAATCTATATAGGGAGCATTACTTGAAAAAGAAGAGGTTACTTACTGTAACTGGATGTTCTTTGAGATGTATGGTCCCTATTTGGATTCCAATACCCACTCTCCATCCCCTCTGCTGTAAGCTCCATTGCTTGCTGGTAAGAGGGACCTGGCAAGGTATCGACCCATACAACCTCTTAAAGCGTCGGACACACCATGTGGCTGACGCATGTGCAGGTCAATGGACTTTACTATGAACAGTTCCAGTTCCGGCGCATGGCACGCATGCGTACCCACATCTGGAATCCATTTAGGGACCACGCATCTCAAAGAACCTCCAATTACAGTAAGTAACCTCCTCTTTCAAAACTTTCTGCAAGGAAATGGAAGTTTTTCATTTTCAGGTTTTCTTGTGAAAAATTTTATTTTCACAAAATTGTGTTTTTCGGAGGGAAAACTTTCCACCTGAAAAACTTTGACCAGCTCTACATATCTATTACATTACCTAGTAACAATCATGGAACAGCCCCTTACTCTCTACTACAGAGTTAATGTTGAACTGGAGCTTTATCTGTACTGTAGTATGAAAGAAAACCTACTTCTTGAAATCCAATATATACATATGTTAATGTAAACTCCAAAGTACACAGCTTCCCCACCCCACCCTTGCTTTCTAGGTACAGCTTCTTCACAGTGACGGTTTTGAAAAGACTATCTTTGAACAAATTTCAGTTAAATAATCAACTAATTATTTTGAGAACTACTGTCACTATTGATAATTTTAAAAATATTATGTTTATATTGAAATGCTTTATCTGTCGGCATTTTCAGTATTAAAAAAAATAACCCCTATGAACTGCACAGGCAGCTACTGAGGTGGATGGGAGTATAGCAACGGCACCAAGAGGTCTTCAGTGAATATTTCTTGGCTCTTTCATCCTTCTTTTGAGAGTTAAGTTCCAGAAACCTGCTACTAAAAAAAAAAAAAAAAAATTGTTATCTCAGGTGCTGGGAACTGAATGGAACACTGAGAAATAGTTTGATTTAATGTAGCTATTTTAACCATTTTAAGTTAATTTAGTGCTCCTGGAAATGTGCTGAATTTGAGAGTCTTGAGGAGTTGGGTCTTCAAGACTAGTTATCCATAAGATTACCTCACATCCATATGTCTTTATTCTGACCTGGAAGGACCATTTATAGGGATGAGAGAATATTTTAATCTCCACACTCCTTCAGTTCTTGGCTTCTCTGCTGACAGTGCTAATAAAAGAGCCAACTGGTTTTAGTGATGTGGATATCTGTTCCCATGGGATAGATGTCCACTATGATAAAACATCAACAGCTATCAAGAAATACACTAAAAACCTGCCCCAGATTTGCACTAGTTCGTTACAGGTAGTAGGTTCTGATTTCATTTTTAAATCCCTGAGACATCTTTATTTAATAGGCACTGTACCTACTTAGAAGCTACTGTACCTACTATTTGTTTTTGTATATCAATTGTTATATTGTAATACATCTTAGACCTTCCGTTGTTTACTAAAGTTTCCAGAGTCCCAGTGATATACTGTAAAATCAAGTCATCTGAGGCAATAGGCGAGAATGCACAGTTGTCTTGTAATGTCATTCCAGGAAGGACAAAGGCACGGAATAAAAAAATCGAATTCTTTGAAGCCTCATTGAGACTGAACACACTCTTTTGGTAAATTGCAGGGTTAGCATAAGGAAGTAAACATTATGCCACTTTGTCTCCCCCATCCAGAAATCCCTCTGAGGGAATTGAACATCTTAAAATAAGTCTTGGGAGGTATATACAAATTTTAAAAATTGGTAGTGGTGGATGTGTGATAGAGAATAGAAATGGATGAAATCCTAGAAAACTGAATTTGTAGTGTCCAGCGCAGTAAGGTCCACAAATTATCTTGAATTTATCTCCTGAAGGCCTTTTTTCCCAGCCTCCCTAAAAATTAAGATACAGATATGCTATCTAGCACAAACAAATCTTAAATACTGGTTGTCAAAGTGGCTTTACATTTTTTTCTGCCTTTTTAATATTCAGTATATTTTAGTTTTTGCCTGTACTTAGGTGGCAGGAGTTGATTCTCTTTTAGAGGCTAGATGAACACTGTATCTGATTGTTCTACATTATAGGCATGTGATTGAAAGCATAATTCTCATCCATGTGTCTGTGTTATGTGTTATATCATGTATGGTGTATATTTATCAGTATATACCCTGATGGAAAACATCTGTATAAAGATAACTTTTTAAGCCATCCTAGAAGATTTAATAAAAATGTATAGCTGAGCAACAAAATTCTATAGGAAGAGTCTTTGGGGTCAGGGGAGAGAAAGAGAGGATATCATTCATTTATATTATATAGGTTTCTAGAATAATTTCTAGAAAACTATTCAGTTTCCACAAGACCCTATAGGTCTCACAAATGGGTTGTGTGTGTGTGTGTGTAAAATATCTATTTTATATATAATTTTCTTTTCATATACACGCACCCACATGGAACATACTCCAGGCTGTGTCTGAGCTGCACGTGGTGGTGCGCATGTTAAAAAGGCTTTAAACGGAGGGGGCTCTGTAGAAAATAAAATAAAATGGAGCAACAGGCTGCATTAACATTTCTCTGGATTCCCTGCCAGTTAACTGGGGGAAAGATGAGACATGTCTGACAGCCCCCGGTTCTGATCCTTGCACTACCACAAAGTCAACATGCCATAAAGGGTCTTCATGGGGTCTGGTGTTGGGGGAGGGTTCTGGGGAGTGGGTGTGATAGACTTCCCACACAGACAGGAGGAAATCCTGCCAAGTGTTAGATATTCCCTGTAGGTACTCCTCCCAAATAGCACCTTTGTAACCACAGGTCACAGGCTGCCTGGCAGCCTCTCCTCCACTCTTTCTTTCCCCTACAACCAGTGGGGAGCCGGGGGAAGAGAAGAAGATTGGAGTTTTAGCTGGTGTAGTGACTCCCAGAGAGGCAGGTCAGAGCTGGAAAATGGTTGGGGTGGGGACAGGAAATTGAGGGGATGGAAATTGAGGAGAAGGGAATTGGTAACAAACTGGTAGGGCCCTACCAAATTCACAGCCATGAAAACCATGTCCCAGACTGTGAAATCTGGTCTCCCGTGAAATCTGGTCTTTTGTGTACTTTCACCTTATACTATACAGATTTCATGGGGGAGAGCAGCGTTTCTCAAACAGGGGTCCCAACCCAAAAGGTGGCTGGGGGGGGTCACAAGGTCATTGTAGAGGGGGTCACAGTTTTGCCTCCTTTACTTCTGCACTGCCTTCAGAGCTGGGCAGCCGGAAAGCGGTGGCTGCTGGCCAAGGGCCCAGCTCTGAAGGCAGCAGCACAGAAGTAAGAGCAGCAATACTGTGAACTCCCCCCCACCCACACACACACAATAGCCTTGGGACACCCCTGCCCCCACAATCCCTTTTTGGGTCAGGACTCCTACAGTTACAACACCATGAAATTTTAGATTTAAATAGTTGAAATCATGAAATTTACAATTTTTAAAATCCCATGACTGTGAAATTGACCAAAATGGACCATGAATTTGGTAGGCCCCTACAAATTGGGGAGAAAAACATTTCTTGATAGAGCATGACAGATTATGAGAGGGGAATGGTGCGGATTGGAGGGGAACCTTGAGAAAGGGAAAGGAGCAACATAATAATTCATCCCTCCCCACCAGGAGGCATTCTGCTTTGCCCCTCAGCTCTGAACAGTGTCACTCCAGGAGCTCCTCACAACTTGGCAGTGCACATGAAGTTAATGGAAACAATTGGTGCACAAGTGAAGATTATTTTTGTGAAGTATAATCATTTTAACCTGACGGTGTCCCTTTAAATTGTCTCACGCTCCCTCAGAACTGCACATCAGTCTGCAGAACTTTTTGTTCTTCTGAAGATGCCTCCTACTTTGGAGAGATTACAATAAATAGAAAGCTATTTATATTAGAGCTGTAGCAGACTCTCTGCATGTTACTTCAGACAAACTACAGAATTAGTGGGAAAGTGGAGGGGAAGTTACTTTTGCAGATAATATATTGCTGTCAGTTCCCACGAGTCTGAAACACCTTTGCAAAGGTCCTTACTTTATGCCATATAGCTCGTTGTAGGACTCAGTCCTTGAGGATTACTGATACGTAAGGATTGCTGGATCAAGCTCATAATTTCCAGCTTCCTTTCTGTAGCTTCGTCTTGGTGATCACTACTGAATTATTAGCGATAAGTTAATTATAAGGGATAAAGGCTACTTTTTTCAATAAGTCTTTTAAATTTGGTGCAGTAAGTGCCATCTCTGTTGTTTATCATTTTTTGTGTGTGATGACCACTTTTATTATGGACAACTACCAAAGGTCTATATTTACAGGAAACTAGAAAACTAGTCCAACTATAGTTACTCTTTACTATTTTTAAAGGACCACTTTTTCTTATAAATGAGAAATGCCATTTATTTTGACTCACTCTTCAGTGCATTCATGGGAGAATGGGCCTCTTAGTATGCTAAGCATCTATTATTTATGAAAATTTTTAGTTGGTGATGAGAAAATCCTAATTTGGATTTGTACTGTGTCTGAACAGCTTTAGTTTACATTGATTTTTTCCCCTGAAGACAAAAGGTTACCATTGCAGATGTTGTTGGTGAGACATGATGTACGTGTAAAGTATTACAATGGTGCCCTGCAAAATATAAATGGTTTGGCAAATGCATCCTGTACTCTCTAGTACAAAAACTTGCCTCCCTTTTGCAAAACTAACTCTTGCATCTTTAACCTATCCTACTATTTGAATTCACTGAGTCTTTTTTCTTGTTTTATTACCATTTGTTTGGCTTCAAAGCAACAGTGATACGAAGGTATGCAATTTAGTAAGTAGTTAGGCAGTTAACCTTCAATATATTCTTTGTTGCTATGCAGATAACAATGTTAACAGGAAGTAATACACAGGTATTAACAGTTCATTATTTCACTGGTAGTTGGAAGTCAAGCTGGGACTTGGTGCAATAAATCAATTTCTAATCAAGCAGCAGGTGGACGTGCAGGCTTAAATACAAAATATACAAAATAATATTGATTTCTTAAGAATGGATTCAATAAAGAATAAGTGATAACTGAGGGTGAAAGGGTAAATAATGAAGTTCATAGGTCGGGGGATGAAATTCAGCAGCGTGAACTGGAGATGTATGGGGGGAATACAGGGAGGGGAGAGACCAGAGCAGCTGTGCACATCTATATGGTGTGGAGAGGGTAGAGGTGTTAATGTAGATCCAGTGGGCCCCCTGCCTCCCCATCCTCTGCTGCAACAGCAGGCTCAGAGTTGTGGGGAGCTGCTCAATAACCCCTATAGGTTTGGGGTGGATTTTGTTTTTTCATCCCCTCCATTCTCCTCCATTACAGAGCCCAGCTACTTGGGCTCTGTGTGGGCAGAGTGGATTTAACCACCAAAAAAGGCCCAGCAACCACCAACCATAATCATTATATCAGTAGGAAAGAAGTCTTTATCACAGAGCCATTATTTGTTATGCACTACAGCTCGCTATGAAAAACTGTGGACTATTGCCTGCTGTCTTTCCCAGCACGAAGATCCGTCAAAATGCATGGGAGTTTTGTTGGTCGATAGATAGCAGGATACAGTCCTCTCCTAAGGCGAAATTCCCTCAGATCCATAAAAGTGGCCCTCTTTGATTTCAGAGGGAGCCCCAAATGTACCCAAGGCCAGAAGCTGGCCTCTTGCCAGCCTCTCTGTAATAATAATTTCCTGAATTATGCAGTTCTTTGTCAGTGCTCCCTTCTCAAAGGTCTATTGTTAGTTATTGTCATCGCTAATTATCCTGCAAAGGATTACTCACTGGAGTATTCCTTACTCACCTAAGCAATCTCATTTAAGTTATTGGGACTAAGAACACAGGAACTGGCATGCTGGTTCAGACCCGTTGCCCATCTAGTCCAGAATCCTGTCAAAAACAGTGACTATTACCAGCTTTTCAGAAGAATTGCAAGAAATCCTACAGTGTAGTCATTGGGAATATGGCTCCTAGGAAAACTTCCTCCTAACCCCCAATAGCTATAAATTGGGTAAACCGTGAAATATGAGGGCTTTTAATTTTTCCAAAATCTCTTATTTTTAGCATTTATTGTTCTAACTCTGGAAATTCTTGTTATCTATATAAAGGTCTAAACTCTTCATGTTATCTTGTGGCAAAGAGTTCCACAGGCTAATTGTGCATTGTGTGAAGAACAAGGACTGTTTGTGTTCATAAGGATAATTCACATTAGTAGGTTTTTAGGATCATGCCTGTAATTAGTTATTATTTCTGTTTTAGTTATATTAAATTTAGATTAAATTACTTTTAGATTTTGTTTCCTTTACTATCTAACCTAATCTTAAACCCCTCTAGGGATGGAGCCTTATCTCTTTCCCTTTTGACAGATTATTCCATTGCTAAATTGCCTTTGCTATTACAATTTTATATCTAATGTGTATCCCAAATGTTTCCCTTAATTTTTTTTAAAGTAACCAGCTATTGTACCTTCTTATACAGTTCCCAGCAGTTGTAATCTTTCCCTGCTCCTGTATATTGTTACCTCTCAGATATTTGTAGGCATGTTTATCAGATCTCCCTCATCTAACTTAAATTAGAAACACAACATCAGACATACCCAGTTTTCTCTACTGTTTCTTGAGTAAGCTTCATACTTCCACTTGGAATAGCTGTAAAAGCTGTAAAAAAAGATTCCTGACAAGCTGATTTATCATGTACTAGTTCTTCCTAGTTTTTTTAAGAGCAAAATTCTTTAAGATCCACACAGCAGACCTCTACACAGGTATTTTACAGTTCTTGTGTGTGAAGTGGAACATTGGGCTACATAGCTTCCAGGTTGCTCAAAGACAGGGATTTTGTTTAAAATCTTTCTTTATTATGGTTTATAGATGTTATTTCTTTCAGTAGTGGCTCAAAGACCGAACCCCATACAAAGCAATGCTTTTTATATTTAACAATTACACTAGGCACTCACAAGTAAAGTTGACCAGAGATGACAGTGGTGCTTTGTGGCACCTTTCATACTTTCAAAATTTTGTTTTTGTTCCACACTGGAACAAAACCAAAACTGTGCGTGCCTTGCCATTTACTGGGGGCTAGGGCACTGGCTTAGAATGTGGGAGATGCAGGTTGAAGTTCCTGCCTCTGCCTGATTCAGAGCAGAGTTTTTCTTCCCAGATCACTCAGAATCAAGCAAAAGCAGGGACATGAACTTGTGGGCCTTCTACATCTCAAATCAGTACCCTAACCAGTAGTATATAGAGTGGGAGGGAGACTTGTGCTTTCTCCCTCTCTTCCTTTCTGAGTCTAATGAATGTGCCACATCTCACAAAACATTTTGATTTCCACTGAAATTCACTCAGCAGTGGATTTTTTGGCTTCTCCCTTGCATGCGATCTTGCATGGAGAAGGGAATGCGTAGAGAAGATATGTACCTCACAGGCAGCTCTTCCCCACACCTCCAGTAGCTCTCTTCTGATGGTGAGGGTCGTTTTGCTGGCCATAGAGAAGAGGTTGGATTTTGCATCAGTGCAACGATTCCTAATGAATGCATTTCTGGATCACTAGACTTTGGAGAGAAAAGTAATTCTCATCAATAGTAGATGCTCAACATTTTGATAGATATAGACCTTGTCTGAAAGCTACTTACAAGTTTATTGTTTAATAAAACGCTCATTTCTATGGTTAAACAGAGAAAACAATGTAATTAACATTTATTAAGTTATACAAGAGCTGGCTAAATGGAGAACATTTTTTAATAGCTGGCTTTTTTGTTGTTAATCATCTCAAAATAACTTAGCACTTTCTCTGTTGCTGAGAATAGGTGCTAGTTATGAGCTCTGTGTGAGCTTTACAGACAGTGGCCCTGAACAGTAGTGTAATAAATATACCTCCATCTTGTTTGTTATGCCACCGCAGTACAAACCTTTTGTTATCAAGTTGCTGCCTCCCTTTCCTTTTCTTTTTTGCACCTCCTTTTCCCCTTTCAGGACAAACTGCTAAATGGATATGTAGAGTGATATACTGTGTACACATCAGGTTTACCTTGTGCAATTAGATCATGGATAAAGGGATTTGAAAGGGGGAACAAAGGGGAACCTGAGGTCATTGTTTGGCTCATTTGTAACTTTTAGGGTTCTTGACACATATGCTGTGACATGCATGATGGTTTGAACTAACATGTGTTGCTCTAATTATGGTGCTTTCCTAGTGAGACCCACAATGTAGAATCTTCACTTGTTGTTTCATGTCTTAAGTTAGTTTTCCAAGTTTAACATCAAGGTAATTTTGTGTCTGGTGCTTTTGAAATGCTCTGTAACAAACTTACTGAAGAAAAACCATGATACAGAACCAAATAAGTAAATCTTTTGTCCCATGTGGGTTTTACCAGCAGATTATGATTTATACCTTGCCTTTGGGAACCTGAGAAAGGTCATGATAGAATTCCGTAGAGAGACTGAATGAAGCAGTAAGAGACTTTTGAGCTGTGGTCTATGAATATAATAAGCAAGAGTTTCTTTTTCTGTTTAGAGAGAGTGACTAATTTTGAATTTTTGTGTCTGCAGTGTTGTCTAATCCACTATGTTTAAGGGCAAAATACTCTAGAAACATTTAAAAAATAAAATAAAACTGGAATATAATATAAAATTGATTCTAGAGTCTGTTCCTGTTCTTTTTTAAACTAACAGGAGCAAGGTCAAGCCCCTACTCTACATCAAATTGTATAGAAGAAAATGTCACTTTTAGAAAAGTGTATTAAATGTAATAAAAAGGGAAAACTTATAATGAAAAAGAATCTGTCTCAACAGTTTGTAGGCATCGGGCAGTTCTGCAACTAGCAAAATTTCCACTGAAATCAGTGAGACTTTGACTCACAGCTTGAGATGCAGGGAATGCAGCTGTCAGGCAGAAAACTTTCAAGGCCTTTCTAATGTAGTTTCTATTTTTAAAATGTCTAATTTATAATAAATTCAAACCATGAAAATTAACCAACATTTTTTTTTCTAAAAGAGAATAATGCTTACTTTATGACTTAGTCCCCTTGGCCCAGATTTTCAAAGTGCCTAGTGATTTTTGGATGACTCAATTTTTAGGTGCCCAGTTTTGATATAAATTAAGGCAACGTGATTTTCAGAGAGCAGGTGTTCAGTACTTTTAATTAGGTGCCTTTGAGGGGTCTGAAATCGGGCAGCCAAAATCTGAGGCAGCCAAGATCATAGCCAGTTAAAAATCTTGGCTCCTGCATTTTTCATGCATTAAGATACAGAACTGCATTTCCTGAGTTTCCAACCACATCACTAGACTGAACTTGAACTGGAAATATAATAAAATGGCAGCTTTCACTACAAACCAACAACGCTTACATTTATGGTGAGACTGGAAGAGTGACAGATGCTTTATTTAATTAAAAAAAAATAAAGTAAATAAGAACTGGGTTATGTCTGGACTTAAACACTCCCTTGCTCACTTTGCTACACAATGATACAACAATGAGCTAGCTAGTATAAGAAAACCAGAAAGCAAAATCATCTGATTAGTCTGTTTCAATAATACAAGTTGAGTGAAATGCAAAATAGCAAACCTATTGTAAATAGTGAAAAGTAAATTGGATTTTGAGTTTTAAATGTAGAGCTTGAACAATGGAAGATGTTCTCAGTGATGCAGTTGTACACCACTGATATTCAGCCCAAAGTTGCCAGCTCTCACTGTGTTGTTGTGAATTTCACGATATCTGCTAGTGTTTCCTTTCCTTAAAGCCTCAGCTTCTGGAGTGATGGGATCACATGAAAATCTTTCTTTCTGTCTTTCTTTCGTAAATTTCTAGCTCTCACGGTTGTGAAGACGAGCTTGAACACATGAACCCTAAAGGCTAAAAAACAGAAGTTAAATAAATGGAACTCAAAATGTTATTAATATTAAAATCTCATTACTTTGAAGCCAATCTTTTGATTTTTGTGGGGGTTGACTCATGGTTTTTGAATGCTAGGGGCTGGCACTAATGTCAGCCTGTGGTCCGCCAGGAGCCAGTTAATCACAGAGTCTTTCCTCTTTATTACCAGCTGTTACATTGCATTAAAAAGCAGCTAAAACACATTAGACACCTCCCTAACACTACTTTTCCATGAAGGCAACTGATGCAGTTGTGATAGGGAGGATCTGCAATCACGATTTGGAGTGGAGGTGGCCTGAGAGATCATAATTGGGAAAGAAGGTTTCTACAAAACAATCTCTGTTAATATGTAGTGTGTGCTTTGGAAAATATGAGAACCCTCAGTATACATCTGTTCTAATCCTGCATAGAGTCACCAATAACAAGTCCCATAGGAACACATACTGTCTGAGATCTTATCTGAATTTTTCTACAGAAACCCTGATTGTCATCAGTTGTGCTTGAGCCTTATTGTAGTCACTGGGTGTGTTCATGTTATTTAATTACCTTATTGACAATCCAGATTACATTGTTCAAAATAAGCAATGCATTCAAGGAATCAGTATGGTACTAGGTTTTTAAGGCCCAGCTTGACAAAGCCCTGGCTGGGATGATTTAGATGGGGTTGGTCTTGCTTTGAGCAGGGGGTTGGACTAGATGACCTCCTGACATCTCTTCCAACCCTAATCTTCTATGATTCTGTGATTCTATATCAGTCACAATTTATTTTTTGGCTGTGAAAATGGCATCCTTTGGTACATTTTGTCTTTAAACAAATGACTTATTATTTGAAAAAAGCCCCGCATTGAACAGACAGAACTTAGTGTGATAGTTTCTTACAGGAACATTTGTGTACAAAATAATGCTAAATGAAAATATCTTGTATTTTAGTGATGCCTAAATACCATCTATTTAGATTATAAAGGAAAGTAGGATTAAAAAAAAAATCCATTATGCTGGACTCCTCTAGCCCGTATTTAAAAAAATGCTTCAGGCTCTTCACAGTAGAGTAAATGTAAAAAAAATTGACATGCGTTTTTTTCCCCAACTGCTTTGTAAATGGTGATTTCTATCTTTCTTATGTATTCAGTTTTTAGTCACGATGCATTGCCAGATTTTTAACCCCTTAATTGTGAATATCAATAACTATTGGAACACAGAAAAGGTGAAAATTGATAGCAATGGTTATGGTTAGTTGCAGGTGAGTGGATGTAATAAATATTGTCAGTGTTGTATAGCTATTGTAAATCTTAAGGAATCCTTTTCCATTTGTTTCTGGTGGCAATAAAACAATAGTCAGAATACTGACTCTCAGACTGCTGGTAGAAGAACTTCTTCCCACTTCATTCTCAGAAATGCTGAAAACTTCACTTACTAATGGTATGTCTACATGACGGGTGCTAGTAGCACAGCTGCAGCACTACAAGTGTGCTGCTGTAGGCGCTGACATTGACAGAAGGGATGTTTTCCCAGCTGTGTCCATGCCAGGGGTTAGGTTGGCTTATCTATGGCACTCAGGGATATGAAATTTTCATACCCTTGAGTGATGTAGGTAGGTCAATCTAAATTTTAAATGTAGACCAGGGCTTAGTGATTTTTGGAATGGAGGTGGGGAGAGGGAGTTTGCAGTCTGCCATTTACATGGGTTGCTGAAGTAACCTCTAGTCATGCTTTTCTCTCTCCAGACTTAACCTCAGCAGATGAGCAGAGGGTGAAGGTTTGGGGTAAATGGGATTAGGAGTTAATGTACTATGCAACTACATTTTGTAAAGATGAAGTGCATACACTTTGTCATCATGCCTTCTTTCCAAGCTGTGAGGCAACCATTCAAATAGTCTTCCTTACATAATCATTTTCATAGCTCAAGGACAGCCACTGTTCAGAACAATCTAATTTCTTCCTTGTGCTCTGTATCACATATGATGCTCACTAACTGAGGCCCAGATTCTGGAGTCTTGACTCAGGCAAAGATAACTTTGGCCCAATGTGCATAGTTCAGTGAGCTGATGATAGTTATTGGTGCTGGAGAACAAAGCAGTAAAACACTGCTGCAGATACCAAAGATTGTCGGCAGGCTGATGCAACCCAAGTAGTAGCTGAAGGTGAACTGGCCCTGTTTGAAGGATAGAAAGGAGTATTTTCAAGCAAACATATTACTAGTTTTACTCCCTGGGAAGTTATGTGCTATTTTTCTGTGCCAAATCACAAATCTAGTGACCTTGCTAAGAGCTGCTTTAGATCTAAACGCACTTTTATTTTCACAAGCAATTGCTTTCTTGGATTTGTATCTGCACTTTGATAATTTTGGATTAGGAACATAGTTACTTTGCTTTAGAAAAGACAGACAACTCAAGAAAATAACAGGCAGGAAGACAGTGGTTTAGCTAAACCTTACTTTTTTGCAAGTTGGTTTGACTAATTTTGTTTGTATTTTGTCTGTGAAAACATCTGCATGTGATCTATATTTGCTAGTCTTATCCCCTTGTTCCAGGCCACACTTACACTTGCCAGCACTTGGCTAGATAAAGCACTTTGTTCTTTGCATATGTCATGTTTTGTGCCTTCTGAAATATTGTGGTAACCTAATTCCTTCTGCTGATCAATACCGTATATCAGGGTTATTCACACTGATCTGGGTTAAGAGACCTAAAATGTTTAGCTGGGTAGGGTAATAGTTTTCAACAAGATTGCAAAGAAATGGAAACCTTTTTTTTTTTTTTATAGCTTTCTCTAAGTGCCACATTGAGGAGGAATTATTTTCAGTGGATTCCTTTGGAAACCTACTGTAAATCAAGAAAGGGAAGAAAAATGTGGGTAGTGGAATTATGCAATGTTACATTTAACAGAGTCAGCAAACAGACAAAGATTTTAGAAATGAATGGTGCAACTTTAGCGTGATGTAAAATGCTTCTTAAACTTCAATACCTACAATATTTTATGACATTTAAGCTATAATTGACACATGGACAATTAATTTGCAGCTACCTCTGGCCTGACTTCCAGCTTTGGACAGAGCTCCCCATTCATTAGCAAGAACTTTTGTCTATTTGACCAGACTTTGAGCTCCCTCTCTAAGACACAATCCCATATAATATTCATATTTCCCACATTTTCCACATCTATTGTGAGCACATGTCTCTTAGGGCACGTCTTCACTACCCGCCGGATTGGCGGGTAGCAATCGATCTATTGGGGATCGACTTATCGCGTCTAGTGAAGACGCGATAAAATCGATCCCTGATTGCTCTGCCATCGACTCCGGAAATCCACCGCGGCAAGAGGCGGCAGCAGAGTCGATGGCGGCGCGGCAGTGGTCGACTTGCCGCCGTCCTCACAGCCAGGTAAGTCGACCTAAAATACGCAACTTCAGCTACGCTATTCACGTAGCTGAAGTTGCGTATCTTAGGTCAACCCCCTGCTGTACTGTAGACCTAGCCTTAGCCAGCTGACTTTCTTCCCATCTGTTCCATAGTCTCCACCATCAACTCTGCCTTCTGTTCTACACTTGACAATTTCTCATTCCTCTGCTCCTGCTCGCACATTAACTCCAGGGAAAGCCTAGGGACAGTACAGACTTCCATGCTCCAAAAGGTATGCCTTGCTGAAATAGTTACATGGTGGAAAACCTGGAGTGTGTGTGGACTTGGGAGCGATATGAGGGCTACATTGTGCTCTTTATCCATGCACAAAATTCCCCCTCATATCCATGGGAATTGGCTTGTAGTTCGAGGGAATATATGACTCTGAATTTGAAGGATTTAAGGGAAGTATTGCAATGTCAGGCGGCATCTGGGGGAGGGGAGAGAGTTTATGGGGAGAGGAGGCAAAAGGCATTTCAGAAAAAAAGAGTCAGGCATATGCAGATAACCTAATGTCTGTGGCAAAATGGAGTTGAGTTGCTGAAGCAGTGAAGCTCCAGGAGGTGGGTACTCCATAGCTAATTGATTTTCCTGCCTGCAGAATGACTAAAGATAGGAATGGATGGAACTCCATTGGCACCATCTGTGATTCACAGCCATTTCATGGCATGCTTGTTACAAACGTAGGAGTATACTTAAGTTGGCAATTTTGCATGTAAAAGTGGCTGTGATATGAGGGCTAATGCAATAAATGTGAGTCAGTTCAGCTACATAACAATAAATGGCATACTGTTGCTGGTTGTATCAGAAAAGAGGCCAGAATTACTCTCCTCATTCTCTAATGACTACAGTTTACCAGATTATGCATTTTGTATGTTACTAGTCCAATTGAGGCTAGAATAAATTAATTTTAAATGCATCTTGTAGTCTCCATAAAGTCTTAGATATTCTAGGATGTTGTTAAGGGATTTTTATCTTAAAACATCCCTCTAGATTTAGCCTGATTCCTGTTGACCATTTTGCTGATCTTCAATTCCTGCATTTTTCAATTCTTAGTTTGGAGCAGTGCTCTTGGAATGGTGTATTCTGTATTCTGGCCCCAATACTCTTCCAGGGCTGCTATGAGGCTGTAATAGTGCTGACTAGATCAGTTCTGTGGGAGATGCATTGTGGCAGATCCAAATTTCAGTAATTCCCAAAACATTGAATCAGAATATGCCTGGATTTTATTCTCAGTAAATCTTACTCACATATGATGAATAAACTCGTCTTTCTGCAGGAAAGATACTAGAGTACTGAACCTTCAAGTCGACAAGAGGGACATCATAGTTCAAAACAAGAAGGGATATAAAGTTTTATTGTGTGTATAGTGAATTTAGTGCAGGTGCAATATCCCAGATGGATAGCCCTAGAGAAGAGTGGACTTCTGTGCACACAAAAAAGGAGTAGTGCCAGTGCAAACTTCCCAAGATGGTCCCATCAGTGTTCTTCAACCATATTCTTAAGCTCTCCTCTTGGTGTGTGAGGGCAATTCATTCTCTGTGCTTATTCAGTGCGTGGCCTCTCTGCCAAAAAAGTTACCAGTTGTGATGGCGGGTAATTTTGAGTTGTGGACACAAGTTCACTGTTCATTGTCTTAGTCTGATTAGCCAGCAATCAGCATGTTTCACTTTAGCCATTGAACAGTAGTCAGCTGGTCACTTTGAAATCATATGGTGCTAGATTTAAACAATGTATTGTTTTTCTGTACAAGATCTTATTAAAATCATTTTATTGTAACCTTCTAATAAATGGATCACGTTATCTGCCGAGTAATATATTTAGAAATACTATTAGTTGTGTTTATGTTTTAAACTAAATGTAGAAGCATTGAGTCTATGATCCTCCACTAAAGATTTTTTGGTCCTTCTGCATTTTGGATATTTAGGAGCAATTTGCCTGTTATCCAAGACAGAGTATTTAAGTACTGACCAAAGAGTGGTGAAACTGCACAACCCATGGTTAAACCAGATTATTCTGAATAAACTAAGTGTCTGGCAGCAGCTATGGGTGTTAACTGTAGTGAAGGGGCTACTTAACCTACATAATAATCCAGAGAGTTATTTCTGTCACAGCTAGCCAGACAGTAATATTTTTCAATAAAACTACTGTAATTCAGAGAAGTCCTGAAATATACAGAAGAAATACAGGTGGAAAAATGTATCTATTTTTCACATAGAGGAAAATAAAAAAATGTGGAAGGTGGCAGATGCTGCAGAAATTTCATCTGTATTACAGTGAGTTAGAGATGAGTTAGTGACTCTATCTTCAGGTTGGGGTCAGTTTTTATTTAAAGGAAAGAATGTGTTATATGAAGGATACAGCATATCTTCCCCCAAATTTATAGCACATAATTTTGGGGTAAAGACTGAGTTTTCTGAGAATTTTCAAATAAATCTTTTTGAGTTAAAAACAAATGTTAAAATGGTAGCATTAAGACATTTTCAGTCTTATCCTTTTCTGTGCCATTGTTGCTAACACATGGCTTGTTTATCACTCACACTTTCCCTATAGTTAAAATTCATCATCCACAATCTTCAAATGTATATTTCAAGAAATTAGCTATTAACCATTATTTTGCTGTCTTTCCCATGGCATTCACAATTTTCCTTTACTCAAAATGGCTGCCAGTGGGACTGAAGCTACTCAATGGGTTTAAAGCCACTCATGACCTCCCTAATGCTATATTTACATTTTTTCATATTTAAAATGACTGCCATTTCCCATAATTTACAATGTGATTGAAACTACCCATGGCTCCACTACCACCCTCCTTCTTTGTTCTACAGTTAAGGGAAGACACCACACCTAACACATTAATCTCCTTAACAGTTATAACACAAGTCTCTAATTATGACCTCATGCTTCACCCCATAAACAATCCTAAATATTTACTGATGTTCCTGAGATTATAATTAAGGTTTTGCATTATACTGTGAGGGACATTAATGTTTTGTTAAGGGTTAGAGTCCATCATTGTAGAAATGTGCTATGTAGGCATTAGGGTATGGTTTAGAGGTGTCCCATAGGTTGGCCTTTTCTTGTTTTTTAGAGAGACTGTTTCATTTAAACAACCTTAACCTTTTTTTTTTAAAGAAAAAGTGTTTTTTGTGAAATAGTGTAGGGCCTAGTTTTACCCTGACCTGTACTTTTGCTACTTTGTGTTGCAGTAATGACCGAACCTTAACATTTTTGGATAATCATCCAAAATTAAAATTTTTATGCAAGCTTCTCAGTTCTGCAAAATGGGTTTCAAAATCTTAATCCAAATCCTGATTACCATGCTTACATGACAAGTCCAAATGGAAACAGACTTTCTACCAATATTTTTAGTACTTCCTGCTTCCATTTAGACCACACATATCACTGGAGCAGTCTTTCTTGTTTAATTTCAGAACTTCTACTTTTAGGTAAAACCAGGTAATGCAGAAATATGGGAAAATGAAGGGAAAAGAATTTGTATCACTGGGAGAAATATTGATTCTTATTCTTTTTTCCTCGTTTGTATGGTCCAAATATTGTGAGAAGATTCAGGTCAGTTCTTATTTCTATCCAATGCAACTCTAAACTAATTTACTTATCCCTCATCAATTTATTCTTAAAGGAACAGTGTTCCTCCCCCATCTCTGCCAAAGTAGACTCGTGAGTACACAATTATATTGGTCTAATGGGTAGCAGCTTTTTGAGAAATGTGCTATAAAGCATAAGGGTCTTTAATCTGGAGCAAAACTGGGAAAAAAATTGATAAAGTTTTACAGAAAAAAAGTTAGAAATCCATTAAAATGCTATTCATTTGCTTTAGTGGCTTGCTTGGTTTAATGACAGTGCCATCATTAAACCTGGGAACATTTAATGGGGAGGGGAGCAAGACCACTTCAAGGATGTTGATAATTGAGGGGGAAAAGAGAAAAAGATCTAGTAAGGGAGACAATGTTACCTGAGTGGTTACTTTTGTAGTTCAGTATTGCAATGACAGAGCTTTTAGGCCTGCTGCCTCTTGAACAGGGACAATGTAAGCTTCTGGACAAGATGTAAAGAACAAATTTGGTCCTAAAGTTAGTCTCATAAGCTCCTATTCAGTAGGGTTACCATACGTCCGGTTTTTCCCGGACATGTCCGGCTTTTCGGCAATCAAACCCCCGTCCGGGGGGAATTGCCAAAAAGCCGAACATGTCCGGGAAAAATACCTTCCAGGCGCTTCCCCTCCCGCGGCTGCTCTGCTCCTCCCCTCTCAGACTTTGGCTCTGTTTAAGAGCCAAGCTGCCCGAGCCAGCGCTACCGGCTTCGGGCAGCCCCCCTTGCTTCCGGACCCCGAGCCGCCGGCCCGGCACTTCCCTTCCTGGGCTCCAGCTGCTCTGCTCCTCCCCTCTCAGACTTCGGCTCTGTTTAAGAGCCAAGCTGCCCGAGCCAGCGCTACCGGCTTCGGGCAGCCCCCCTTGCCTCCGGACCCCAGCTGCCGGCCGGGCACTTCTCCTCCCCGGCTCCAGCTGCTCTGTTCCGGCGGCACTGGGTCCGGAGGCAAGGGGGGCTGCCCGAAGCCGGTAGCGCTGGCTCGGACAGCTTGGCTCTTAAACAGAGCCGAAGTCTGAGAGGGGAGGAGCACAGCAGCCAGAGCCTGGGAGGTGAAGTGCCCGGCTGGGGGCGCAGGGTCCAGAGGCATAGGGGCTGCCCGAAGCCTGTGTGCTACCGGCTTCATGGTTTGCCGGGCAGCCTCCAGACCCTGTGCCCCCGGCTGGGCGCTTCCCCTCCCGGGCTCCAGCTGCGCTGGGGAAGCACCGGCCGGGGGCGCAGGGTCTGGAGGCTGCCCGGCAAACCGTAAAGCCGGTAGCACTCGGGCAGCCCTTTTCGTGTGGCTGGGAGGGAGGAGGGGGAGTTAGGGCGGGGACTTTGGGGAAGGGGCGGGGAAAGGGCGGAGTTGGGGCGGGCCCCGGGGTGGGAAAGGGGCGGGGCTAGGGCCCGTGGAATGTCCTCTTTTTTTCTTTTTTAAATATGGTAACCCTACTATTCAGGCACTTAAATATGTTTCCTGATTTTCAAAAGAGGTGGTCACCTTGCATGTCCCTTTAGGTCTGTAGAATTCTCCAGGATTGCAGGATAGGTTTTGCAATAACTATTGCTGTAATAAAACCAAGGGTCTCAGTATAGGCTGACGTACCAAAGAAAGAAAAAGGGGAGGGACTGTGCTTATGCCGCCCCCCCCAACCCCCCGGCCCCACTCCTGGACTCCTGAAGTACCCCAGTTCACTGGGGGAATGTGCAGACTTGTTCCCCAGATGCATCCTGGCTTCTGCTGCTGCCTAGCATGGAGCTTGTGATTCTGCTTCCTTCCTGCCATTTGGCATGCTACAGATTCCAGTTGTCTGTGGCCTTGTGTGTGGTGTGGAAGGTAGGGGGCCCTTTTACATAGACACAGCAAGGACCAATGGAGCAATCTGTCTTTAAGGCTGCAGGCACAAGTAACCTACCTCGAAGTTAGTTTGACTACATTAATTTCCCTCTGTTTGGATAACACTGTGGTGATTATGGATGGTTCCCTTCTCTCACCTCTTTCTCCACCCCTATTTTTTATTATACATTGGTGATAAAACTGGCACATTCTGTAAATAGTGAATTATAAGCCTGTCTTGAATATTAAAGATTTTGAAAATGAAAGAGTTGTGACATACTAATTGTTTCTTCACAACTGATCTTGGAATAGCCACTGGGACAAAGCACATTTGGACCACAGCTCCTTCTGGTGCCTGGCTTCTTTGGGGAGACTGTCAATTCAGGCGTTCAGGAGCGAACGGCTTCAGTGAGCAGTTCGGGCTTTTACTGATGGCATTATCATTTTCTATGCATAAGTGGGATGTTTTAAGTGGGATCATTGTTAGATTTCCTTACTGGCTCATGACCGGTTGTTGCTAAGAGATATTCACACGTATTTGCTGTGTGAAGGAGTTCATATCTGCTTCTATGTGGATTTTGATAGCACAATCCAGCAGAGATGAATATGTGAATGTTTGAGCATTGCAGAGTGGCAAATGACATGGTACCAAAAACCCCTGCACAGTTCTTTTCTGTCAATACATTTTGTTGCTATAAATGTATACTGTACATGAGGCTGTTCTCTTGTATGTGTTTCTTTTCTCCATCCAAACAAATCTTTCCAAACAGTGGCATCAAAAGGGTGCGGAGGTGATGGGGGGGTGGCACATAATATAGAAGTCTTATGTCATCCTGAACTTGTGAGGAACTGAAATCCCAGAAGTCCCACTGAAATTCCTGGGATCGAGGGTCTTCAGCACACGTTTGGATCAGGCCCTCCATGTTTAGAGTAGTGCCAAGGACTGTAAAAATATAAACTGTATGGGTTTTGGGAGAAAGGATTCAGAAGTTGGGTTTGATTAAGCACCCAAAAGTCTGAAATCTGCCACAGACAGCTCCTATCTTAATTATGATTGGGCCAGAATTGCCACAAAAACAATTTTCCTCCTGGTATTTTGACACATCTCCTTCTGCTTCCAGCCAGAACCAGGAACTGCAAAGACATGCAAAAATAAAAAGCAAGTTATCCAATTCTTTTATTGAATCTCAAGAAATGTTTTAGTTCAAGATTTCGGAGAAGGTTCAGGTTAGTTCTTGCTTTATGTGGACCATGTTCATCCATCCTGATCCAACTCCCATTGACTTCAGTGGGAGTTGGATCAGGCCCCTAATTAATAGGTAACATTCTGGGATCGGACTACATCCATCAGTGGAAGATAAGGAAGAGCCCCCCCCATAAAATAGGGAACTGATACAAGTTCATGGTAATGCTTGAATTGGGAGGTGGATCATACCCACTTTTCTCTCTTGCCAGTTGAAAACAAGTTGAGAAGAAAGTTGAAGCCACCATAATATTTTTAAGGGCATTTCTGGACCATGACTATCTTATCTCTGAAGAGGGGTGATTTATTTAGCTATTTAGAGCTAATTATAAAATTGTTTGTTTGAACTGGAATTAGTTCTCTGCAGAACAGGTCTTTGGAGCAAAATAGTGTGAGTGAACAGTTTCATTTCCCTTATGACTATTGGGGCACATAAATGTTGGTGTCAGAAGAATTTAAAGAGAGATGGTCAAGGTTTGTGGGTCCCAAATTAAACCTACCATTACCCTTCCCTCACCCACTGCATGTGTTTGCACTGCATGTCTTTGTAATCCGTTTATGTGCTTCTTTTCTTCCTTCATTATAAATGCTTCAGTGCTGTTGTTTATCAGTATAAATAAATTCAATTCCACAAGCCTAATTCTCTGTAACAAACTAGTGTCTTTGTGTGTTTGTTTGAGATAGAGGAAATAACTTTTCAGTGAGGAAACCAGTTTCAAGCTTGTAAGAACGCATAAACAGTACAGATATTTTTTTAATTATGAAAAATTACCTTGACAGTGTGTCCTAATTATTCTCAGGATGTAAGGATAATGAACACTTCAAAACCGGCACAAAAATAACTTTACATTTCTTTGGGTGACTTTGAAATATTCTGGAAGTACTTTGGTGCTAGAAATAGGCCAGTGGTGCTTTGACTACCGCTACAAGCAATAGGGATCACTGATACCATAGCCAATGAGTGACCCACAATAATTTCAAAGGTAATGGGAAATACAAGATGAATTATGGACCAAATGATTGACGTTGTTTGGCTAGGATAGAGCTTTAGGCTCTTTTAATGGACAGTCAGTGCTTTAAAAAGGGAAGGGTAATTAGTGCTACAGGACTGAATTAAGAAAAAATCTCCAAGGTGAATTAGTTAAATTGCTTTTCTCCTGGTGAGAATTTACTTGTAAAGAAAACCATCCTTTCAGGCTGAAGAATCTTGCTGCTCTCCTGTATACTGTTGATTAATGCAAACTTCCGAATGGAGATTTAACCTATGTTTGAAGGAGACTAAACTCCGTGACCCTGGTTCAGGAAAGCACTTAAGCGCATGCTTTTAGCCTCATTGACCTCAATAAGACTTAGCACATGTTTAAGTGGTATCCTGAATAAGGCTGCTGTCCTGCATCTGGCCTTAAATTGGCTTGAGAGCCTGGGAGGGAGGGGGAGAAGCGGCGCCCGCGCCGCGGCCACTCGGAGTCTCCCCCTCCCTCCCAGGCTCTCAAACCTGGGAGTGGAGGGAGACTCCGAGTGGCCGCGGCGCGGGCGCCGCTTCTCCCCCTCCCTCCCTCCCTCCCTCCTAGGCTTGAGAGCCTGGGGGGAGGAGGCAGGGCTGGGGATTTGGGGAAGGGGCGGAGTTGAGGCAGGGCCGGGGGTGGGGTAATTAAAGAACCGGGGGGCGGCCAAAATTGTTTTTGCTCTGGGCGGCAAAAATCCTAGAGCCAGCCCTGGGAAGAGTGGGGGAGATTTTTAAAGGCGCAAATGGCGGTTAGGGACCCAACTCCCATCTGCGCCTTTTAAAATCTCTCCCTACATTACTAATAGAAAAATCCTGACATCTGCATCTTGGTATATGTAGTAGAGGTTGAAGGAAAATTGCCCTGAATATCCCTGTCAGGGTGGGCCGAACTCCAGAACTGTGATGATGTCCAATTCAAACTCGTCTGTAGTGTCTTACGTCACTGGAAAGTTAAATATCACTAATAGAGATTGTCAAACAAATTCAAATTTTGAAATTTTTCAAGGGGGGTGGCGAGGGGAAGGAAAATTTTTCATGGAACTGTTCACAGTCCTCCCTCCCCCAGTTTTATTAGCTTCTCTTAGTTGGCTTTATTCATCACATTCTGCCTATCTTTCAAAATATAAAAAACAAAACTGAAGTTGTCACAGTGTGGTTTTGTTGCTGCATGGTCAGTGCCTAGTATTGGCTCCTGTTTGAGAGATGCCTGAGGCTTTCCATATTTTCATTGTCTAGAAAATGAGTTCCATGAGACGAGTTTTTTCTTAAGCTTAAGTTGCAAGTGACACATTTCTTTCTTTAGCTTCCTGCAAGAATTAGTATTGTTCAGCATTCTAGCCAAGGTTTATGAACAGAATTTGATGTCTGAGTAAAGAAAAAGCAAGGGCTGCTAATAATGCATTCTAAGGTGTTCCAGATATCAAGTAAATTGGATGAGAAAATGTTCAATCTGATGATGCATCTAATTCAAAAGAATATAAGAATATAATGCTTGCACATTCTAGCTTTTATCTCTGTCTGTACTCAGTATGGTCTCTGCATATCCTGCAGGGCTATTTTTTTAAAAAAACCCTATTTTAGTAAATGTAAGAAACATCTGATTTAAGGTTGCATGTTCAACTTTAGCTGTTGCATTTCCAAAATTTTGAGTGCTTGACTAGGCACCCTTAACATAACTTTTGCATTTTATTGTCTACGTCACAAGGAATAAATAAAGTTCCCAGTTGTGTAATTAGAAAGTACTCACTGGTCAAAGCCAGCCTGTGCCTGTCATCATCAATAGTAAACTACATACCGGTATACTTAACAGGCATCAGTTAGGCCAAAGTGTGTCTCATTGGTATTGCAGGCCTAATCTGTATCTTTATACCTGGGCTCACATATCTTATAAGTGCACAGTTTAAGAAATAGTTAAGGCAGATACATACGTCCCAATGCCTCTCCCACCCACCACCGTCAGCCCTTCTGCCTTCCTTCTGTGCCCTCAAATAGTGTTTTTTCTTGTTTTTGTTTCGTCCCCCCTCCCCACTCTCTTGTTTAAACAGATCTAAAGCATTAAAAGCAGGTTAAGGCTTAGGATAGGTTTAAGCTGTTTTTAGCTGCTTGAATGCTGTAGCTAATTTTTTGTGCTCCCTCCCACTGCAAAAAGCAAAAATCAACCCAAAGAACACAATTTTTGAGGTGGACCCCAAGGTTAGCTGGCCTGTGGATGGGAAGCTTAAGGAACAGTCAAACAAAAGCAAGTTGCTGATGCTGCTTAAACGTATCCTTTCTAAGAAGAGTGCATCTATCTTTAACTGTACATTTTCCAGTCTAATGAAAAATATACTGAGATGCATCCTATTGGCTATAAAATGTTTTCTTTAATCAGTTTTAAATAGGTGCTTTAGCCATTTCAAAGTGGTATTCCATCTTTTCAACTTTTAAAAAAAATACAATAATTGTAATAGTTTAAAGGAACCAGTAAATGCATACATTGAAAAAATATTCTGTGTTCGCTTATTATATAATTTGTAAATTCTTCTCTTTTAAAAAGCCAAATAGTTCCCCCACCCTCCTTCAACTTTTTGAGGGCAGTGTTGACTGGGAGACTGGGGGTAATAATCACAGACATCTTTGAATGCAGTCCAGGTAATGAAGAACAAGACTTGGAACAGATGAAGAGAGGGAAGGGACCAAGGTTGTACCAAAATGACAATCACTTGGTACTCTGTCTTGCAGCAAAAACATGAGGCTGTTATTGTTTTGGCATGTCCCCTATGTGAGGGCTACTGTTGTCAGAGTATTCTAGTCTTCGCATTCAAAGCTGTTCTTTACAAGGAATTCTTAAGTTTCCCATGTCAAATCATTATAATGGAATATGACTTCACTAGAAAATGAACAGGTTCTGTGTAAAGCTTCAGAGAGCCCATTGCATTAATGGTGCTAAGCTGTTGTACAGCAGTTAAGCAGAAAGGGGCAGGAGCCAGTAGTGGCTTTGTGAGCTGTAGGGATGATATTTAGATTCTGTTCTACTCAAGAGACAAATCCTCCTGAATATAGGTCATAACAGCAATTAACCTTAGGTTCCTGGATCAGATGGAGGACAGAGTCTGTGTGTGTGAGGGGTGGAGAAGAATGTGGGGGATAAGGAACTTGTTGCTTAATTTCCTTCCAAGAAAAATCAGGATGAAAGGATTGGATAAGAAGTAAGAAGGCAGAGCTGGCATTTATTTTCAGATCACATGACTGGTATCCTTAGGAAAATGCTGTTTCCTCATTGCACCATTTTCACCAGTGAACAAATTAAAAAATACTTAACACTTATCCATTTATATCTTCAAAGCCTCACATAAATATTGAGCCTGAGCCTGCTCCCAATGAATGTTTTGTCACTGGAGTTCAATGGGAGCAGATTGGTCTTATTAACTACTACTAACACCTCTGTGAGGTAGGTGTGATTAATGTAACTATTACATTCTGAGACTTTTGTATTCTGTGTTCTGCACTTCTTTATATTAAGCCTATGCAGAGACGGCAGCCATTTTCTTCAGAGCTGATGTACCCTTATACTGAGGTCATACACATGCATAGATGTGCATGTACACCTCCCACTTCTCCCACAGACTTTATTCTTTCATCAGAAATTAAAGTGAGTTTTTGCAAAAACAAAACAGTAGGCAAATAAGCTGCGTTAAACCTTAGGTTACAGTTGGGAAACTGAGGGGCAGAGATAGCGAATTGGTGACTGAGACAGGATTAGGATTCAGGAATTTTTGACTTGTAGTCTCATGCTCATTCCTCCAGACCACACTGCTTCTCAGATAAAGAAGTACTGCAGAGAAACAAAATATGAATGAGGGGGGAAAACCAAATGTGTCATACTTTTATATAAAGTAGCCATGCAACCTCTGACTCTGTTCTCTTAACCTTGACTGGATCAGTATCTAAGGTGGAGATGTCATTCCAACAGACCTCTTCTACCTGTGACTAATATTCTAGTTTATAGTTGTTATAATTCTAGATTTTTTTTACAGCCTCAGAATAAATTGCTTATGGACTTTTGGACTTAATTATCATCAGAGACAACACAAAGAAAGATCTAGGTGCTGCAGGAAATGGGATAGTAGGTGATACTATTCTCTTTGAGTGAAAAGCAACCCCCCTGTATTATACTGTACTCACACTGGCCAGTTATCATTAAAAATCTCTGGGCATTAAACCCCAGTGTTACGCCTGGGAGATGACAAAAGATGTTCTTCACTGTGTATAGCTATAGAGTGCCGCTGTGCTTTGGATAAAGGCTGCCACCTTCCAGCGTTGGAAATGTGTGCACTTCAGTGATGGATAAAGTTGTTTCTCGGTGGTACTATATACAGTACAGCTTGAAATGTTTGAATGGTGTGAGATCCTTGGCTGAACGGTGCTATATAAATATTGCAGTTTTATTGTTTGGTTTTGTAAACAATTGATTAAGCAAACATGACTATCTCCATACATACATAACAGGAGTTCCTGCCTGTGAATCTCTGATAGTTGGAACCACCTCTTCATTGGCATGCTCTGTTTCTATTAGGTTGTCTGAAAGTTAGGGGGATTCTACAGAATGTCAGAAATATTCTTTGTGCAAAATCAAAAATGTGCTGATTTGCTACAGTTGAACACCTCTGGTTTGGATTTTTATCATAAATGAATGAAAGACAGTGAGACAAGATAAGTGCTTCAGAATATTAATTAAGGCAGCTTACAATGTAATGCCTATAAGAATCAGGGACATATAGCAACATCTGTGAATGCTGAAATGTAGTCACTGAACTCTTAGTAAATTACTTTAAATTCTAATAATTATTAGCTCTTGTACTTTAGTAGCCAATGAGAACTAAAGGTTCAAATAAGTAAAAAATATCCATGTTGGCTGTGAAGCCTCCATAAGAGTTTCCATGGCTCCAATCCCATGTAGACTCATTGTGATTTGAAATCCATATGTTTTTGGGTTCTCCCAGTAACAAAGTCATACTCAAAGGTTTGGAAGCCTCTGCCTTTTGCTGCAGTGGAACATGAAGCTACCTCTCCATCCTTTACCATACGTTTGGATGATGGTTTCAGGGCTGATCTTAGACACAAGCAAAATAAATGACCGCTTCAGTACCTGCTCTGTTCAGAATCCCTTCTTCTTATGATCCCGTGAAATCTCTTCCACCAGCAATGGTAACAGAGGGGAAGAAAATAACTCCCTTCCAGATTGCTTCCCTCTAACAGCAGGTCTGGAGGAGGCGCAGCAACTCAGGCCTGATCCTTGTCCCTAAAGAAATAGGGCCCTCAGAGTGTAAAGCCAGCTTTCTGTGGCCTGCACTACTGACATTAGTGATTCTGCTGAGCATGTTTAGAGAGAATAACATTTCATCCATATGCAAGAGAGCTTCCTGAGACAGACTAATGACCCCTCTTCTTCCCCACATAAAGAATTTAAAGTGCAAGTGAAGTCAGAGAAGATCTGTGTAAAAATAAGTGACTATGTGGTTTTTAGGGTCGCCAGTTCTGGTTGGATGAATTCCTGGAGGTTTCATCACATTACATAATCTTTAATTAAAAATTAATCTTTAATTCCTGGAGACACCAGGACAATCCTGGAGGGTTCGCTCATTACTCCCCATGCTGCCTCACTGGCTTCCTGGTCAAATTTGAAGGCCCACACCAGCTCTGCAAACTCCATCCACATTCTAGAAGTCAGATAAGTTTCTTCAGGCCTATCACACACCATTACTGCTAATAAAAACACTGCAGTTAGGACTCAGCTTGCAATATGCTTGGAACACGAGACAGAATAGAATCCAGGTTGCTCTGCTATTGCAGTGTTGACACTCTAGAGCTAACAAAAATAAAACAGAAAAAGATTGTTTTTTATCTCTCAAATAAATAGAACTGGCTTGTAGACACACAGGGAACTAATGTTGCTAGTTGCATATGCATCCGAAGAAGTGGGCTGTAGTCCACGAAAGCTTATGCTCTAATAAATTTGTTAGTCTCTAAGGTGCCACAAGTACTCCTGTTCTTCTTTTTACTATTTACAGGCTTGTTTTCATGTTAATAGCAGACCATTGTATCTCTTAATATGTCTCAATCCATGTGGGGTTTGGACCACTTGATCTACCCTATGTATTCTCTGCTACAGCTACGTCTACGTATCAGAATAGCCGTAAGCAGAACAAACTGGTATGAGGTCAGTATTCTGCCTTTGTGACACTCTTAGCACCACCTGCCAGGCTTCTGAGCACTAAAAGTTAATCTTTGCCTGGTTGCTGCCCATCATGGCAAGAACTGCGGACATGAATACAACTGGATTCCCTGTTCAGTGGTTTACCTTGTCTCCTGCAGGCCTTTTCTGACTTGCTAATGTCTGCAGGCAGCATTCCCCTGTTAAGCAAAAAAAAAAAAAAAAAAAAAAGCAGTGATTGGCGGCGGCAATTGAAAAAAAAAGCCGCAATTGGTGGCGCCAGTTCAGCGGCAGGTACTTCGCTCCTAGCGGGAGTGAGGGACCTGCTGCCCCTGAATTGCCGCAGGTGCCGCCCCTCTCCCTTGGCCACCCCAAGCCCCTGCTTGTTAAGCTGGTGCCTGGAGCCGACCCTGACTCTGGTGACCCAAGGAATACAGATAGATTTCTCTGGCACCTGCTAGTATACAGTCTGTCTTGGTGACATCTAAAAGAGCCAATATAACCTACCTGAAAAATGACCAACGGACTGTGTTTTCCTCACAGTACAGCTATCCTTTCATTCCCACTCAAGAGTGAATAGGGCTGTGATACCAATGAATTGTGCCTTTACAGAGAAGGGACCACTCACTGAACAGATGGAATGTATACACCATTGTGCAAACTGTCTGTTTAATCCGATTATTCTTTAGTACCAAGGGTGAGAGTCCAAACATTGTCTGAGTGGGAACTGTGCTGTCCAAACAGGTGGGCATGATACTAGGCAATTAGACATCAATCCAGTCTTGGCACACACAATTACTTCTCTTTTAAATACTTTGGTATAGTAGCAGGAACTTGGCTGTTGTTGAAAGTGGTCTTGAGGGTTTTTCCCCCCCCTATTTTATCAGAGAGATGGTAATACAGGGGTAATTTGTTGCACATACCACCATTTTAGAAGTCAATTTCTCTGGCACATTTGGGAATCTGGTGAGCTGGGCACCTCATAAACACAGATTGGTACTGTATTCTGGAGGTTTTGAAAGCAAGCTCCTGGCTGAAGCTCTGATTTTAATGCTTTTGTGTGATGACAACCCATTTATCAGATTCCTAAGAGACATTTCTGCTACAAACATTTTTTTCTCCCACTTCACTTTCTCATTTTCTGTAGCAATTGGTCTGTACCTGGTAGCTTGGTTAGGGCCCTGCTCTAAATGGGGAAACTCCACCTGGTGGTCCTTCTATGCATGCCAATGATATTTGCAGCAAAAGCAACTACAGATTTCTATCTGTGAGATATACTGGCTTCTTTATTCCCTGGGTCAGTTTCAACCAAGATCCTGCTCCTCTTGGTGCATTTTCAGCATTATTTACTATGTTGCTTTTTGCTATTAAGGTGTTGAGAATACTAGGTCTTCTAGAAAGGAAAGCAATAGTGGTCTTATAAAATCACCATTCATTTGAATGAAGATTATCAACGTGCCCCCTCCATGAGTCTGATTTCATTGTAACATCAGGGCCGGCGCTTCCATTTAGGTGACCTAGGTGGTCGCCTAGGGTGCCAGGATTTGGGGGGGCGGTATTTTGCCACCCTCGGTGGCAATTTGGCAGCGGGGGTCCTTCCGCGCTCTGGGTCTTGGGCGGCAATTCGCGGCGGGTCCTTCACTCAGTCCGGGACCCGTCGCCGAAGTGCCCCGAAGACCGGGAGCACGGAAGGACCCCCTGCCGCAGAATTGCCGACGACGACCGCGAGCATGTAAGGACCCCCGCCTAGGGCTCCAAAAACCCTGGCGTCGCTCCTGTGTAACATTATATTAAAAAACATCCTGGAGAGAATTGATTGTACTTCAGCCACTTTTTAATCTCACAGACATCTCTTATATGCAGGGCATTAAAAATAACTTGGTGGCTAACAACAGCCTCAAAATAATGGTCAGGAAAGTATTTAGAAAAGATGAAATGTTAACGAAAATTAGATTTCTGGAGTTACTTGTTTATTGCTGATTTTCTTTACCCTCTGGAATGTTTTCTGCTTTATGTTTAGTAATCCATGTACATCAAAGTGTATTAGGTCTATTTTATCCAAACGTAGTACAGTATTTATCAGGCTGGATGGAATCAAGATACCCCGGAAGGCAAATGGAGATGCCTTATTTTCCTGTTTCTCCCTCTCACACGGTCTCAGAGGCACTGTAGCAAAGTACCTTTGAGCAATTTATTCATCCTGTGTTTTCCATTTACGAAGACCATTCACAGTAGTGGACTAGCAGTGTACAAAAGGCCAATTTCCAATGGCAGCTGCCTCTGAAATGGATGTATAGGCACAAAGTTACCTTTGGTAATAACAGAAGATAAGAGATGATATTGTTGTACCTGGTTCTGAATTTCTGGTTTCTGTATGAGCTAAGATACGTTTTCAATAGTTCATCAAGGGACATAAAGAATGAAACTCAGTTAGCAATTTAAATATAATAGTATTTAGTAACATGTTGTACAGATGGCCTATAAATCTCAGGATGCTTTATAAAAATGGGTAAGCATTATTATACCCAGTACATAGATAGGGTAACTGAAGTCCAGAGAGATTAACTCATGGCTTGTTCAAGGTTATACAGCAAATCAGCTTCATAACCAGAATTAGAAATTAAGTCACCTGCCAATTATGTCATAACTCTCTCTCTCCCCTAGAGAGACTATTGTGTCTTCATTTTCCCCTTGTCACTATCTGAACTTTATTAACTGTCTGAAAATTAGTGAGAGCTGAACCTCATTAACAAGCAGATGTGTACATATATTTCATGTCTGGAGTATGTCATTTAAATGGGCATAATGTAGATGTTTCATATCTTTTTAGGGAAGGGGGGAGAGAGGAGGAAGAACAATAATGATTAGAAAGAAGTTTTCAGCAACTTTCTTCCTAGACTT
Organism: Chrysemys picta bellii; assembly: GCF_011386835.1. Classification (NCBI taxonomy): domain Eukaryota; kingdom Metazoa; phylum Chordata; order Testudines; family Emydidae; genus Chrysemys; species Chrysemys picta. The sequence continues at coordinate 67,563,420 of NC_088797.1, read as the reverse complement.
TTTGTGGCTTGATTTTTCAGTGGTGCTGAACACTGGAGTCAGTTGGAACAGAGGGTGCTCAGATCTCTGAAAATAAGGTCATGGTTGTATTAAAAGCAAAAACTTTTTTAACTCTGATGCCTTTCAGTTCCACTTGCTACCCTCTGATTTTCTTCATGAGTCACATGGCACTGTTATGCAGACCTGGCATTTAGCTGTCATTTTTGCATTTTGTTCTCAGAGAAGCATAAAACTAACATAGTAAAGGGGGTGGAAGTAGAAATGCAGCCTGAATACTTCCTCTGTCAGCAATAGAAAATTGAAATGGAGTCCTAGGCCAGGTAGTGGCTGACTTTTGTTAGCACCATAACCTCTGCTGACAGTTCCCTTTGCCTTGTCTTATCTGTTGTGAGGCATTCAGACACCAAATCTTTTGTTGGGAAGAAATCTGGAAATGAAATTGTCAACGCTTTTGAGTGATAATGTGATCCCTCTCCATCCATGTAACTCTTCTACTCTGCTTCCTGTCAGACAGGCCAACCACTCGGATTGATTAACGAGACAGATGTAGGCAGCTGTTATTTATTGATGGTATCCATTACTTGATAAGTGCAAGCCAGCCCAGTCTACCAAGCTATGTCCATGTAGTACTTGTGTTTAGAAAATTAAACAACATAATGTCATCAAATACCACTTATGCCTGTTGGGTTGCTTTCTGCTTGGTAATATGATGAAATAAATGGTTGCTGGTAGATAGCTTCTCTCTAATTTGAAGGCATTTACAACAAGAGTGCAGGGGAAAAGTTGGTTGTCATGTTTTTCATGTGGGTGTGGGGATCATGTACCAGCTCACTAGTTAACTTTTTTTTTTTTGCTGTGGAGATTAATGGTAGTTGAATCTATGATGTGTGAAATCACTTGCTGCTCTCATGAGGGCATAATTGTCACATAGATACTTAGTGTCATCACCCTAAGCCTATTTCTCCCATTGAAGTACTATAAAATATCTGGGCCTCTATGGCACAGCAGTGTCTTTACATTGGAGTGCTTTGCTGACATTCTTCAAAAAGCCAGGATTTACGTTCTATGACTTCTTACTGTTGAGACTCTCAAGGTCTTAGCACCCTCACCAATTATCACTCTGCAGGGCAATAATGTGCATCTCACAGGATGGAAATACGTCACCCCCTCACTCCACATCATGTATCTGGAGTCAGTCACAAGTCAGCCTAATTGGGTACATAAATAATTGTAGTTAAATTAATCTTAAAAAATAATGGGAAATATTTGTTAATCTAAATTAATAATTTAAAGGAACCACTGTCAAGATAAAGATGATAAATCATTATAAAGTCCTTACCTGTGTAGCTGGAGGACATGGTTTAATGGCTTGATATATTTCTGGAACTACAGGATATTGTGGTTGTTGTTTATTTCTATTACTGAAGCACCTGAGAACCCCAAACATGGAGCGGGGCCCCCATTATTCTAAGTCCTGTACAAACATAACAAAAAGATGGTCCCTGCCCCAAAGACCTTATAATCTAAGTATAAGACAAGAGGCAACAGATGGATATGGACAGAGGGGGAGCATAAGGAAACAATGAGACAACATTGACTAAAAAGCTAAGACAGACACAGGGGGGCGGGAATCATAGAACTATAGGGTTAGGAGGGACCACAAGGGTCATCTAGTCTACCCCCCTGCCAAGATGCTGGATTTGTTGTGTTTAAACCACCCAAGACAGTGAAGGAGCTTCCACAAAAAGGTTAGTGGTATGTTAGTAATTATTAGGAAAGGGATAGAAAATATCATAATGCTACTATATAAATCCATGGAGCTCTCCCACACCTTGAAACTGTGTCCAGTTTTGGTTGTGACAGGCTTCCCACTGGGGTATCACCTGAAACTGGGGTATTACTGAGCCCCTGACCCACGAGCTCGGGCTCCCTCTCACACTGTACTGCTATGACAAACTGCAAAGCCCTCCAGCCTGCACTTTCACCACCAGCATATATATAGGTAGGGACACACCCAGCTGCAGTTACATGCAGGCTCTCTGACCAGCCCCTGTGGGGGAAGGCTACTCCCAGCTCCTCAGGCACGCATCCCTTCTGGAGTATAAACCCAGAACTGTACAGCGTAAGCTCATAAAATTTCCCCCCTCCCTCAGTGTGGAGAGGAATATGCAATTACCTTTTGCCCTTGAGTTATGGTTCCCACACACTTCACTCCAACTCACTGGTTTAGATAAAGCAAAATCAAGTTTATTAATTACAAAAGATAGATTTTAAGTGATTATAAATGATAGCAAACAGATCAAAGCAGATTACCTAGCAAATAAGCAAAAATGCAAACTAAGCTTAATATACTAAATAGCATGGATAAAAATTGCAGATTCTCACAGTAAGAGATGACACAAGCAGGCTGCAGATTCTTAAGGGGCAAGCTGCACTTGCTTTACAACTTGCTTTCTCAGGTGTTTCATTCACAGGCTAAAAATCCCTTTAGCCTGGGTCCACCACTTCCCCAGTTTAGTCTTTGTTCCCCAGGTGTTTCCAGGAGTCTTCCTGTGTGCAGAGCAAAGAACCCCAGATGATGTCACTCCCTACCTTGCATACGGTGGGAACCCTTTGTTCCCAAAGTCTGTGGAAAAATACTGACATCCCAAGATAGAGTCTAGAGATGTGATCACATCACATGTCCTTGTAGAGTCATAGCAGCCATTACTCAGAAGCTGTCTGTAGCGTTCTCAGGAAGGCTTATCTCCAGGTGGGAGATAAGCTTCTCCTAAGGACTATTGTTTTTTTCCTAATGGCCCATTGCCCTGAATAGGCCCTTCCCCACCCACTATCTAGACTGACAGCATCTTGTCTAGTGGGCATTACCCAGGTGTAACTACATTTGAAATACAGATACATAATTAATATTCATAACTTCAGATACACAGGGCCATCCCATGGGGGGTGCAGGATCTGGGGCAGAAGTGATGGATTCATCTTCCGGGACCGACTGCACCAGCCTGTGGGGCCCCCCTAAGCGTAGGGCCTGGAGCAGTTGCCCCGATTCGCCCTACCCAAGGGATGGCTCTGCAGATACAAAAATGATACATGCATACAAATAGGATAATCATATTAAGCAAATCAAAACTTTTCCAATGACACCTCACATGACTTAGCTTGCATAAAATACATTATAATGATGTCATAATCATATAATGATATCACTGCAAAGAATATGGGGTGCAGTGTCACACTGGTCATCCCTTCTCAAAAAGGATATAGTGGAACTGGAAGAAGTTCAAAGAAGGGCACCCAAGATGATCAAGGGTATGGAATGACTTCTGTATGAGGAGACACTATAAGATTAGGGTTGCTCATCTTAGAAAAGAGAAGACTAAGGGGATATATGACAGAGGTCTATAAATCAGGAATGGTGTGGAAAAAGTGAATAGAGGAGTGTTGCTTATTCTTTTATACAATACAAAAACCAGGCATAACATAATGAAATAAATAGGCAGCAGGTTTAATACAAACAAGAGGAAGTACTTTTTCACACAACAAATAACTAACCTGTGGAACTCATTGCCATAGGATGTTGTGACCACCAAGGTATAACTAGGTTCAAAAAATAACTGAATGATTTCCTGGAAGATAGGTCATTAGTCAGGGATGCTACCCCGTGCTTTGGGTGTCTCTAAACCTCTGACTATTGGAAGCCAGGAGTGGAAGATGGGGAGATCACTTCATATTTGCCCTGTTCTGTACACTCCCCCTAAAACTCTGGTATGGATCACTGTCAGAGAAAGTATGCTGGGGAAGATGGACTATGGTCTGTGACCAGTATGGCAGCTCCATTGTTCTTAGGTTCTTTAACATCATCTCTTGTTTCTTTTCCCTTTACCTGGAGAGAGTCTTTAGAAGGAACACTCTCCCTGCCCTTGCTTGACAGTCTCTTAGATGAAACCAAAGATGGTAATGGCTGTCCTTTTGGGGCAAAAGAGAAAAAGTTAGTTGAGATGGTCTGGAGCTGTGGTTATTGCTGCTGTTAAGGTGTAGTCCTCTTTCCTAAAAGGCAGAACAAGGCAAACATAGGGAAGACCCAGTAACAGGAAATCTAGAAAATGTAGTTTCTGTCTCTGGTGTTGACTTTCACTTGTAATCTCATTGTTGGAAAAACCCAGGCACAGATCATGGTCTTATCAGCCACTTTGAGACCTGTCAAACTTGTACCAGCATCGGGATGTTTAGGGCATTGCTTTTTGTTGCCTCTCTGGTCACAGGCTCACAGAAGTGTTGCAAAATATACAATCTTGGCCAGCTAAGCCATTCTTATTAGACAGAAGGCAAAAGGAGAGAGATAGGAAAGAGAAGAAATAAGGTTGGGGAAGGAAAAGGACACACTGGTGGAAGGTGTGTGTGAGACAAAGTGGTATTCAGGATTTAGTCACTGCCAGTAGAGGTGGTGATATCATCTGGGTTCTTGTCTCTGGCCCAGTCTGGTCAGGATATCTCTCGGGATCAGGGTAATGAAGGCCTGGAGATAGTGGGGGTCAGCCATGATGTTGAAGCTCACTCCAGTAGCCAGTTTTTCTCCCAATGTCTCTTTCTTTAAGAACCCCAAAAAGCAGTGTTGGGTGGAATAACACATCCCCTCGTTGTTTTGTCCAGCAGTTAGGCCTAATTTCTGGCACACCAGTTTTGGTTCAATGATTTCCAGTCTGACACTGGTCTTGTTTACCAAGCATGATCTTAACACATTCCTTGAGTTATATCAGTTGGCCTTTTTGTTTGGACTAATGCCGTCTTGATTTGCTTTTGCACCTTTTCCCTTCAGCATTTGTTGTTATAGGTTATTGTGACATTTTATGAACTGTCACTCACTTCTCATAATTGAGCTCACAATTAGGGTAAATTTGTAGGCCCAATTATTACACCAGTCTACATTAGGTGCCAGTTAATGTTTAAAACCAGTTTCCATTGTGAAAAATGTTGATAATCTGACCTTCAATATACACTCACTTTTGGGTAGTTTATGGCAGCCTGACCCAGTGCTGCTGAACCAGTTTTAAAAGCAGGTAGCGAGTTTTCTCAGTGTAGACAGGCCTCTTGAGGATCCCCTCAGCTTTGTGAGCTCGTGCTGTAAGGCCTATCTGCTTGCTTGGGCTGGAAGGGAAGGGCAGGGAAGAGGGAAGGGAGTTTTATTAGGAGCAGATTAGATCTTGGTTTTTATTTTGTCATTTATTTGTATAACCGTTGCACAACCCCAACTGAGATCAGGGCCCCATTGTGCTAGGCTCTGTACCAACATACTGAGGAGCGGTCCTTGCTTCTTGTATTTTTAATGTGGGTAAAAGCCTGTAAGAGCAAAGGATAGGCATCTTTTTTTGTATACATTGGTAGAAAATTCAATATATAAATGGAGACCATGATTACATTGTCTTCTTGAATCATACTGATTACAGTGTTTTCATCTTGGAGAAGTGCTGGAGGAGAAACTCCTCTTCTCCCCCCACCCCAAAGACTCTACCCTCTCATCATCAAGAAATGCACTAAAACAGGAAGCTGAAATGAATTTATAATTAATTGTTGCAAAACAGTGTGGGTTTTAAAGTTGGATAAGCAAAATTTGAATTGTCCCCTCGAAGGGCTTGTTTAATTAGATACCCAATTAGATACCCAAATGTGGATGTTTGACTTATTACTGCCTGGAGAGGACTGAATGATGAATGGAAATCACTTTTAATGTAAATTAGCTCGTAACCTCACTAAATCAGGTTTTAACCAATACAGATGGTGCTTAACTGACTATATGGATGGCACATGTTCATTTTCATTATAACAAGTCTCATGAGAGTGGTTCAATAAACTAGGAAAGTTGCTGTAGGCTGGACATTTTTCACACCTTGCCTTCTAATGCCTCTAATCTGCAATAGAAATTATTCATCATGAGGAGCCTAATGACTCTTTTGTGTGTTAAAATCATGAGATAAAAGATTGATTATGAGATTGGTCAGTGACATTTATATATAGCATTGATAAATACACATACTGACATGGGGTTAGTGCATTTTCTTTTCACTCTCGACTTTAAAAAAATAAACTTTCATCAGAATTAGGCCTTGTATTCATGAAAAAAATTGTGTTCTTAACTCAAATTAACAAACACAAGGTAAAATTCTAGTGATGACCAGGTAGTTTATAGTTTTCACAAGAGTTAGCAGGTCAAACTAAACCCCAGATTCCCCATTGTCTTTAACTTGACCTGCTAACTCAGGTGAAAACTACAAACTGCCTTGTCTTCACTAGGATTTTATCTCATGTTCATTGTCTTGAGTTAGCGGTCTCCGGTTAAGAACACACCCTTTTTCCTAGTGAAGATGCATCTTTAAAGAGAGGCCCAACTCACACATTTCAGATACAGATCTGAGCTTCCCCAAAGTTTGGAAGTGTTTTGATGTAGGGTTTTGGTGTGGTTCATTATGAGCTCTGAAGTTCATATCTGGGACTGAATACCCCTAAAGTTTGGGGAAGTTCAGATTCATGGATTGGCTTCTTGTCTGTGCCTGGTCACAAGTAAAAATAGGATGGTATCTCAGTGTGGACCAAATCACTGAGTTTGCTTCATGGCTGGGAGTTTCTGCTCAAAGGAGCTGTGGCTGTAGTAGAGGGGTGTGTTGCAGATCCTCAATTAAGGGCAGAAGGGAAACTTGCATATAGAACTGGTTGAAAATTTTCCAGTGAAACAGAGTTTCATCTGAAAATGAAAATGCCAGTTCATCATACTGGAATTGTTTCATGAAAACAGTCTGGGTTTGATGAATTTTCATTTGCAGAACCTGGTTCCCTGCCTGCTTGTCTGGCAGGCTGCAGGAGACCTCGTATTTCAGGGTCTGCAACTCTAGGACATTCCTGCTTCATGGACTGCCTGGGGGCTGGAGACCCAGGACTTCCAGGGCTGCTGTGCAGCTAGGAGCCTGGAAGCCCTTGGAGTCCACCGGAAGCCATGGATCTAGTACACAAGAAGCAGACACCACTGATTTGGTTAACTTAATGCACACTTTCTACACACATGCAGGGCCGGCTCCAGGCACCAGCTTACCAAGCACTTCGGAGATGGCCGGCACGTCCAGCAGTTCGGCAGCAATTCGGCGGACGGTCCCTCACTCCTGCTTGGAGCGAAGGACCTCCCGCCGAATTGCCGCCGCAGATCGCGATCGTGATCGTGGCTTTTGTTTTGTTTTGTTTGGCTGCTTGGAGTGGCCAAAACCCTAGAAACAGGGGCAAACAATAACACCATCAACATATTAAAATGACCACTTTGAAATATTTGCATTTGTTTCTCTTAGTTTAATGATTTTGTGTATTATTTCAATACATGAAGTTGGATTTCTTTGTGACCTCAAAGCATCACAACAACAATCTAAAGTATAAAACAAAATCTAATAATAAATTTGTACAAGAATAATTGAAATATAATAGCACGGGTGAGATTTCTAATCAACATCATTATCATCGTATTCATCATTATGATCTCTGTTGAGATTGTGTGGGTTACCATAGTCGTCTTTGCCTTGGTATGTACTCAGTTCAGTGCAGGGAAGATTGTTCTGACTATAGCAGGGGTGGGCAAACTATGGCCCGCGGGCCAAATCCGGCCCCTCAGGGCTTTGGATCCGGCCTGCGGGATTGTCCCTCGTGGCGCCGTGGGCCCTGCGCCACTCTCAGGCGGGGGTCAGAGGGCTCCGTGCACTGCCCTCGCCTCCAGGCACTGCTCCCTGCAGCTCCCATTGGCTGGGAACGGGGAACCGCGGCCAATGGGAGCTTCGGGGGAGGTACCTGGAGGCGCGGCAAGGGCAGCACACACAGAGCCCTCCGCCCCCCACCCCCCTCAGGAGCCGCAGTGCTTCCTGCAGCAGTGCGGGGCTGGGGGCAGGGCAGGCATGCAGGGAGCCCGAACCCCTCCTGTACCCCTTCCCCCAACTCCCTGCCCTAAGCCCCCTGCCTGCACCTCTCACCCCAACTCCCTGCCTTGAGCCCCCTCATACACTCCGCACCCCTCATACATCCCACAACCTCCTACCCTGAGCTCCCTGCTGCACCCTGTACCCCTCTGCACCCTAACCCCTGCCCTGAGCCCCCTACCACAGTCCTCACCCCTGCTCTGAGCCCCCTCCTGCACCCCTCCTGCACCCCAACCCCCTTCTCTGAGCCCCCTCATACACCCCTCCTCTGCCCCAATCCCTTGCCCTGAGCCCCTTCCTGCACACTGCACCCCCCTTCCACACCCTGCACTCGCTCCCGCACCCCAGCCACCTGCCCCGGCCCTGCATACAATTTCTCCACCCAGATGTGGCCCTCAGCCCAAAAAGTTTGCCCACCCCTGGACTAAAGGGACAGTTGATGGTGCAGTGACCCCTACTTGTATAGGCACAGATAAGGTCTTGTAGAAGGTTAAATGATGTTGGGTGCTTGAAGAATACAGCAAGTGGTTTATCATCCACATTTTTCCATTCATGTTGCAATGGTAATCCAATATCTGGTTTCCCAGTGTGCAAAGATGTCCAAATCTTTGTTTGCCAAGATGCTATTTTGACATACTCTTCAAAACTGTCCTCACGTGGTGGGAGTTTGGCCAATGACATGTCCTTTTTGATGGCTAGATTGAAGCACAAGCAATTAAGCTCTCTGTGGGTCTGCTTTTCTTTCTCTCTCTGGTCATACAGCACTGCTACCAACTTTCTTGCCGCTTGTCCCAATTTGGCAAGATCTCTGAAGCAGTAAGCAACTTTTCTTTTCTTTTCTTTTCTTTTCTTTTCTTTTCTTTTCTTTTCTTTTCTTTTCTTTTCTTTTCAACAACATTAAACATAGATTTTTTCTCAATATCGAATAGGGAATAGGGATGACAGAAAGAACTTTGTTATAGGAGTGAGCGCGTCACAAATTGCATGCATAGGTATGAAGTTGTGGTTGTCAGTTGTGGTGTGCCTATTTCAATCCACAAATTATCTATGTGTTCCAATTTTTGGAAGTAGTGAACAGCAAGGACCAAAACATCTATATCAGCAAATGTCAATGGAAATTATAGAAAACTATTATAATCACTTGTGAGTGACTTTGACAATGAAGATTATGCAATGTGAAAACATTTCATGTTAGTATATTGCAAAATGTTGATATTTTCATCATTTCTGGAAAAAAAAATTGCCCATACAAAACCAATAATGTTTTCATACATTGTCATTTGACCAATAAAGACCACATGAATGTGTTGAAATTAACGTAATCAGTAAAAACTGCAGTCATAGTCATATTGCAGTGTTTCTGGAACTGTGTAAAAAATTACACTTTCTCACTTTGGAAACCATTGTTTCACCTCTCCTGTATGCTTGCAAGCACCACTTGACAGCTCCACATCTTACCTCATTTAAATTTATATAAAATAAGCTTTCAAATGATATATGTATATGTGTGTTGGTGAGTACATTAAAGTCCAAAAATATGACCCTTTTGGAGAATTGCCACATGCATAAGGGCCTAGGCTCCTGGCATTGCTGCAGGCAGCCTGGAAGCCTCTTAGGCCAGCTGGCTCCCCAGGCTGCCCAACTTCTCTCCCCATCCTGAAGGAGTCAGGCAGCCCAGGGATCCAGCTGGCCTGGAGTTTGGGAGCCCTGACACAAATCATGTCAGTTTCACTGAGCTGCTGACAGAGATCCCGGGGACATATTTTATTTTGAAAACACCAAGTTTTGGTGCTTCCAAGATGAAATTTTTTGAACACTCCACTCTGTGGGAACTTTAGAAATGTCAGAATTTCCCATGAACCAGAAATGCTGAGTTTTTGGTATCTGCCTGCACTTTTCTTGGCTCAAGCCAGTGCTCTGCCTTTGATCTTTTCTTAAAAAATGAATTTGAAATTTGCTCACAGTTTATTTCCTTTAAAAGTGCATCTAAGCTGTTAATATATTTATACCTCACTTTTGTTTAATCTTTAACATAAACGCTAGATATAGCTACATTTTTTTTTCTACAGACGGTGCTAGAGGCCTCTCATTAATTTCTCTCATCTTTGGGTCTACTTAATAACTTCTTTATTAGTGTTACGAAAATATAACAGTATAGATGGATGGAATCCTTTATTTAGGCAAACAAAAGGAGCAGGCACTCAGGCAGCATGTGCCACAGATCAGCAATTCTTACTATCACTAAGTATCTCTAGATCCAGGGAGAAAATTCAAATGTATGGTCTGGACTCATCCCTTGGATTCCCCTGGGTTGCAGACAGTCTATGAAGCACAATTTCAGGTAAATGTAAGCTTTGTAGAAACTGCATTTAAAGTGAGATGAAAACTGGAAATAGTTTGTATTCACCTGCTAAGACCTTGGTATCCAACAGAAGAATTGTGCGAATAACTGAGTTCAGTGGCCAAACCGATAGGGTTGGGACTTGGAGAGGATAGGGTTTGTTTCAGGTCAACCAAAATAAAAAAGTTTTGAATTTTCTGATGAGCCAAAAGAGACAAATTTTGTTTTGTTTTGAGTTTTTTAACCCGGTAAAATACAATTCAAGTAAAAATCAGAACACAAGATCATTTTGAAATGAAAAACTGAAATTTTTGTTTTGAAAAGTCTCAACAATTTTGAAAACTGAGAGTAAAAAAAAATAAGAAAACATAAGACTTCACGTTACTTTGCTCTGCATGTTTGTGAAGTAGGATTTTGTTCTTGAGCCTCAGAATTTAGAGTTGCCACTTCTCATGAGACACACCAATAAAAGTTGCAAGGCAGCCCCACTGTTGAGGAAATGGGCTCACCTTGTTATCACGATGCACTGAAGGTATGTAGATATAGCCATCATATTCCATGCCACATTCCTGTATTCTGTAAATGGAAAAAAATACTGATACCACATAGGTAATAAATCCCAGACATATCATTTAATTGGGATGCCCTTAATTAGGATTGCTGAATTATTGCACTGACTCCTAAGAAACCAGTGAACGTTTAATTACTGGATTTAGCTAGTGCCAAGGGGTTAAGTGAACCGTAACCAGATGCTAAATATTGTATGGATAGTATATGTGTGACATAGTTACAGGGCTAGCTGCACCTCAGTCCCCTTTTCAGTCTCTCTGTGTGCACCCCCAGGTGTTTGGCCTTATGCCTTAACTTATTGTGAGGTGGAATTTGCAATCCTCCTGCTCCTAGACCAGCTTCTGGTCTTCAGTATGCTGTGTATCAACCATATTTGCCCTGGAGGTCCAACTGAGTTCCGCACCTGCGGTTCTGCCCTTCGGGAGTCTATGACTACTAGTATGTAGTGGTTAGACAGCTTTCTTAAAACCAAAGTATTGTTTATTTATTAGAAGGATCAATGCTTCTAGAGAGAAAAGGGATTTTAAAACAACAAATAGCCTAAACACTTCTATCTCACCTAGAAGCTTCCCATACCCTGATGATAACTTAGGCAGAACTAATTTCTTCAGACACACCAGCCGTTCCCCGTGTCTCCTCTGGTTCCCCTGAATAACTACTGCCTCTCTCTGAGAGAATGATTGAGTTAACTTGCCTACTAGGCACCCAGCAACGAATGTGTATGACAACTAAAAGAGTGATGGATAAAGAAAAGAATTGGGGGGAGAGAATGAGTGGTTTAAAAGCCATTTTTTATGCATCGTTATCAGTGCATCCAATTAAAAAGAAATTAAAGTGTAAATCTCTGCTGACTGCCTGAATTAAAAAAAGGTTCTTCTTTTGGCCTCTCTAAGCACTTGAGCAAATTAATTAGATATGTGCTGAAAGGGGTACCAGTGAAGTTCACCCATCTGAGAACATCACAGACACCTACCTCTTCCTGCTGCCAAATGAGTCTATTCTGGGACTGAAATGAATGCCACTTTCAGAGACCAGAAATAAGGCTAAGTCAGGAATTGCTTTAATTTTGGTAATTACGTTCATTTCATCTTTAGGTTTTAATTGGTATTGATAACATGGTGGACTGACATATTTGTAGTGGACATAAGGGCTCTACATGTGTGGTTAGTGCAGGCATGTGTGTCTATCTGGGGGAACAGTCAAGAGAATATATGACACCTGTAACTGCAGTAAGTTGTAATAGAGTAAAAACTTGAGAAGGACATATTCCCCCCTGCCTTTAATGATTCTACATATGTTATGTGGGAGACCTGGAGTCAAGACTCCTGGATACTGATCTTGGCTGTGCCACTAACCTAGGGCAAGTCAGTTAACTGCTCTGTCCATCAGTTTTTTGGGTAGGTCTACACTATGGGGTTAAGTCGACCTAAGTTACACAATTCCAGCTACGTGAATAACGTAGCTGGAGTTGATGTAGCTTAGGTCAACTTAACCGCAATGGGTTGATGGGAGAAACTCTCCCGTTGACTGACCTTATCCTTTTCATTCCAGTGGGGTACTGGAGTTGATGGGAAAGTGATCAGCGGTTCATTTACTGGGTCTTCACTAGACCCGCTAAATCGACCCCTGGTGGATCTATCGCTGCAGCATCGATCCACGGTAAGGGTAGACATACCCTAAGTCTGTATAATGGGAACAAAAATGCTTCATGAAGTATTATGAGGCTTAACTAATGCTTGTAAAGCAGTTTGAGATGCTTGGCAAAAAGGTGTTACAGAATTTTTGTGTAGGCAGCCATTGTAAGTCCTAGAAAAACAGCCTTCCTTATTGGACATTTGGGAGTATGAATATATAGTTGCTTGGTTTGCAGCTTTATTCTCATGCTGCTTACTACTCTCCAGGTACTCAGCATTTGGAAGCAGCTGAATTTTCTCTTATTACTTGGGCTTGACCTTTGATTCCAGCTGATTGTGTAGAAATGGGGAAGACACAGGAAGAGCTATTGCAGTTCATTATATTATAAAAAATTAAACCATGGGTTATCAAATATTTAATTCATTCTGATGAATGGACTGTATAAAATCTATAATGAATTCTTTGCTTTGATTAAATAAAATTGAGGGACTTAAGTATTCATTCCAGCACTCTGAAATAAATTGTTTTTGGATTGTCATAATAACCTCAGTGCACACAGTGGTTTTGGCCTAAGTCCACAGGCGATGAACATTTTATGCGTATGCTTCAGACCAGAATTATCTGAATTAGAGCTGAACTGCTGACCTGTTCATGGAGGTCACTGTTGCTACCATAGTCTTGACTCTATTATTTACTATGGAATAATGTAGTCTACAAGAAATACAGACAGCACTTAAACCCTGTTTGTTTGCAAAAAAAAAAATGATATACAATTTAGACACATGATAGTGTTGGAGAATACACTGTTATTTTCATTCCTATTCCAACATGCAGAGTGGGAAATAAAGGCCCCAGTTATGTAGCCATTGGTGAGGCTGTGCTTCTTCATGTGAGTAGTTCCACTGAGTTAAATGGGACTACTTGCATCGCTGTGTCCTCACCAGTAGTTATCCGGGATGCACAATGCGGCCCATAAGGGTTAACATTGGTATGTTTAGATAAAACTTAAAGCTGATGAATTACAAACATGCGTTGAAAAGATAATAGACGGGGTAATGAAATCAAACAGTTAAACTGTTTCAGGGGGATTGTTGTTCTGATATGGTGCCATCAGTCCATTTCCTAGTGCACGAGATTCCATGTCACAAAACCACCACCACACCCGGCCCTCTTGCTGGCAGTCTCAGCCAAAAGGCTAAGGACTAAACTGGAATGAAATTGAAATATACTGTCACTCCACCATGTGATTTTTCCCCCTATATTAAGGCATATTGGAGAGCTGGCGACAGGTAAACCTGCATGTATCCCCCTGATTATGGGGTAACTGTTCTGAGGATAACTATAATACTATAACATGATACTGCACCACTGAACTCAATGGGACTTTTGCTATTGACTTACAGGGGAGCAGGATGGGGATCTTGATGTCTCTCTGGTATATTTCACCAGCACTGAAATTCACTGGCATAGTAAAGCGAGAAAAAACAATCCCCAAAGAGTTCAAGACAGAGTAACATAAAAATGGCCTTCAAAGGGGCCCTAAGATGATGACCCTTTAAGGGCAGCTAACATGGGTCATTAAAGTGGCAAGTGTATGAACCCAACACTAGTTACAACTGTTCCCATTGTCTGATCACATTTGATTATCCTCATGTGAATCTGATCCCCCATTGTGGGGAACTTAGCTATTAACTGCAATTGTGTGTTCTTCTTTTTCTTTTGTAAAAGTTTGCAAGAAAGAAGAGGGAAAGAAATGTAATGCAAAGCTTCATGAGACCATTCTCAATCCTGTCTTCTCCCTATTTTGTCATGTTAATAATGGTCGCTAAGGAGTTTTGCAGCCATCCATAGTGTTTGGACGAAAGAAAATCAAGAAAAATTGTTCTTGCTAGAGCCACACACACCTGATGAGACTATTGAATTATTTTTTGGCTTAATGAGTTGGCCTCCCTAGGCAGAAACTAGCTATTAAATCTCCATTTACTGAACACTGCAGTGTGAATCTATTGATGCTAACTATTTTAGTATCTTGAGTTATCCTTTTTACTCTATTATCCACACAGGTTTATTCTGTTGTCCAAAGTAGTAAATGAGTTTCCCAGGTTCCTTTAGGAAACTGTGACATGCTGAAGTAATCTCAGGGTTATTAATACGCTACTGTGCTTGGGGGACAAAAATGACTTAATCTATAAATCACCATAGCTAGCCATGAAACAGGGGTATAAGACAAATAAGCATGAGAGCCTGGGGATGGATAGATAAACAGGGCTAAAGAGGAAATGCCCACTCCTGGGAAGTGGCATTGCTGGGGAATGACATGGGTCATATAGATGAATCAAAGAGCCTGGAGTTATCCTGAGGCAAAGGTCTGAAGAGGATTATGGAGGAGACAGGCATGGGAAGTCTAATGAGTAAAACGTTCACTGTATGAGAAATGCTGATGACAACAGCTGAGTTTAAAAATACAGTTGAATTATTTTGGTTTTGAATTTGCAATATGTATTCCTTTTGTGTCTGCCCTTTTGACATGATTTATATTAATAGCCCTTAAATGTATCAAGGGCTTCTAGTGATTAGAATATAGAATAGCAGGCTCCCAGCAGTCCTTGTGAGGAGGTGTGCTTGACACAGAATGGCTTTTCTTTTGAATGTCACAGAATGTAGCTCTGAATGTACCTTCAAGACATTGGTTATAGGTGCTGTGACCTTTCTGGGGAAAACCAAAAACATATGTCCTTTAAGACTAACATAACAAGAAGTCTCCATGGCTGTGAAATCCTAACATTTTACATAAGAGAAAGATTTGTATATAGAAAGAGCAAGATCAAAACACAAAGTAGCTGACTCACACTATTCTGCTCTTTCAGTGATTTTACAGTCTGACCTTGACATCACACTCCCACCCCAACCCCAGCACTTTCCTTCAGAAGGGAGATAAGGTCATTTTTCTGCTTTGGTCCAAGTCCCTCTCCACAACCTTCCCTCTCCTCCCAGGGATCATTCTTCATTCCAGCTCCTTGCCTTTTAAGGACTCCAAATTAGGGTTTCTACCCTTCTTTTTCTCTCATGTTGGCCCAGCCTGACTGGTTTGTTGAAATTCTACAGGTGTCCTAGGTTTCTCAGTCAAATGTGCTCAGGAGCACCTTACTATGAAAGAGCATGCACAGGTTAACACAAATTGGCTGGCCTGAAGGATGGAGGCCTACACAGTCTGGTAATAAAGACTTCTTAAAATTGAGAGAGAGAAAATAGAGTTTGAACCCTTTCTCCCCCCCCCCCCTTTTTTTATGCTATATTTTAAAAGGACTGGAAGTCGTGTTTTTTATTTTCCATTTTTATTTCTAATTTTTGTGCTCTTTGAATTTGTGAATATCCCTTGGTTTGGTACAGGATGTGAAGATTTTGAGGTCTATGGCTTTTATTTGAATGCTGAGGATATTGAATCTCTAACAAGACATATTTTCTTCTAAATGTTCCTCAAGCATTTGAATTGAATGGGTGGGTTGTTTTTAATTTACTTCCTGAGTATTTCTGATGTTATCCTAACAGTTGTCTGGACAGATGTTAGGTTGGTTTCATGATTAGTCTGAATCCAAGAGAAATGTAACTTGACAGTAAATAAAGAGTTTTGAAAAAAATTGCATCAGTTTTTATGATGGAGAAATATCAGCCAACTTCCCTGTTAGGATGTACATTGTAATAGTTCCCTATTTGCTAAAATTGAGCTGTATGTACATATGATATTGTTTCAGTAGCTAGTGGGAACGTTCCTTCCACCATTAAAAAGAAATAAGCACGTCTCTATTCACCCATCATAAAAATAGGACATGTCGGTGAAAACTCAGGGAATAAATACTAGGACTCAGTGATACAGCTAGCTAATTCGGTAGTTTCATGAAGATATGTTTTGTAACATGCACAGAAGTAGAAGGAGCAGTCACTTC
The DNA here is from genome assembly GCF_011386835.1 of Chrysemys picta bellii. Taxonomy (NCBI): domain Eukaryota; kingdom Metazoa; phylum Chordata; order Testudines; family Emydidae; genus Chrysemys; species Chrysemys picta. The sequence continues at coordinate 67,546,987 of NC_088797.1, read as the reverse complement.
ATGTATGAGGATGATTATTTGGTCTCTCCTGTACTTCTCCTTGATAACTTGCTCCAATATCTCCAAAATGACTTCCACATTATAAGTGATGACAGAAAGCTGTAGTCAACATAGAAACCACTAGAAGAAATGTACCTAGACTCTTTGAACTCAAATCTCAGGCTGTAGTATGATTACAGTCCTATGTGCCATTAATTGCTCATCACTAGCAGAGCTGACTCCTTAGTCCTTGGCATTACTCATGTTTTGGCAGAAGTTATACAACATAGTTTTGAGACGGATGAAAATAGCTAAACTTCTTGCCAGATGGGCTGTATAGATACTATAAATGGAGGCTGAGTCCACAGCAGGGTTTGCTTCAGGTTGCTGGCTCTTTGCTTGCCCATTTTACTTTGTTGTAATTCTTACCCTGCATTCTCCTTTTTGGCAAAAAACACTCTCATAATTTCTTTTTTTGTGCAGGGCCTGTCTGTTGCCCCTGCCCTTTATAACGCTTGGCAGCCACTGGAACCAATGGAAACAGATGGATTTATCTCAACTGAGCCCGTATCTAAAAATAAACATTCATCTTTACAATACTTATAATAGTTTGTTGCCTACTGTTGACAGTCTGTTATTGATAGGGGAAGTATCTGAACAAGAGATGTCACCAAGGGATTGGCATTCCAACAGGAACCCTGTCAATCTCTCGGAGTTGGAAACGAGGGAGTAGATATTGCAAACTGCAGAGGTTTAGTCTTTCTAAGATTTTGCATGTATGTCATCTGCATATTGGTTTGACTTGTCTGTTAGAATTGTAAACCTTCAGGGAAGGGACCGTCTCCAGCTCTGTGTCAGTACACAGCCTAGCACAGTGGGACCTTGCTCATTGTTGGGGTTTGTAGGTGCTACTGTGATTCAAATAATATGTAATAATAAGATTAGGGCAGAGCTAGTGAAGCCTAGAAACATGGTGCAGTCATGGGCCAGATTTTGGAAGGCTTCTCAGCTCTTTCTGTCAAAATTTTACTGCATGTGTTTGTGTGCACAAGACATCACATTTTGGAGGGAAATTGAGGGCAGAGGAAACTAGAGGGCAGTGGAACCTGCACCACGCTGGGAGCATAGAAGAAAGCTTATACTGAGGTTTATGTTTATTTGAAGACATTGCAGGAAGGGGGTGAGTATAGACACTAATACATTGTGTGTCTTCTGTCTCAAAAGCTGGTAAAGTATTTGTGACATTACGCTCCATATTCTTCATTCATCAAATGATATGAATATGGCATAACTAGGATATGTTTTATGCAAGATGGGTTATGTGAGATATCATTGGAAAGGTTATGATTTACTGAATGTGATTACCCAATTTGTATGCATGTATCATTCCTGTATCTAAAGTTAGGAATATTGACTATGTAACCATTACAACTGTGTGTGTACTTGGGAAATACCCACCAGACAGTATGCAAACAGCCTGGATGGACCATTAGGAAGGTCAATAAGACTTTAAAGATACTAATCTCACACCTTCCCGAGAAGCTTCCTGGGATGCTTCTTTGACACTGCAGGGTCACGTGATCATGTCACCTGGTACTGGACACCATCTTGGACTGCTATATTCTTCCACTAGGAGGGGGTGAGGGTCAAACTGGGAAACAAAGGATTCCCTCCATATGCAAATCCTATTTAAGGCTGGGGAGTGAGTTAATCTAGGTTCTTCTCCACTGCCTCCCTGCCCAAGCAGGGAGACTACTGAAAACACTGGAAGAAACAAAGGAACTAAGCTGGGGGTGGGGGCAGAGGCTGAGCCTAGGCGAGAAACGTCTAGCCTGTGAAAGGAATATTAGGAGATTTAAGCTGCAAGCAGTGCAGTTTACCTTCAAGAAACTCTGTAACCTGCATAAAACAACATTTAGGGTCAGAATTTGCTACTATTAACCAGTTAATTTAGTGTGTTAAGTTTAGTTTGTGTGTTTTGTTTTATTTGCTCAGTTATCTGCTTTTATCTGTGTGCTATCCCTTATAATCACTGAAAATCTACCATTTGTAGTTAATAAACTTGTTTTTTGTTTATTCTAAAACCAGTTTATATAATTCATAATGGGGGTTTGGGGGAAGCTGTGAATATCTTCCTCCACATTGGGGAAGGGTGTGAATTTCATGAGCTTATGCTGTATAATCTCTGTACAGCGCAAGGCAATATAAATTTGGATTTATACTCCAGAGGGTGTGTGCAGCTGAGTGCTGGGTTATTCCCTAGCTGAAAGCCTTCCCATGCAACACTGATTTCAGTATTGGTGTCATTCTGCAGCTGGATGTGTCCTTACATCTGTGTATGTGTCTGTGCGTGGGTGCATACACGCACAGGAGAGGGTGAGGGAGCCAAGGCTGGTGGAATAGGCAGGATCAGTGGAACCCCAGTGCATCACATGGCACCCCAGAAGGGGGGTCCAATCCATCACAGTATTCTGTTGATTTTTTAAGAGGGTTGGCTTAGCTTGTGTCTCATCCCTGAGTCTGGCCCCACTGATGTTTCCTGCAACAGTTCTTGTGGTGCCGGGATCTTTTTTTTCTCCTGCTCTGATGGATCTATTCTAATTTATTTTAAATAGAGGTAATTTACCTTGTTAAAGGATATATTCAAAAGTGAAGGTGACCCAGTTCTGGCAAAGGAAAATCTGAAAGTACCTGCAGGCTTTTAGGAGGGGAAATCTCATCACTTTACTACAGTAATGGCAGATAGCTAAGTACCCAAGATAGACAGAAATTATTAATAGAATTTAACAGAGGTTTGAGAGGTGAATTGAAAGCAGGAATTTACGTTATGTTGGTTCCTTTTGTAAGCTGTGACTTGATAACAGTTCCTCCAGATACACTGACTTGCACACATTGCAGCTACAAGACTAGATGAACGGCATGTATAGGAAGGTGGGTTTTGTACTTGTGATGTAAATGAAAACCTGACCAAAGCCCCTTGCATACTGTATCACCAGACTTTCATCTGGAAATCTCTTTAGAGGAATGCTGGAGCATTTAAAGTAAGATGTTAGCCTCCCCATTGATATAGCTTTATCTCTCAGTGATTTTTTTCTTTTAATTTAAGCCACTGATAAGAATTATCTGGATTTCTACAAAGTGGCACTTTCCTGTCCCCCCTTCTTCTCTACCTGGCAGGCAGCTAAAGATAAGACTGGTGAGGAAGATCAAATTATAACTGAAGGTCAATCAGTATGATTGCTAGGACTGCCATAAACGAGATTTGAGAAAGGAGTGCCACGCTTTGCTGAGTTTGCGCTGTGTTTTCTGAAACTGGTCACAAGCTAAGCTTTTATCTTTAGAAAGCACTATGTTTCTAATGAAGCTGCCACCAATGGAAGCACTCTAAACAATGCATTTATTTGACTAACTTAACCTCTCTGCAAATTTGAATTTATATGTTTTAAACAAGAGCCAGAATGGTGTGTATTGGTGAAACTTCCAAGGCCAGCAGGTGACAAACACTGATCCATCAGTATATTTTGTCATATTATAACTTACTCTAGAGTATTTTAGGTTAATATTCAAGAACAAGAAAAAAGGTCCTATATCAAAATGTAATGTGGGTAAATTGCTTTCTTACTTGTACTGGCAGCTGCGTCTATATGCTTGCTATGTAAGCAAAGCTATGTATTTTAATATGAGCTTTAAAAGAATTCTGCCGTTCTTCATTCAAGGTATGTTTGAGATAACTGATGAGTTTGAGTAGAGATATTTTTTATTACTATTAATACACCGTTTTAACAAAACACTTGAGGTCCTAGCAAATCTGGTACTGAGGTGACTCAGTGTCATAACTATAAAGGGAAGGGTAACAGCTGTCCTGTGTACAGTACTATAAAATCCCTCCTGGCCAGAGACTCCAAAATCCTTTTCCCTGTAAAGGGTTAAGAAGCTCAGGTAACCTGGCTGGCATCTGACCTAAAGGACCAATAAGGGGACAAGATACTTTCAAATCTTGGGGGGGGGGGAAGGCTGTTGTTTGTGTTCTTTGTTTGGGAGTGTGTTCGTTCTCGGGACTGAGAGGGACCAGACATCAATCCAGGTTCTCCACATCTTTCTAAACAAGTCTCTCCTATTTCAAACTTGTAAGTAAATAGCCAGGCAAGGCGTGTTAGTTTTCCTTTGTTTTCTCAACTTGTAAATGTACCTTTTACTAGAGTATTTATCTTTGTTTGCTGTACTTTGAACCTAAGACTAGAGGGGAGTCCTCTGAGCTCTTTAAGTTTGATTACCCTGTAAGGTTAATTTCCATACTGATTTTACAGAGATGATTTTTACCTTTTTCTTTAATTAAAAACCTTCTTTTTAAGAACCTGATTGATTTTTCCTTGTTTAAGATCCAAGGGGTTTGGATCTTGAGTCACCAGGAGTTGGTGGGAGGAAGGAGGGGAATGGTTAATTTCTCCTTGTTTTAGATCCAAGGGGGTTGGATCTGTATTCACCAGGAGTTGGTGGGAGGAAGGAGGGGAATGGTTAATTTCTCCTTATTTTAAGATCCAAGGGGTTTGGATCTGTATTCACCAGGGAATTGGTGAAGGTTTTTCAAGGCTTCCCAGGGAGGGAAAATTGATGGTGGCAGCGGAACCAGAGCTAAGCTGGTAGTTAAGCTTAGAAGTTTTCATGCAGGCCCCTACATTTGTACCCTAAAGTTCAAAGTGGGGATCCAGCCTTGACATGGTGGTAGAGCGGTGGGATCATTTTAAACCCAAAAGCCAGTGAGATTTTTTTTTCCTTCTAGCTGCTTGGAAAGCCGAGCTGGAGGTAGATAGATGCATATCTTATCTCTCCTTGCCTGAAGGCAGAGGTGTTAAGTTTTTTTTAACAGGTCCTTTGTTAAGAGAAGTGTTCAAATGAGCAAACTTGACTGGTAAAAGGAATTTTCAAGCTGAATTGTTTATTTTCTTTTTACATCCTCGGGAGTAGCTAGTTAGAAAGTCTCTGTTAACTCAGCAGCAGCCAGAGCTGAGAGCTTCCCAGTTTCAGTCAACTGCAGAGGGGGTGACCCAGCACAAGAAAACAGGAAAATGACTACAAAAGAAGAAAAAGCCAAAGAGGAGGCCCACAAGAGAGCTATGGAGCTGAAAGAAAAAGAGATAGAGCTGAGAGACAGAGAAGAGAAAGCCAAAGAGGGGGCCCACAAGAGAGAGATGGAGATAAAAGAAAGAGAAGCAAAAGCCAAAGAGGAGGCCCACAAGAGAGAGATGGAACTGAAAGAAAAAGAGATGGAGATGAAAGAAAAAGAGATGGAGGAGAGAGAAAAAGAAAGGAAGCATGAACTGGAAGTAGCAAAGTCTAAGCAGGATGCACCAGGCAATCCTAACAACCCCCCTCCAGGTACCACTTCCCATCCCAGAAAATTCCCCACCTACAAGGCAGGCGATGATACTGAGGCCTTCTTAGAAAATTTTGAAAGGGCCTGCCTTGGATACAGCATTGCTGCAGACCAGTACATGGTAGAGCTGAGGCCGCAGCTCAGTGGACCCTTAGCAGAGGTGGCGGCTGAAATGCCTAAGGAACACATGAACAGTTATGAACTTTTTAAAAACAAGGCCAGACTCAGAATGGGGCTAACACCCGAGCATGCCCGTCGGCCGTTCAGAGCCCTAAAGTGGAAACCCGATGTGTCATTTACCCGTCATGCCTACCACATTGACAAAAATTGTGATGCCTGGGTATCAGGAGCAAATGTTAAATCTCTGGAAGATCTGCTTTCCCTAGTAAAAATGGAGCAGTTTTTAGAGGGTGTTCCTGAGGAAATAGAAAGGTACATCCTAGATAGGAAGCCCAAAACTGTAACTGAGGCGGGGGAGATTGGAGCCAAATGGGTGGAGGTGGCAGAAAAGAAAAAAACTAGTAGCAGTTGGAGCGAATATCAGAAGGGGCAAGCTGAAACAAAACCTTACCACCGGGGACAACCCAAGGCCCCACCCACATCCCAAGGGAAACCCCAGACGCCTTCTCACCCCACCACACCAGTCTCCACCAACCAACATCGTCCCGGTGATACCTTAGCAGGACGATGTTTTAAATGTAATGAACTGGGACATATAAAGGCTCACTGCCCCAAGAACCCCAACCGATTACAGTTCATTACACCCCAATCACACCAAAGATCCCCAAACCCAGATGCCTCTCTCATACCCTCGGAGCGAAGGGAAACCTTGAGAGTGGGTGGAAAGAAGGTTACCACTTGGAGGGACACTGGGGCTCAAGTGTCAACTATCCACCAATCCCTAGTGGACCCCAAACTCATCAACCCGGAGGCTACAGTGACAATTCAACCCTTCATGTCACAGTCTGTAACCTTGCCTACCGCCACGTTGCATGTCCAGTACAAGGGCTGGTCAGGAATGTGGACTTTTGCAGTCTATGACAATTATCCCATTCCTATGCTGCTGGGGGAAGATTTGGCCAACCATGTGAAGCTAGCCAAGAGGGTGGGAATAGTCACCCGCAGCCAGGCTAAGCAAGCTTTCACCCCCATCCCTGTTCCTGAGCCGTCCACCAGGGCCCCGTCTGTGTTCCCAGAGACCCAGCCAAAGCCAGTCCCAGAACCGGAACTGGCAACGCAACCAGCACCAGAACCATTGCCAGCACTGAGTCCAGCGCTTGCAAACCCGTCTACAACTCCAATGCCAGAGGGCACCAGCAAGCCTGACCTGGCGGAAGCAGCAGAAAACCCTACCCAAGAGGCTCAGCCAGAGCCTGAGATACCACATAGTGCACCAGCGGACAGCGGTTCACGGTCAATGGAAACAGCCCCAGCACCTGCATCGCTTCCAGAGGGACCAAGCCCCAGTCCACAGTCCAAGGAGGAACTGATGTCTCCAGCATCAAGGGAACAGTTCCAGGCCGAGCAGGAAGCAGATGACAGCCTTCAGAAAGCTTGGGTGGCGGCGCGGAGCACCCCACCACCTCTCAGCTCTTCGAACCGATCCCGGTTTGTTGTAGAACAAGGACTTTTATACAAGGAGACTCTTTCTGGTGGGCACCAGGAAGATTGGCATCCTCAAAGACAGTTGGTAGTTCCCACTAAGTATCGGGTAAAGCTCTTGAGCTTAGCCCATGATCATCCCAGTTGCCATTCTGGGGTGAACAAAACCAAAGACCGGTTGGGGAAGTCCTTCCACTGGGAGGGAATGGGCAAGGACGTTGCTAAATATGTCCGGTCTTGTGAGGTGTGCCAATGAGTGGGAAGGCCCCAAGACCAGGTAAAAGCCCCTCTCCAGCCACTACCCATAATTGAGGTCCCATTTCAGCGAGTAGCTGTGGATATTCTGGGTCCTTTCCCAAAGAAGACACCCAGAGGAAAGCAGTACGTACTGACTTTCATGGATTTTGCTACCCGATGGCCGGAAGCAGTACCCTTAAGCAACACCAGGGCTAAAAGTGTGTGCCAGGCATTAACAGACATTTTTGCCAGGGTAGGTTGGCCCTCCGACATTCTTACATATTCGGGAACTAATTTCCTGGCAGGGACCATGGAAAACCTGTGGGAAGCTCATGGGGTGAATCACTTGGTTGCCACCCCTTACCACCATGAAAACAATGGCCTGGTGGAGAGGTTTAATGGAACTTTGAGGGCCATGATACGTAAATTTGTAAATGAACACTCCAATGATTGGGACCTAGTGTTGCAGCAGTTGCTTTTCGCCTACAGGGCTGTACCACATCCCAGTTTAGGGTTTTCACCATTTGAACTTGTGTATGGCCGCGAGGTTAAGGGGCCATTACAGTTGGTGAAGCAGCAATGGGAGGGGTTTACGCCTTCTCCAGGAACTAACATTCTAGACTTTGTAAGTAACCTACAAAGCACCCTCCGACACTCTTTAGCCCTTGCTAAAGAAAACCTAAAGAATGCTCAGGAAGAGCAAAAGGCCTGGTATGATAAACGTTCCAGAGAACGGTCCTTCAAAGTAGGAGACCAAGTCATGGTCTTAAAGGCGCTCCAGGCCCATAAAATGGAAGCGTCGTGGGAAGGACCATTCACGGTCCAGGAGCGCCTAGGAGCTGTTAACTATCTCATAGCCTCCCCCACCTCCAACATAAAACCTAAGGTATACCATGTTAATTCTCTTAAGCCCTTTTATTCCAGAGAATTAAACGTTTGCCAGTTTACAGCCCAGGAAACAGATGACGCGGAGTGGCCTGAAGGTGTCTACTACGAAGGAAAAAAGGATGGTGGCGTGGAAGAGGTGAACCTCTCCACGACCCTTGGACGTCTGCAGCGACAGCAGATCAAGGAGCTGTGCACAAGCTTTGCACCAATTTTCTCAGCCACTCCAGGATGGACCGAACGGGCATACCACTCCATTGACACAGAACTCCAGGAAGAAATCACAGCCAGTGTGGAACCGAATGTCCAACACTATCTGTGATTTGGGGGGCGTGTCATAACTATAAAGGGAAGGGTAACAGCTGTCCTGTGTACAGTACTATAAAATCCCTCCTGGCCAGAGACTCCCAAATCCTTTTCCCTGTAAAGGGTTAAGAAGCTCAGGTAACCTGGCTGGCATCTGACCTAAAGGACCAATAAGGGGACAAGATACTTTCAAATCTTGGGGGGGGGGGGGGCGGGGAAGGCTGTTGTTTGTGTTCTTTGTTTGGGAGTGTGTTCGTTCTCGGGACTGAGAGGGACCAGACATCAATCCAGGTTCTCCACATCTTTCTAAACAAGTCTTTCCTATTTCAAACTTGTAAGTAAATAGCCAGGCAAGGCGTGTTCGTTTTCCTTTGTTTTCTCAACTTGTAAATGTACCTTTTACTAGAGTATTTATCTTTGTTTGCTGTACTTTGAACCTAAGACTAGAGGGGAGTCCTCTGAGCTCTTTAAGTTTGATTACCCTGTAAGGTTAATTTCCATACTGATTTTACAGAGATGATTTTTACCTTTTTCTTTAATTAAAAACCTTCTTTTTAAGAACCTGATTGATTTTTCCTTGTTTAAGATCCAAGGGGTTTGGATCTGTATTCACCAGGAGTTGGTGGGAGGAAGGAGGGGAATGGTTAATTTCTCCTTGTTTTAAGATCCAAGGGGTTTGGATCTGTATTCACCAGGGAATTGGTGAAGGTTTTTCAAGGCTTCCCAGGGAGGGAAAATTGATGGTGGCAGCGGAACCAGAGCTAAGCTGGTAGTTAAGCTTAAAAGTTTTCATGCAAGCCCCTACATTTGTACCCTAAAGTTCAAAGTGGGGATCCAGCCTTGACACTCAGTAACTGGATAATTTCTTGAAGTCCCTTTAAAGCAAACTGTGGCCCTGCAAATCCAGTGCATTATTCCAGAAACAATGACCAGTTGTATGGTATGTGATCATAGGCAGGAACTGTAATTTAGACAGCAGTCGTGTACATTGTCAATAATTGGGGACCCTGCCAAAAAAAGTGCAGGGATTTCCAGTTGTTGTCAAAATATAACCACTGTCTGTAGACTATTCTGGTAGGCATCTCCAATTTTCTTGATTTTTCTCCCCTCCCCCAGTGCCTCTTCTCTTTCTATACCATCACCAACAGTGATCTCATAAGACATGTGAGTGGCAACTTTAGGAAAGTTACTGTACGAGCAATAGTTCTTCCAGCAGCCAGACCCTTTCAGACTATGATCTTGTCAGATCTCCTAAATTAAACAAGGTCCAGGAGACCTCCAAAGAGTATTGATAATTCAACAAGTGGTTCTGTTCCCCTTGAATCAGTATTAAAGCAACTGGTTGTTTTTTTGATAGTGCTAAAGTGGATGAAGGGAATAAAGCAGATGTTATATATTTGCATTTTAGTAAAGCATTTGATACCCTGTCTCAATCTTACTTAAAAAAAAAAAAGATTTCAAATTGGCTTGGACAGGCACACTGTGATGTGGAATGAAAACTGGCTGAAAGTCCCTCATAAAAGGTACTTTCTATGCTTAAGGAACATTCCTACTGTTAACATCAATTCAGCTCCCCAGACATTAGCAACATTTGGAATGTAGAAAGCCTACTAAAATCTCGGTTTTAAGAATGGTGGGCCAGATTTACAAAGGTATTTAGCAAGAGTACTTGTGGCACCTTAGAGACTAACAAATTTATTAGAGCATAAGCTTTCGTGGACTACAGCCCACTTCTTCGGATGCATAACAAATAATGCTCTAATAAATTCGTTAGTCTCTAAGGTGCCACAAGTACTCCTGTTCTTTTTGCGGATACAGACTAACACGGCTGCTACTCTGAAAGGTATTTAGGTGTCACAAAATGCAGATAGGCACCTAGAGGAATTTACAAAAGCACTAAGCAGCTTGGGCTTGACGATCCCAGCCTAGAAGCATAGGCAGAAAATGACAATATTAAAGGTAATATTTTTGAAAAAAAATATGTAAGTCAGGCATTCAGTGGGAGGGAGAAACCTGGACAGCTCTAATCTTGAATTGCACCTTCCAGAGCCAGGGGGAGATAGTAGACAGCAAATCAGATGAGAATTGGCTATATCTTATGGCAGGAAAAAAGACCAATATAACTTTGGCCTGCATATGTAGAGGGATTGCATGGTGGAGCAGGGGAATACATAGCTGCTTTCTGTGGGGTGGCAAATAGGTGTCACTTAGCAGAAACAGATGAACAAATTGGAGGAAATTCAATGAAATGCAATAAAAATGCTCACAGGCCTCCAGAAAGGAAGGAGAAGAGGTAAATGTTAGAGTTGAATGAAATTTGGAATTTCCATCTCGCAGAGGGCGATGAACACCTCCCAAGGTAAATGATGGAAGCCCTGTTGCTTGGGTAGTTTAAAACTAGTCTGGACAAAATGATAGAAAATGTGCAGTTGGGAACAATCTTAATTTGGCAGGGAGATGGACTGAAGAACTAGCTAGAATAAGTGTATTATTCTAAGCTCTGACTTCTAGGATTTCATGATAGGTGCTCATTGCTAGTGCTGCGAGGGGCAAGTGCTGTTGGAGGTACAGTCTTTAGGGTGCAGTGTAAAATGGAGGGGTATTAAACAGAGCTTTGTAAAACACACTAGTGGGTTATGTGGCTTTTGTGAATGGTGAATTTTGTTTGTGGGGATTGTTAACACCTGACCCAGTACCACACTGTATGAACACGAGTGTGTTGTGAGTGGGCCCAGTTGCTGGGTCTCACATACTTCCAGCCAGTTGGGTCTGGGCAGAGTCCAGTCACTGTTTCTAGTTCTGGGACTATAAATAGGGCTCTACCAAATTCACAGGCATGAAAAATGCATCACAGACCATGAAATCTGGTCTTCCGCCACCATGAAATCTGGTCTTTTGTGTGCTTTTACCCTATACTATACAGATTTCACAGAGAGACCAGCATTTCTCAAATTGGGGGTCCTGAGCCAAAAAGGAGTTGCAGGGGGGTCATAAGGTTATTTTAAGGAGGTTGTGGTATTGCCCCCCTTACTTTTAGCTGGGTGACTGGAGAGCAGAGGCTGCTGGCCAAGTGCCCAGCTCTGAAGGCAGTACCACACAGCAGCAGTGCAGAAATAAGGGTGGCAAGGCCATACCATGCCACTTTTAATTTTGCACTTCTGCCTTCAGAGCTCGGTGGCAGGAGAGTGGCGGACGCTGACTGAGGGCCCAGCTCTGCAGCCAGCAATGCAGAAGTAAGGGTGGCAATACCATGCCATGCCATCCTTACTTTTGTGGTGCTGCTTGCAGCGGCTCTTCAGCTGCCCAGCTCTGAAGGTAGTGCCACTGCCCGCAGCAGCACAGAAGTAAGAGTAGAGTACTGCAACCCCCCCCACAATAACCTTGTGGATCCCCCTCCACCACTCCTTTTTGGGTCAAGACCCCTACAATTATAATACCATGAAATTTCAGATTTAAATAGCTGAAATCATGAAATATATTATTTTTAAAATGCTATGACCGTAAAATTGACCAAAATGGACCGTGAATTTGGTAAGACCCTAACTATAAGGTACCCTCCCAGGCTCAGACCTCTTGTCTGTGCCCTTACTTGGGATGTAGGACTCAGCAGTCCATCTGTCCTAGGCTCTGAAACCAGTGTTTCAGACCTCCTGAGCCTCCCCCCTCACTTACACTTACACCCTGTGGAATCTCTGGGCATCTACTTCAACCCCTTCAGGGACAACAGTAGGAGATTAGGGAACACAGGCTTAGTAAAGCAATTTCTTAACCAAAGACACTTTACTCTTGAAAGTATTCAAGAGTTAATAGATTTTTTTAAAACAACAAAAGCCCTGGCACATACTGTCCCCTTGTCTGTTCTCACCCTTTCTGTGAGTCCTAGGTATGTCAGTGTTCCAGATTGGGCAGAGTCCATCTTGCTTTCTCCCTTTCCTGCACATCCTCCTTATGTGTGCTGATAGTCAGCACCCTGTGTGGAGGAGCACCCTACTCTTAAATAGAGTCTCTGTGTCTTTAAGATGTGCTCAATTGGAAAACTTTAATCCTCTTCCCTGGTTATGCCACTTTGGGCCTCTGTGTAGAAAGTCATTGCTCAATGGAGGTGGCTCAATGGCTTCTCCATGGTAGTCGATCAATGAGATGTCAATGTCTTTCCTGGACAGGGCCACTTTCTGTGATGCAATTTGATAGACTTGCTTTGGGCACTCTGAGATATGTGTTCAACGCACAAAACAAAATGGAGTCCATAACTTGATATAAGCATATCCTACTCTGTCTCAGGTATCACAGCCCTTATACATCATTCAGGGTTTTTTTGTTATTGTTTTTTTTTTTAGACTTATGTTCATACCGGTTTAAATTCAAAGGCAAACTTCATGGACTAGTTGAATTTCACATTGGTTTTGGTTTCTTAAAGTGATTGCAGAGTTCTAGTGTAGTGCAATTGCCACATAACATTTTTGGGATTTATTTTCTGCCAGCCAAAAATTCCTCCTGGAGCTTTATTTGGAGAATTTACTCATCACTACTTCTCCTAAAATAATGTTGGGTGACAATAGTGGTGTTGGCTGCTCCATTGCACCCTAAAGGTGGCTATATTTCAATGGTGGGTAAGGATCCCTACATATACATTGATAAAGGAATTTGAAATCCTTTAGGAAGAAAAGTGTTCTAAAAACATCAGATATAAGGCTATACAACTCTTCAGATCCTGTGGGAGAGGTGCCATAAAATTAATAATTATATTTAATAGAGCGACGGTTATGCAGCAATATACAGTCACTCCTCACTTAATGTTGTAGTTATGTTCCTGAAAAATGCAACTTTAAGCGAAACGATGTTAAGCGAATCCAATTTCCCCGTAAGAATTAATGTAAATGCGTGGGTTAGGTTCCAGGGATTTTTTTTCACCAGACAAAAGACTATATATATATATATATATATATATATACACACACACACACACACACACACACACAAAGTATAAGAGTGTAAGTTTTAAACAAACAATTTAATACTGGTACACTGTGATGATGATTGTGAAGCTTGGTTGAGGTGGAAGAGTTAGAGGGTGGGATATTTCCCTTACTGCTAAATGATGAACTAATAATTGGCTGAGCCCTCAAGGTTAAATCTCTCACTCTGCAAGGCAGCAAGAATGGAGGGAGATATGCGCATTTCCCTTAAGTACACTGCCTTGTTAATTAGATCAGCTTGCTGAGACCACAGCTGCTGCAAGCTCCCTCCGTCCTGAGCCCTGCTCTATGGAAGATGGCGTAAGCGGGTTGCAGGAGCAGGGGGGAGGGGGACACCCTGACATTAGCCCCCCTCTTCCTTCCTCCCCACCCCCCGGCACAGCAAGCAGGAGTCTCGGGGAGCAGCTCCAAGGCAGAGGGCAGAAGCAGCACATGGCAGTGAGGGGAGAGACACCGCTGAGCTGCAGGCAGCTGCTGCACAGGAAACTTAGGGGAGCAGGGAGTTGATAGGGGGCTACCGGTCCACCCTGGTTCCAAGCCCCCACCAGCTAGCTCTTCCTGCAAGCAGTAGACAAAGCAGGTGGCTGCCAAACGACATTAGAAGGGAGCGTTACACAACTTTAAACGAGCATGTTCCCTAATTGATCGGCAACGTAACAAGGAAACGTTAACCAGGATGACTTTAAGTGAGGAGTTTCTATATTCGATAGTTACCAGTGCTCGCTTACTGCATAGTTATATCAAATGCTATGCCATTCACAGAGGCTAATCCCCTACTTTAGTTATTATGTATTTTCCTGCTGGCTTATAATTCTGTGTTACTTTTTTTTCACCCTTCTATAGTCTCTACTCGTGTATACCACCTTTGTGTTCATTGCCATGAAAGGTGATTTTCCAAATCAATCTATAATTTTTTATATAACTAAGCAAGTAACTGACATATATTATTCTAACTCTGACACAAAGTGAAACATGAAAACCTGCTGATAAACTTACAATTCCACTGAGATGTTGATACCTGCACCTCTTGTAATAATAAAACATCCCTACTGTTTAGCTCATTTTTAGTGCATATGCAATCAATTACTTAAGATCAGCTCCTTTTGGGTTTTACTGTAATGAGCTGTTTTTTTGAGGCAAATGCTACTTCTCAGCAAAAAAACAAAACCAACCCCCCCCAACCAAACAATAACAGCAACAACAAAAAAACCCTGAAAAAACTATTATTTTTTATTATTCTTGTATTATTATTCTAACGATTATTATTCTATTATTATTATTATTATTATTTTATTATACACTATTATTTTAACATAAAAAAACCCTGCAGTTCTTAGTTGCTAGTCCTAGTTTGACAGAACTGACTTATGTGTGGGTTGCTGTCTTCTCCAGTAGAGAGTAAAACAAAAAATGAAAGGAAGGCAATTAGTGTGATTCCACGCTCTTAGATCATGGTAGGCATGTTTTTAAAGGTGAATTTAGGAAGGTGCCTGAAGAACATAGTCAGAAACTTTAACAGAACAGATGTACAGAGTACAACTCAGGCAGATGTAGTGCAAGCTGTCCAGCACTGATCTAGCTGTGAACCATCACTGAACTGGAGGAACAACCTCTCTGTGCTACAGGGGCATTCTCTGTGCCAGTTCAATTGTCTGCCTCTCTGCTGAGACTACAATGAGAGTTCCAATTTGTGCTGATGTAGCTGTGAAGTTACAAACTAATTAAGCCACTGACTGCAAAGGAGTTGTCCACCCGTGTCCAGTGGAACTCGCTGAGCATGGCCCACATGTGGAACACATGAGCTGTGGATGAACTAAGGAACTGGAGATGAATAGCTGGTTACTAGCATGATGCAGGGTACTCATCTGTGTGGTGTTCTGGGGAATGAAGCAATGTCCCCTTCCCATCCTCATGCAAGAAGTATAGGAGCCCTGCAAGAGAGCCTGTTCTCATGAGACTTCTGACCCAATTCCAAAGACCCACGCACTTAATATAAGATTTGGATGTGTCTTCCCTTTGGGTGCTTATCCCAACCTCTGAGCCTCTTGATATTCACCCCTAGCTTGTGATCTGATTTACCTGGTAGATTAAAACATTTAAAGTGTTGGATTTGATACTGTGGATCTCACCAATCATGTGCAAAAATATCACCTATGACCTTCTAATAGGATTACACTGTTTCCAGTTTCAGTTCTTTCCTGGGTAAGGGTTACACTGGCTGCCATTTCAGAATGTCAGTTTCCAACTTTTTTAAATATGTTTAATTAGGAGGAAGGTTCTGAGACACCTGTAAAAGGGAAAGGGCTTTGATCATGCCTCCCTTAAAATATTTATGTGAAAGGAAAACCTTTTTTTAAGAGGTTGTGAATCACAGAAACCAAGATCTCAGTGGGTTGCCAATTATACCTCTCTTGAGCTGCTTTCTTGTTTGCCATTTGGCCTTGTTTATGTGGACAAGATCGACACACATGCTGCTTGGTGAATAAGCACTGTTATTTTATTTATTGTGCAGCATACATAATTTGTTTTGGATTAGAGTTATTGGGAGCAAGATAACCAGCAAATGAAATAGAATACTGTTTTGTGAATACACTGCTCAACTTGGAATACACAGCCACTAATACAGACAGCAATTTATACTCGTTGAACGTTGAGAGACTCTATAGTCCTATGTAAATAACTGTCCTTAGAACTTCTGTAAGGCATTTCACCTGAGCATTGTATAAATTTATCTACAGTGCTTTACAGGGGTGTTTATGAGGCACAGACAGCCTGTACAAATTGTCCAAGGATACACTTTTCTGTGGCATAGTCAAGAATAAATTCAGAAAAACGAATTCAAAAACACTGTAGTGTTTACTCTAATCACGGAGCCACAATGACATTGCAATCTAGCTTGCTGGATTTGGCTCACCCAAGCCAAATTTCTTGTCATGTTTAGAAAGTCTCTTCTCCATCCATCATATCTGTCAATTCAGAGTAAGTGCCTTGAGGGTAGCTTGGTGAAGGCATAGGGAAAGGCAAGCGGGGAATTTGCTAATACATGATGACCTATATCACCTTTTATAAATTGCTATATAAAGAAACCCTTCAAATAAAATCATACAGTCCCAGAGAGTTGGATGGGGTGATTTAATAGGTCTTTTCCATCTCTGTAATCCTGAAAAAATGCAGGAATATCCCTTGCTGTGTATTGCTTTCTAGCTGATCAGGTTTTAAACACCCCAAGAAGTTGGGTTTCCAAACTTTCCTAAGAAGACTGATCCACCACAGCCAATATCTCACTGTCAGGAAGTCTGTCTTGATAGCCTACCTATTTTTTCCCTTTCTTAGATTCACCCCATTACTTCTATTTATACCCCCACATGCCACATTAATTTACATCATCTGTCTCTTAGTGTTTACACACTTCAGCAAGTGGTAGATTATCCTGCCTCCTTAGTCATCAGTAAAGCTGCACATATTTTGCTGCTTTAATCTTGCCTTTTAACCAAATCCCTTCAATACGCTGATCATTTTTATTGTTCTTCTCTAAACTACCTCCATTTTTAACGTAGGGTAGGTGTTTGGCACTTCCTGAAAATCAGGGTTTTTTTAAGTGTCTCAGGGCGGACAGTCAAAAAATGGAGGAACTCAGAATTTCGCGTCACTTCTGAAAATCATGGTCAAAATTCTTGTTATGGAATAAACAAAGCTTACCTCTAAACTCTGAAAACTCCGTGAGTGACCTTCACTAGGAAAAAGGTGTATTCTTACTTTGTGTTAGCTATCATGGTAACTAACACAAGGTAAAATCTCAGTGAAGACAGGGCATTTTGTAGTTTTCTAATGCATTAGCATGTCAAGCCTAGGCTTTACCTCCACCTATGAAATCATATTAAAACTACAACTGCCTTGTCTGCACTAAGCTTTTATCTTGTTAGTTACCACGTGTTAGCTGACATGAGGTAAGAACACACCTTTTTTCCTAGTGAAGTCTGGAGGTATCTGATTAACAACCAGGCCTGGAAAAGTGTGTTTCAACATTTCAGTGTTTTTTGTGCTTTTTCAGGAGGAAGAAGGTCTACAATTCCATCTTCCTTCTCATGGACGTTGCCAGATCAGAACACCAATTGCTCTCTGCTGACTTCTTTGCAGAGGATTAAGCTCAGTACATGCTGTATCGATGCTTTGAGGCGAACTACTGCCAAAAGCAAATGAGTACTAAATTCAGTGGAACTCTGATGAAGTGCACCTTGAGTGCCTTCTTGCTGAAGGAAAAAGTCCTCAGCATATTAACTCATTGTGAAGGAATTTTTCAGAAACCAATTTCACTAAGTATTGCAAGACCTACTTAACAAGATTAGAATATAACAAATGAATATGGCTTTCATTTTGTAATCCATGAATGGTTGGTAACTTACAAATGGCATGTGAAATTATTTAATGGTTTTCCATTAAATGTAGCATTTATTTTACCAGTGATTAAAGAAGCAGTAAACACTTCAATTAGACACTGCTTGTGAAATAAGAATGTGTAATGCCCTATGGGTCCGGTTCTGTTCAATATCGTCATCAGTGATTTAGATAATGGCATAGAGAGTACATTTATAAAGTTTGCGGATGATACCAAGCTGGGAGGGGTTGCAAGTGCTTTGGAGGATAGGATTAAAATTCAAGATGATCTGGACGAACTGGAGAAATGGTCTGAAGTAAATAGGATGAAATTCAATAAGGACAAATGCAAAGTACTCCAGTTAGGAAGGAAGAATCAGTTGCACATATACAAAATGGGAAATGACTGCCTAGGAAGGACTACTACGGAAAGGGATCTGGGGGTTATATTGGACCACAAGGTAAATATGAGTCAACAGTGTAGCGCTGTTGTAAAAAAAAAAGCGAACATCATTCTGGGATGTATTAGCAGGAGTGTTGTAAGCAAAACACGAGAAGTAATTGTTCTGCTCAACTCCATGCTGATTAGGCCTCAACTGGAGTATTGTGTCCAGTTCTGGGCACCACATTTCAGGAGGGATGTGGACAAATTGGAGGAAGTCCAGAGAAGAGTGACAAACATGATTAAATGTGACTTATGAGGGAAGATTGAAAAAATTGGGTTTGTTTAGTCTGGAAAAAAGAAGACTGGGGGTGGAGGGGGGGCAGGAAACATGATATTGTGTCCAGTTCTGGACACCTCATTTCAGGAGGGATGTGGACAAATTGGAGGAAGTCCAGAGAAGAGTGACAAACATGATTAAAGGTCTATAAAATGTGACCTATAAGGGAAGATTGAAAAAATTGGGTTTGTTTAGTCTGGAAAAGAGAAGACTGGGGGTGGAGGGGGGTGGGGGTGGGAAACATAACAGTTTTCAAGTACGTAAAAGGTTGTTACAAGCAGGAGGGAGAAAAATTGTTTTTCTTAACCTCTGAGAATAGGACAAGAAGCAATGGGCTTAAATTGCAGCAAGGGAGGTTTAGGCTGGACATTAGGAAAAACTTCCTAACTGTCAGGGTTGTTAAACACTGGAATAAATTGCCTAGGGAGGTTGTGGAATCTCCATCATTGGAGATTTTTAAGAGTAGGTTAGTCAAACACCTGTCAGGGATGGTCTAGATGATACTTAGTCCTATCATTAGTGCAGGGGACCGGACTAGATGATCTCTCGAGGTCCCTTCCAGTCCTATGATTCTATGTTTTCAAATGGAGTAGTATTTTTGCATCTGACTGAAGAATAAATAAACATCTCTGAAGTGCACTATAAAGTAAGTTAGACTCAGTTTCTCTGTCTATACTGGTGATATAATACCTTATATTCACCCCATTAATTTCTTCAGAGACTTTTCTTTTCCAGACTTGTGCTGTTACCTGGCATTCTTTCCTATGGCCAAAAAAAGCAACTGTGATGGATGATGCCATCCAGTAATTACTTGAGCCTTTACTTTTATCAAATATAAGGCCAAATCCTGCAGTTTGTACTTGGGGACTGATTCTACAATGCCAGCTTGCTTTGACTAATACAGTGTGTGCATAGTGCTATTCAAATTGTGTTATACCCAATCCTTATTTATTTCAAACTCCCAATTATTTTGGTGAGCATTTTGACTATGTAAAGACTTCAGAATTTGACTCATTTGCTGCAGTATTTAATTCCATGGACATAGAAACGAAGGACCTGAATCTTCAGCTAAAGTCTCCCATTTAATTCTAACACACCATAATTATGTTTTTCTGGCTACTTTTATGCATTTTTTGTGAACACTCTAACAACTAAGATCTTTGTGTTTTTTTTCTTCCATTCTCAAACCCATATTGATCTTGTATATATTTTTGGTTCTGTAGGGTTTAAGTTGACTCATTCTTAAACCAATCATGTAGAGTCTGAAATATCAAACTCCACAGTTCTAATTTATTTTCTGAAGTAATGTTTCCTTGGGCTGAAGCCACTAAAGAATAAAAGCTGAATGGAGAGAGAAAAATGGAATTACATGAATGGAATTACATGACCTGACCTAGTTTTCATAGACTGCAGAGATCTGAATGGCAGAGGTAATTGTATTAAAAAGAAATCTCATTGTGATGTGTAGCTTACATTTAATTCTTTAGTTTAAAGATCTCAAAAATCATTTAACCAGTCTTGTGTTTAGTTTATTTGTTTATTTATGGCCTCTTTAAATGTAGAAGTGATTCCTTTCAGTATCCCAGATACACTCCCATGTGTGCTTCAATATAGACCTGGTGTTAAGAAATCATCCCCTTCCTGTTGTCTTTATTTTATTTTTGCTTTATGGCCAGAACTGCAAAGCAATTACATTCCCTGAAACCGTAGTTAATTTTTTAGTAACATGTCATATTTAAATGAAATAGGGGAGAATGAAATTATCATTTGATTGCTTGGCTGCATTGGAATGGAAAGAATTCCAGTGGGGGAATGGGAGAGAGAAAAAAAATCAATTAATGTGTGTGTTATGCAATTATGTCTTGTTATTGATATCGTGAGTTTTTTTAAAAAGAAAGAATGACTGGGATAAGTAGAGCTGAGGCCAAAGAGGTTTGTAGGCCTGTCAGAACCAATTTTACCTGCTTGACCTCTTAAAACACTGGAAGTTGTTGCTGCTGTCTTGTAGTTTTTATATTTTATTTTTATCCCTTCTATAAGTATCCCCATCCTTTCCCCACTGAAACTGGTGCTTCTAGACATTTTATCAAATTATAAAAAATGAGGCTGGAGGAGTTGGAAATTATGGCAAGGCTCTGGTGAACAATTAAGCATTTTGGGGACAGTTCATCTTTGATTGATGGGGGTTGCAGGGAGAGAATTGGCATACAAGATGATAATACTTTGCAGTTATATTAATATTCAGAGTGTTGATGGTGCTTCTTATCTGAAGATTTCAAAGTAATTTATGCAAATTAACATATAACCAGTCTGTGTCAGAGCCAGGAACAGAACCTAGAAGCCCTGACTAATTGTTAGACACATTGCCTCTACTACTTTGTAGCAGAAGGTGTTTTAACCATTTCACACTTAAACATTCCATCCAGCTGTCTAAAGGGTTACTTAGGAAATATAGACTGCTATACAAAGAGAATGCAGGAGTACTACATTCTGTTCCACCATCCCACCAAAGCTCTGTTTGATAAGCAGTATAGAAAGCCAAACAACAGAGATTACAGCATGGCCTAGTGAACAGGGAAAAGGATTGGGAGTCAAGAGACCTGGATTATGCTCCCAGCTTTGCCACTAATTTACTGTGTGACCTTGGGCAAGTCACTTAAGGTGCACCTATACTGCATGCTTCTTTCGGTGGTGTGTCAAGTACATACATGCGTAGCCCCCCTACCATGCCTTAAATAACTGTAGCAGGTGAGGCACGTCTTAGGTGAGTAAGGCAGGCCATGCCTCCCCATCTACACTGCTGTTTTAGCAGTGTTGTGTTCCACTGCTTCCTCACTGCAGAAAAAGAATGCCTCAGTGGGGAAAGGCTCTGGCAGAGTGAAGGCAGCGGGGAAAGGCTTTGGGAAACTCCCCTTTGCTGGAGCCCTTTCCCATTGCAGGGAAAGACTCCAGCAGACTGGAAAGGCTCCGCCAGTTCCCTGGCTTTTCCCTGCTATCTTCTCCCTGACAGAGTCTTTTTCTGACACGCTTAGCTACATACCACAGTGTGGACGCAGTAGGTTTTTCACTGCAGCATGTAGCTATGGTTACCCCACATAGTAGAATTGGGTGAAGTGGTCCCTCTTACCTCACAGGGTTGTTGTGAGGAATAATTCATATTTGTAAGAGTTTTGAGCTCCTCTAATGAAAGCACAGCACGGGGCTACTTTTGTGACACAAGGCACTGTATAAATGTAAGATTTGATAGATAGCAATATGCCAGTATAACATTTAAGATGTATTCCCCCTTTTCTCCACCATTATTTGCTCTTTAGCAGTATTAGCAGATGCAGACCCCTAGCTGATCTTCCTAAAGGATTGTGTTCAGACATTTTAAAAAAAGGATTTCCCTCTATTGAGCCTAGTATCCTCCAGGGCACTTAGTATGCTAGAGGCTAAGCTTGCATATGGATTTTTTGCTGGGAGTGTAATTATCTTTTACTTTGTCAAATTAACAAATGTGGTTCCTCAAAGTAAGACACTCCATGTTAACCAGGATAATCCACTGTACCATAGCACTTCCTAATAAACCTAAGGGATTTCTTCCACTCAGACACAAGTTCCATTGCAGTATGTGAATTGCTCCTGGCAGTTACAGCCCACATTAAAGACACTGAAATGAACACTGGTTTCTCCTCTGACTTGTGTCAGTTTTGTTCCAGTGTAAATCCAATGACTTGCAGTGGAGTTACACCAGTTTTGCACAAGTGTAACTGAACATGGCCCTCAGTCTTCACCACTGAACATTGTGAAATGACACTATCCTGGAGGTATAGTAGAGAGCACAATAGTACCTACCACAGCAGTTGAAAAACACAATATTTCCAATAAATTCTTGGACCTTGTTGGAAACAGCTTTTTGTTCCAGAAAGTGGAGGCAGTAACCCAGCGTTACTTGATTCTGACCAACAGGGAGGAATTGGTAGAAACTCTGAAGATGAAAGGCAACTTGGGTGGCAATGATCATGAAATGATGATTTTATTATTCTAAGAAAAGGAAAGAGTGAGAGGAACAGAATAAGAAGAATGGACTTCAAAAAAGCAGGTGTTAACAAACTCAGAGGACAGGTAGCTAAGGTCCCATGGGAAGCAAATCTAAAGTAAAAAGGAGTTCAGGAGATCTGGCAGTTCCTCAAGGAGACAATATTAAAGGCACAACTGCAAATTATTCTAATGCAAAGAAAAGATAGGAAGAACAGAAGGAGGCCAATATGGCTCCATCAGGAGCTCTTTAATGACCTGAAAATCAAAAAGGAAACTTGCAAAAGGGTGAAAACATGGTCAAATTGATAAGGAGGCATATAAAAGAACAGCACAAGTATGTAGGGAAAAAATCAGAAAAGCTAAGGCACAAAATCAGTTACATTTGCAAGGGACATGAAAGGCAATAAGAGGAGGTTCTTTAAATACATAAGGAGCAAGAGAAAGATGAAGGAAAGTGTGGGTCCTCTACTTAAGTAGGAAGGAGTGCTAATAACTGTTGACATCAAGAAAGCTGAGGTGCTTAATGCCTATTTTACTTCAGACCTCACTAAAAAGGTTAATGATGACCAGATACTCAACCACGGGGAAGGAATGCAGGAGAAAATAGGGAAAGAACAGGTTAATTAATATTTAGATCAGTGAAATGCATTCAAGTCAGCAGGGCTTGATGAAATGCATCCTAGGGTACTTAAGGATCTAGCTGAAGCAATCTCTGAACCATTAGCAATTATCATTGAGAACTCCTGGAAGACAGGAGAGGTTCCAGAATACTGGAGAAGGCCAACGTAGTACCTATCTGTAAAAGGGGAACAAAGAGGATCCTGAGAATTATAGACCAGTCAGTCTAACTCCAGTACCTGGAAAGATACTGTAAAAATTATTAAATAACCAATCTGTAAGCATCTAGAGAATAATAGGGTGATAAGGAATAGTCAGCATGGATTTGTCAAGGACAAATCATGCCAAACCAACTTAATTTCCTTCTTTGATAGGATTACTGACCTAGTGGATGGGGGCGGGGAAGCAGTAGATGTGATATATCTTGCTTTAAGTAAGGCTTTTGACACAGTTCTGCATGACATTCTCGTAAGCAAACTAGGGAAATGTGGTGTATATTAAATTACTACAAAGTGGGTGCAGAACTGATTGAAGACCACACTCAGAGTAGTTATCAATGGTTTTCTGTCAAATTGGGAGGGTGTATCTAGTGGGCTCCCACAGGGGTCAGTCTTGGGTCTGGTACTATTCAATATTTTCATTAATGACTTGGATAATGGAGAAGAGAGCATGCTTATAAAACTTGCAGATGACACCAAGCTGGGAGTGGTTACAAGCACTTTGGAGGACAGGGTTTAAAATTCAAAACGACCTTGACAAATTGGAGAATTGTTCTGAATTCAACAAGATGAAATTCAAAAAAGGCAAGTGCAAAGTACTTCACTTAGCAAAGAAAAATCAAATGCACCACTACAAAATGGGGAATAACTATCTAGGTGAGAATACTGCTGAAAATGATCTGGGGGTTATAGTGGACCACAAACTGAATATGAATCATCAATGTGATGCAGATGCAAAAAAAAAAGGCTAATCTAATTCTGGGTTGCATTCACAGGAGTGTTGTATGTAAGACATAGGAGGTAACTGTCTTGCTGTACTAAACATTGGTGAGGCCTCAGTTGGAATACTGCGTCCGGGTCTGGGCACCAGGGCCGGCTCCAGGCACCAGCCAACCAAGCACATGCTTGGGGCGGCACCTTGGGGCAGGGCGGCGCTCGAGTTTTTTTTTTTTTTTTTGGATTCAGCAGCGTGGTGCTCGGAGGGGGGCGGGGCTTCAGGTGGCGCGGTGCTCGGAGGGGGGCGGGGCTTCGGGCAGCACGGTGCTTTGGGGCGGGGTCTTGGGGGTGGGAGCTGGCGCGGTGCAGCGCTCGGAGGGGGGCGGGGGTTTCGGGCAGCGCGGTGCTTGGAGGGGGCGGGGCTTCAGGCAGCGCGGCAATGGGAGGGCGGGGCTTCAGGTGGCGTGGTGCTGGGGGGGCGGGGATTTCAGCGGTGCTTGCAGGGGCGGGTACTGCAGGGCGGCTCTCTTCTTTTTTGCCTGGGGCGGCAAAAAAGTTAGAACCGGCCTTGCTGGGCACCATGATTTAGAAAAGATGTGGTTATACTGGAGAGATTCCAGCGAGAACAACAAAGATGATAAAAGGTTTAGAAAACCTGATCTGCAGCAAGGAAGATTTAGGTTAGATAATAGGAAATACTTTCTAACTGTGAAGGTAATTAAGCTCTGGAATAGGCTTCCAAAGAAGGTTGTGGAGTTCCCATCATTGGAAGCTTTGTATATCTAGTTGGACAAAGACCTGTCAGGGATGGTCTAGGTTTACTTGGTCCTGCTACAGCACAAGGGGCTGGACCTGATGACTTCTTGAAGTCCCTTCCAGTCCTACATTTGTATGAGCCTAGGCAAGTGTATAAAATGAAAATGAGGAAAAGGCAAAAAGATTTGAATTAAAAAAAAAAAAAAAAAAAAAAAAGGAGAAGCACTTTCCTGTGCATCCTCTGCAAATCTCAAACTCAGCACTGACTGAAACTTTCTTTAGGATGAAACAAAGTTTCCTTGACACTTCTAAGGAAGAAATGTGCAGCCAAAGTATATGGGAGAGACATGCTTGCCAACTATCCCATATTGGTGGGGCCTGGGATTATCTCATGTTTTAAACTCCGTCCTGTGGGGCTGCTTCTTTACTGCCTTGCATCACACACAGTCATTTTACACCTGTGCAAAGTGGGTGAAAACTATCAAATCAGAGCACTCTGTTCACTGCCACTGGTGGTCTCATTTTACACCTAATTTTCATGCTGTACACAAAGTGCAAGGCAGAGAAGAAGCAGGCTCTGGATTATTAACAATCCTGGGCAGCTGGCTGAATTTAAAAAAAATAAAAAAAATAAAGCTGGCTTATTGCCATTAGAGTGAGGAAAGGCTTTGACGAGAACCTGTTGAGGTCACTGAGAGAATTACAATTTTGCAATCTAGCCTACTATTTGGTGTTTGTTTTAACAATTAACATGATGGCATTGATATGTGGAAAATCGCTGACCACAAAGGTAATTTTTTGAACATCAAGAATCAGTCTCTGAAGTGACAATTAAGAAGCAACAAGAAATAAAGCATGGTTATAGTATCACTTTAAATCCACCTTGGATTTGGAACAGACTACATGTAATATCTCTCCATATATGCCATTTTAATGGTTTTGTCAGAATTTCAAATAAAAGGGCATTCTCAAACATTCAGCGCTTCATGATTCAGGTCTGATAAATTATAACTATACCAGGACTTCTTTAGGCTGATCATTTCTTTCTTCTATGTTATTTTTGGAAGCTATTATCCAAGGGGTCTATTTTGCTTTGTTTTGCTCTATATCTTTTTAATTAATTCAAAAATTAAATGGTACTACATGGATCTCTCATTCAGATTATGCAATATTGTCATTCTCTAGAATTCAGTTTTGCCAACTCTTACTACTTTATCACAAGTCTCGCAATATTTTCTTGTGATTACAGGAGAATCTGTTTTAATTTTAAATGAAAGTAAGTTTCTGGCTTTCGTGATTGTGGAGCTTGAAAATATGAACCCTCAAGGCTCAGAAACAAGAAGGCAAATAAAACAAAACCCTCAAATGTATTGTTTTAAAAATCTCATGATTTTGAAGTCCATCATGTTTTTTTGGGCCTGACTCAATATAAGGTTCAGACAGAGTGAGCTGTAGAACCTTTCTCTGCCTTAGTTTCTTTCTCTATACAATGAGACTAATAATACTTAAACTCCCAAAGGACTTGTCAGGATGAATTTGTGCATGCTTGTAAAGATGTGTGAGATCCTGAAATGGGAAGTGCTGCTGTAGAAGTACAATGTATTGTTAGACCATTACCAAGCTGCCTCAAGCTGCTTTAATATTCATGACCAACTCTTTCAAGAGCTCATCCCTAGCTTGGCAACTTGCAGGGATTTTAGTTGCACCCTTCTTGCAAAAATGTATCCAGTCTAGTCTCTTGTAGGCACAAGTAGGTTTCAGCATGAGGCAAGCATGTCTTAATATTACCAACTGTTTTTTTTAATTCAACTACATTCATTTATAGCTATTTTAAATGAAATTTCAGTCTCTATTAATATGAATTTTCCTGCCCTCTTATAGATTCCCAGGGTAAATAATTCACATTCCTGTCTCTCAGTGAACTTCATGTCTGCCATGCAATACAGTAACATGTAATGTTTACTGTTCCTTGTCGACACAATATCTTTTATGTCCTTGGCTATACCTATGTTATTTATTTATAATACAGTAGCCCACAGAGACCCCAACCAAGATCAGAGCCCAGTTGTGGTAGGCATTGTACAGACACTTAGTAAAAGACAGTTCTTTCCTCACAGAGCTTACAATCTAAATGGACAAGAACTACAAAGGGTGGGAAGGAAAATAGGGACACAGAGATGAAGTGAATTGTCTAAGGTCACACAGCAAGTCTGTTGCAAAACAAGGAATAATATGTATCCTGAGTCCCACCCTAATTCCCTCTCACAAAACCACACCACCTCTCTACCTGCTATTTCAACTTCTGCAGAACTCTTTTTTTGGACTGGTACTTACTTCTCCTTGCACTTTTCAATATAATCCATTATTTTTCAAATATCTTAAGGCAGAATAAATGTATATGCAAAAATCCCTAAAAATAACATCACATTAAATTTGAGATTATAATTACAAACATTCAGTATTAAGGTTCTTACAGTAACTTTACCCATAACTGTAACTCTTGTATATGTTCATTACAATGCAGTATTTGATGACACAATCATACAACATCCAGTAATGTGACATAGCATTCAGTGGATAATACAATTTCTAAGTAAAAAGAAACATTAAAATGGGATTACATTTGTAAATATATAATGGGTATGTTGGTCTTTTGGCACCCCTTAGAGCAGCCCTGGAGTCATTATGCGGCCCATACCACTGGTAACTCTGGGGAGAGGAATAGCTATGCTGGGAAGTGGCATGGGACTTTTGGGGTTAATTCCCCCAGTCCTATCTGCACTTCTGATAATCAAGTACAGCTGAAACTAGATAGGCTTAGAGCCTTAAAAAGTGGCTATGCTTCTTCCAGGGCATAGCCAGTTTGTTTGTGTTTTAACTCAAAGCCATTATGGGGGGAGGGGAGCATGAGAGTGCGCTGCTGCTTTTTATTTTTGTTGGGTGCTTCTTGCAGCTTTGTTTAGCTGCAGTGAAGGAAATGTGAATAGAGATGTTGCTGGTTTGGTTGTACCTGAATTAAAAAAACAACCTCCAAAGTGGGGTTTCTGCCAGTCATATAGAACTCCTCTTGGGCTTAAATTCAGCTGTGTCCCCCCTTTTCTTTTTTATGCCATTATTTGTCCAGAAATACACAGAAGTTTGCTTGTTAACTCAAAGTGAAAGCTAAACTTAAACTGCAAAAACAAGAAACCAAATATAGAAATTCATAATTAAAGCTTCCCAAACAACTTTACCACTGCCCTGTCCCTAACCAACCCTTCATCCTACATATCTTGCATGGCAGATGGAGACATTTTGATGATGCCGGTTTTGAAAACCTGCAGCTTTGGACATCTGAAATTGACTTGGTTTGCATAGGTTTTGCATATCATAGCCTATATATATAAGTGTGATCAATAACAAAGAGGACCCTACCAGTCTGTGGGTATTTCCCCTAAAAGGTTCATGGCCTCTAATATGGGAGCTACTCATCTATAAAGTCTCAGTATCTTAACAGTGGAAACCCTATCTGTTTTCAAGGAGGTGCCCGAATGATTGTTCTGAATATGACTTTTAGGCCAGGTCTACACTACAGAGTTAGGTCAACGAAAGGCAGTTTACGTTGTCGACTTACCTCTGTAAGTGTCTACCCTAAAGCATTACTCCTGCCAATGTAAGTTCCCTACTGCACCGACCTAATAACTCCACCTCCATGAGAGGCGTAGTGCTTAGCTTGATGTAATTAGGTTGGCACAGTGTCTCTGTACACACTGCGTTACTTACATTGCCTGTCAGCACCGTACTGCCTGGCACTGAGAGCCTGGACTTTCAACCCTGTGCGGAGCTCCCAGCTGGGAGCCCGGTTGCCATGAACTGTCCCACATTGCTGACAGCCCAGGCTCTCATCTCTGGGAGCTCTATACAGTGCTAACAGCCCCAGCTCCCAGCCATGCAGGGCTAACAGCTCAGGTTGTCAACCCCCCAACACTGCCCCACTTAAGTTGGTGCAAGTATAGCAAGTATACTTCTTCAACTACTTGTTCACCCACTTTCATCAAGACCACATTTGCTTAGTTTGTTTATGAAAATGCCATGGGAGACTGTGTCAAAAGATTTACTAAAATCAAGATCTATCATGTCTGCTATTTTCTCCCTATCCACTAGGCCGTTAACGCTGTCAAAGAAGGAAATTAGGTTGGTTTGACATGATTTGTTCTTGGCAAATCCATGTTGGCTATTACTTATCACCCTATTACCCTCTAGGTGTTTACAAATTGGTTGTTTAATAATTTGTTCCAGTATCTTTCCAGGTATTGAAACTGAAATTCCATGGTTGCCTAGGTCTTCTTTGTTCCCCCTTTTAAAGTTAGGACCCGTGTTTTCCTCTTCCAGGGTGAAACTCAATTGAAAGTGTTAAACATGCCATATAGTAACTGCACCCTGAGAGTCATTAAGGGTATTGTGTGGGTTAAAATTCTTTTGTCTAGCAGTTGAAGCTCCAAGGTTTCTTTATGTTGTGGAACAACTGCACAACAGGAGGAAAGATGCCCAGGTTCACCTTTCTGGCTCTTATGGTCTCCATGAGCAACCTTGGACTAGGGGTTTCCCTGGTGTAAAACTCAGGGACTGGGGACAGGAAGAAGAGACTGTTAATGAAGCAGTGAGACTGGAAAGAGAGTGAAGCCAAGACAGCTGATTCTGGGGCAGGTCAGAATGGGCAGATTTAAGGGACAGAACATGGACAGCAAACATGCCCCATGGGGCCCAATGAGCATGCCACTTTAGGCTATTTTAAATATAAAAAGTTAAAAATTAAACAAAAATCACAGGCCTACACAAAAGTGGAATCTCACCCAAATTGTGTTGGCTTGCGTATGTCCAATGATTGGAAGGTTGCATCACAGCAACACTTTTCCTTGGCAAATTGTTCTGTGATGCTGTCCAGCTTCAGTCTCACTATCTCATCTTTTTCAATTGTAAGGAAAGCAAGATCACTCAGCCATGTCAGTGATAGTGTTGAAAGCATGTAGTTTTTGACACATCTTAATTTGTTCATGGTGTGATCAGCACTAGTCACACCAATTAAAGAGAGAGAGAAAAAGTTGACACAGCATTTCCATTTTTGATAAAACATCATCAAGAGAACTTGGTGTTCTGAAATGCAAATAGCTCTAGACTTCAAGTGATTAAATGAATACCACTGTGTTCTTTGTAAAATAATACAACTTAAAAGATTATGTCTTTCAAGACATAATCTTTTGGGCCAAGTCTAAAAGTATTAGTATTTTCCCATGAGTTTAAGAACTTCCTTCTTTAGCTCTTCTAAAGTTATATTTTGAAGTTGCCTGAGATGGAGGAAAACAAATAGAGTAGCTACCTCTTGAAATCTCTCATACTGTGATTTTAGTTCCCCCTTCATATTGTCTAAAAAGACAATGAAATATTTCCTTTGATGATTATCCTTTCTTTCTAACACAGAATCATACTTAAATTTATCATCCATGAGATGCAAATGTCTCACTGTGGTTTGTATAGTTTTCATTTTCAAAAGTCATTGCTTCCTACCTGTTCTGAGAATCTTTTACAATTTCCTCATACTTTTCTTCAGTTCTGAATTTGCTGACCTCATTTACTGTGCTCTCAAATGTCTGGAAGATTGGAACAGGTAAATTTTCTTTGACTGAAGGATTCCAGAGGCTGCAGCCATGATAACTAAGGTCCTATGCTTCCATAACTGATTAAGGTAGAACATCCAAGCCATCAAAGACATGTTGCTTTTTGCTTGACATATGTCCTCACTATTCCTGCTTTGAGCGACAGTTTCGTCTTCTAAGCATTCAATTATACTCTGAAAGTTTACTATCATTGCCTCAGTGGCTTTCATTCGAGCTGCCCATTTACTCTTACAGATTGCCTTTAGATGTAAAGGTCTCCTTCATTCTTCAAAAGCCTGATCAATTTAATCTGCTGCATCAATCCTGTCAACCTTTTCAGGGGCCTGAAATACATCATCAAGTTTCTCTTCCCTTTGCAAAACTATACTCCCTCAAGCAAGAGTTTCAAGATAAAGATCATTTTTAGATTTAATCATTAGTTTCTGCTATTGACCGAGTCTGTGAAAAATGTATATACTTCCTGCAAAGATGCAAAGAAAACCTTCGTGACTGGATTGGCCTTCCCTTCAACAGCATGCACCAAAGCTAGGTTAATTTGATGTGCTAGACAATTGATGTAAGGTGCATATACTTTGTCTCCTTTGCCTGAAAGATATTCTCTCATTTTTGCTTGCAATCTCCCATGAGCTCCAGCCGTAGAATCGTAGGACTGGAAGAGACCTCAAGAGATCTTCTAGTCCAGTCCCCTGCACTCATGGCAGGACTATTACCTAGACCATCCTTGACAGGTGTATGTCTAACCTGCTTTTAAAAATCTCCAATGATGGAGGTTCCACAACGTCCCTTGGCAATTTATTCCAGTGCTTAACCACCCCGACAGTTAGGAAGTTTTCCCTAATATTCAACCTAAACCGCCCTTTCTGCAACTTAAGCCCATTGCTTCTTGTCCTATCCTCAGAGGTTAATGAGAACAATTTTTCTCTCTCCTCCTTATAACAATCTTTTATGTACTTGAAAACTATTACCGCATCCCTCCTCAGTCTTCTCTCCTCCATACTAAACAAACCCAATATTTTCAAACTTTCCTCATGTTTTCTAGGCCTTTAATAATTTTTGTTGCTCTTCTCTGCATAATCACTGCAAAGTAGAGCAGAAGAATTACTTCTTGTGTCTTGGTTACAACACTCCTGCTAATACAGGGATTTCAAACTCAGGCCATGAGGGCCACATGAGGACTAGTACATTGGCCCGAGGGCCGCATCACTGAACCTTTTCATACAAAGATACAAAAGCCCCCACTCTGTCCCCGCCCTGCCCCCACTCCACCCCTTCCATGAGGCCCCGCCCCGCCCCACCTCTTCCCACCCCTTCCCCGCCCCATTCCAGCCCCTTCCCAAAACCCACGGCCCGGCCCTGCCTCTTCTCTTCTTCATCCCCTGAGTGTGTCATGTCCCTGCTCCTCCCTTCTCCCTCCTGGAAAGTCCTAAGGGGGAAGCACTGGGAGGTAGGCGGAGGAGTGGGGATGCGGCACGCTTGGGGGAGAACAGGGGGTGGGGAGTTTGGCTGCGTGTGAAGTTGGTGCCTATGACGAGCTGCAGGAAATAACTCAGGCAGGCAGACACAAATCTCTCAGTGTCCCACATCAAGAGGAGGATATGGAGGCTATGGAAACTATGACGTTGCACCCCATAATGCTTTATAGAAATATGCTTATGAATATAAAAATGACATAACTGGAATATGTTTTATGCTACATATGCCATGTAACACATATTTGCAAAGGTTATATTCTACTGAATGTATTCATCCTATTTGTATGCATGTATCATTTTTATATCTGAAGTTATGAGCGTTGGCTCTATGTTTGTATTTAAAGTGTTTGCTGTAGGAAACACATAAGGCAGATTTGGTCAACATAGTGTGAAGGGGTTATTCAAGTAATTGGGAGTACTTATCTAACAATGGACCTTGACAGATGCCAATCCACATCTGAGCTTTCCTGTGAACGTTCGGGCTAACATGTGGGCAATGGCATCGGCCTATAGAGAATTGAGTCATGGACATGCATGGACAAGTGACGTGCCCATGTGACTTCAAAATGCCATCTTGTAGCTGTGATTCTATACAGGGGGACAGAGGGGATTCCACCCACAAAAGAGAGACTATATAAGGCCTGGGAAACCCCTCCATTTTGTCTTCAGATGGCTCAAGAGAAAGGCTCTCCACCCCAAAGGATGCCTGAAAGAAACTGGAATAAAGGATAGTTCCTTTGGAACTCACAGGGGTGTGAGTGATTGCTGGACCCAGACTAGGAGGAAGGCTAGTCTGTAAAAGAAGCTTATTGGAACATCTCTGAGGGTGAGATTTACCTGCATTTAGTTTCTTACTGTATTATGTTTAGACCTTCGTGTTTTGTTTTATTTTGTTTGGTAATTTACTTTGTTCTGTCTGTTATTACTTGGAACTACTTAAATCCTACTTTTTATATTTAATAAAATCACTTTTTACTTATTAATTAACCCAGAGCAAGTAATTAATTCCCAGGGGAGCAAACAGGTGTGCATATCTCTCTATCAGTGTTATAGAGGGTGAACAATTTATGAGTTTACCCTGTATAAGCGTTATACACAGTAAAATGGATTTATTTGGGGTTTGGATCCCATGGGGAACTGGGTATCTGGGTGTTGGAGACAGGAGCACTTCTTAAGCTGTTTTCAGTTAAGCCTGCAGCTTTTGGAGGACGTGCTTCAGACCTGGGTCTGTGTTTGTAGCAGGCTAGCATGTTTGGCACAACCAGGCAAGGTAGTGAAGTCCCAAGCTGCCAGGGAAAACAGGCTCAAAGGTAGTCCCAGCACATCAGGTGGCAGTTCCTACGGGGGTTTCTGTGACCCAACCTGTCACAGAAACAAATTGCATTTCCCAATAGCAGGCCTATCAGCACTGGATCATACCTAGTGGCTGTGACCCCCTGCAGGATGCGTTAGGAAACTTCTGCTACTACCAGCATGCTTAAATGCTGGTGTGCTCAAATACTGTGGGATTTTGCAAAGGCACTGCAGAACAGGTTGGCGTGGGTCCTCTGGGATCCCTGTAAAATGGGGGCTGATGGCCTAGGGCAGTGTTAGACACATGCAACCCATTCAATAGCATCAGCGCCGATGCAGCAAGGGGGCCCCTTGCCATGCTGACTGAATCAGTTACTTGTGAGGGTGCGTCCCCAGAACTGAGCAGGGGATGGCAGCTGGTGGTACTTTTGCAATTGGGACTTTAGGGTTCCATTGACTTGAGAAAAAGGGAAGCACAAACCACATAGGAGCTCCATGCCTCATTTTTATATATAATATGCTATCAGATATAGTCCAGTAATTTAATAGCTATACTGAGCATAGTTTGACTATAATCCTGTTGAGAACTTTTTGGCTTGGTTCACAACACCGTAAATGTCACTGTTTATATTGCATTAAGCTATGTGAATATCATTAGCAGCAGTAAAGCCCTAGGCTGTATTAATAGCATCTGTAATTATAACCCTTTAAACGTGGTTTGCAGTCAGACAGTTGTGATTTATAATAAAGTGAAGCATGTGTACCTTTTATGCCTGATGTCAATAAGGGTGTCTTAAACTTGGACTTCCCCACTCACCACCCTCCTATCTCCACTCACCCTTTAACATTTGGCAATTTTAGCTGTGCAAACTATAGACCATTGTCTGAAACAGCTATAGAAGGCTCTGAAAATAAGGAATCTAACTTGACAATAGTTAACCCTGCCTGTTCATAGAACTTCAGGGTCTGTAGCAGAGAGATTTGTACTAAAAGCTACTTAACAGCTTCCTTTCAGCCCCTGTGTCCACTCACTCAGAACTTTCTGGAAACTTGCACCTTTCAAGATGAAATTGTCTGTGCTTGGCCTCTGCCCAAAGATGGTTTTATTTATTTATTTTTGAAAAGTTCAGCTATTGAACTTTGAGGGGAAAGAGAGAGTGTGTGTGGGTGGGGAGCATTTTAAAAATGTTTATAATGAAATAGCAATTTGGCAATGAAATAGCCCTCACTGCCAGGCAGTGCGCAGATTAGTTCATAGGAAACTGGATTTGATCTACCTACATTTATGGTATGGTAAATCTGCATATTGTGCGTGCACTGGAAATATTTTATGCTAACCTCGTTATTATGTATGCACCTGAAGAGTTTAAGTGTACATGTATCTTCTTAACTGTTGGCAAATTTTAACCCAGATCTTCATACTTAAAACCTGTTTATGCTGCAAACTTTAACCATTATAGCTCCTCTTCTCCCTGGCATCTTCCTGGAACACCCCAGTTTGCCTGGTTTCTTCTTGAATCCACTTGTCTACCACACCCCATCTTTTAATGACCTTCTTAATTGCACAGAAAAAGAGCTTCCTCCTATGGGCCTAATTTTCCATTAAGAAAAGAGAGAAAATTTGAAACCATAATATATAGCCATACCAAAAAAAAAAAAAAGTAGTACATAAAATAATAGTACATAAGATTGTTCGCTTAAGCCCTCAGGAGCTAGGAAATAGAGATCAAAATTGCATGTGTAACTTTAGCTCTTCCTCTTAAGTGTATTTTCACATGATAAGTCTCAAACAATACAATTTAATATATTAACTCCCATTTCCACAATTTTAGATATACTTGTGAAGCATTTTGTGCAATAGTTGCTCCATTCTGAGTATGCCAGACAGTCCTTCAAAGTCCTGTATGTGAAAATACAGAGTAAACAGTGACAACATACCGCAGATTAAGTGTAACAAAATAATAGTGAAATAAGCTGGAAAGTAGATACTCATCTCCTCCTTTGCACTGGAGCTCAGGGTCAATGTGCTGCTAACTGAAAATACTTAGTACATAGCTGCTGATTAAGGGATGGATACAACGCTCATTCCTGTCAGGGAAATGGCTTCCACCACCTTTGTAAAGAGACTATTTCACAATCTAGAAAACCATTTGGAAATGTTTCCTGATATGCAAATTGGTCTTCTCAGTTTTTGGTGTAGAAAGGTGTTTGCCTGAATTAGGACCATCAGAATTTGGTCTGTTAAATTTATTCTTGCTCAGATTCATCCTATTTATTCCTGCTCTAATTTTCCCATCTCCCCCCCCAGTCCAACCCTCCAGTTTGGTTTATTCTAATTGTGGGATCCAGTAATACTTAACTAGCCTTTACAGTCATCAGACAGTTTATGTGCCCTCCATATTCTGCTTTGAATTGGTGGTGTTGAGCATGTTGCTTTGGTATCAGTTTCTCCAAATTGTTCAGACAGCAGCCATGGCTGTAATGACAGGTTTCAGAGTAGCAGCCGTGTTAGTCTGTATCCGCAAAAAGAAGAACAGGAGTACTTGTGGCACCTTAGAGACTAACAAATTTATTAGAGCAGCCCACTTCTTCGGATGCATATGCATCCGAAGAAGTGGGCTGTAGTCCACGAAAGCTTATGCTCTAATAAATTTGTTAGTCTCTAAGGTGCCACAAGTACTCCTGTTCTTCTTTTCATGGCTGTAATGTTTTCCAGGCTCTCTCAGGAGTCCAGCACAGCCGTATCTTTATCACAGACAATCTTTAATGCCAACTCCAAATTAATTGGAATAGCAGCACTTCCTGTTTCCAGTGGGATTCAGAATCTCAGTTAGTCTATGATATGCATTTGCAATCGCTTCTTTCTGCAGGATTTGTTTATCCCACTGCAGAGAAGAGGGTTGTAATTCTCTTAAAGTTCAATTGGATGTATACTGCAATGTGTCAATCAAGGATTATTTGCAAAAAACAACAACAACAACAAAAACAAACCACACCAAATAAACCAAATATCCCAAAGCCAGTAACGAATACGTACTGGAATAGTTCATGCGATGAAAAGGATTAAGCCAGTAAATACAAAATCAGAATACATCTTCTGGTGTATGCAGGGAACAAATGTAAGATTGTTTTGAGCATGGTAAGAGGAAGAGCTAAAACAGGTGGTGGTTTTAGACCTCTTGAAACAGAAATATAAGAATTTTTGGGGGTAGAATATCTTGCAAAGGAGGTGGAATACATAATTATCAGCCTACTTGTATAGGGTACCATAGCTTCAGCTGTTGCTATAAAGAAGCAGTATCAAAGCATGAAATTAGCAGTCAAGTAACACATATGCCACAGCCAAAAGCAAAACAATTAGTTACATGGATCCACAGAGTTTATCTACTGATTCTGTTGCATTTTCAGCTCAAAACTTGATGTTTTTTTCACTCAATGATAATAAAGTCAGTAAATAGAATCCATTTGCTGCAAAGCCAAAGAAATATTTTTTACCCTACAGCAGCAATAAAGCCCTGTAATTTTCAGTGGATTTTACTGTGCATTTGCATCTGCAGTGAGAGGTAAATGCTAAAGAGAGAACATGCTGTGTTTTTGTTTTAGAGACATAAATACCTTAACTTCTGTTGAAATGAATAGAAATTTTACTTGCATAGAGACTGCAGGGTCGGGTCTCATCTCCAACATGAACCTTTTAGTTTGTATATGCATTAGAGATGGGCACTGATCACAAAATTTGAATCTGGAATTTGAGTCCAGTGTTCACAGCGTTGACACTTGTGTTCTGTTTTGAATCAATTAGAGAAAGCAAGGGAGATCCTAAATCGTTAAATTCTGAGCTCCTGAAGTCCTTTCTCGTGCAACACTTCCACTGAAGTCTAGAAAGTATTAAAATTTCTGTCAGTGGAAGCGACCCTCTTTCCTTTCCTAGCTTCTCTGTACCCGCCCCCAAAAAACTTTAAACAGTAGAATTAAAAGTAAAGAAAAAGCAGTGAAATCTGAAGGAAGTGTTTATTTTGGACTGAAAAGAACATCTGTTTAATTGTTTTGAGTCATCACACATATTATACAGAACCACTCACCAAAAACATATAAAATAAATGACTGCCTCTGTCTGATAGACAGATTTCCTGAGGAGTCACTGCACTGTTCATGGTTTTTGCAAATTTTGTAGCCAATTTTAAATAATGGACAGGGAAATACAGTGTCCAAAGGTGTTGCACACAAAATATTTCAGCAAATATCCATTTATGTTTTTAAATGAGTCCTCTTCAGCCATGTTTGCACTTCCTTTTTGTTCTTGCTTTTCATGACTATTCACACAGCTGAATTCTACTAGCACAGTTATTTAGAGAAAGAAAATACTTGTGGAATGATTTCCATGAGCATTTGCAGCAGAAATTTGGTCCTAAGAGTTGCAGTTACTGTCAGGGCACAGAAACATAATCTAGTGATCACAGGTTCCTCGCTATACCTATTGACATAACATCCATGTGACAATCAAGTCTAGCAATAGATTTAGTACTAGTAAGAACCAAGTAAAGCTGGTTGGAAATTTTTCCTCAACATTTGTGTGAGGAAAAAAAAGGAGAGGGGGGGATGAAGATGAAAATGTTAATGAGAAATATTTCATGTTCTCCAACCAACTCTAGGGCCAAGAACCCTCCACTAACACTATCTGCTACCTCCCTTTGTTTACAGTACTCATGGAGCTGGTTGCTCTTAGTAAGAGAGCTGGCACTGACCATCAAAGCCACATCTCTTCTCTTTTCTACAGAGCACCAGAAAAATGGAGACCCCACTACACTCTGCATCATGCCATGTTTTGTGTAATCTACACAAATGATAGAATCATAGAAATATAGGGCTGAAGGGACTTCAAGAGATCATCTAGTCTATCCCCTCCCGTCTGCTTTCCAGTACACTGACCAAGTATACCTAGGTCATCCCTGACAAGTGTTTGTCTAATCTGTTCTTAAACCTCCAAAAATGGGAATTCCACAGTCTCCTTTGACAACCAATTCCAGTATTTAACCATGCTTATAGTTAGAAAGTTTTTCCTAATCATCTAACTTAAATGTAGCTAGACATAGGCACTTCCACTAAACAGATAAACAAACCTGCTCCTTTGTCAAATGGAATGTCATGCAAGAGAGAGTATGCTGTAGACATGTTAGGGAGACAAGGTGGGTGAGGTGATATCTTTTATTGGAACAACCTCTCTTGGTGAGAGACAAGCCTTTGAGCTTACACAATCCTGAGTGATGTAGCTATGCTGACCTAACCCCAGTGTAGACAGAGCTATGTTAATGGAAGAATTCTTCTGTCAACCTAGGTACTGCCTTTTGGGGAGGTGGATTAACTCCAGCAATGGGAGAACCCCTCCAGTCGCTGTTGTGAGTATCTCCACTGAAGCACTACAGTGGTGCAGCTACAATAGTGCAGCTGTACTGCTGTAGCATTTTAAGTGCAGACGTAGCCCCTCTCTGTCATTTTATCTTTCATTTTCCCTTGTGCTCTTTTTTACTCTACTGGTAAGTTAGCTACGGTATGGCATGTGTTCAATGAGAGTCATTCAGCCAGATGATAATGCAAAATAACTTTGCCCTCTTGTCTCATTTTATGTTTAAATTAAAAGGTCCTGAAACTTACTTTACAACGAATAACAGATGTCCTATTAGCAACAAGTCAGAGAGTTTGTTAGTTCTCCCCTCTGATATGGTGAAGCAGCAGCAATGGCTGGTATTCAGTGGCCTTTCTCAACCTTGAGATATTAGCATGTTGATAAAGGCAGACGGTGAGAAGCTTGTTGATACAACTGTTTAGTGATTGAATTTCCTCTACTCCAAGAAGTTATTTCCTAAGAGCATATGAGAAGCCATATTGCTAGGTGTAAATTGTTCTTAACTTGCTCTCAACACTCAGTTCAGATTTCAAGGCTGTGCATATTTTTATTCTGAGCTCTATCATCAAAATTGCAGTATGACTAGCATGTTCCATGGGGTGAGAGTTGTATATTTAGGAACTTTGATTTAAAAAAAGAACCATGTAAGATTTTAAGTACATGTCAACCTGGGTGTGGGGACAGTGAGTGGGGAGGTGGTCTAAATGTTTCTGAAGCAGGAGCTACACTGCCACATATTCTATTAAGAGATCTACAGTATAATTTAATTATGGTAATGCCAAGAGGCCCCAGCCAAGATCAGAACCCTCCTGTCTTGTCAGTGTGCAAATACAGTAAAATCCAGCTCCTTCCCTGAAGAGCTCACAATCTAAATAGACAAGTCAAACAAAGAGGAGGGAGGAAAAGCAGAAGTGCAGAGAGGTGAATTGACTTACCAAGGTCACACAGCAGATCAGTGGCTGCAATCAAATCTGAATTGCTACAATTCTCTGCTTAGAAACGGTCCGAGTTTTAGTTCTCTCAAACAAATTGATTATTGAAAAGATGCTTGGACTTGCCTATCCATGCACAGTATGTTGTAGGTCAGATTCTGGGATGGTCTAAATCAGTGCACTTCTGAGGCCTGCCCAATATTAAAGAAAGCCCTGTGTTTGTAGTTTGAATTCACTTAGTACATGTCAGAGCATTTAGTCTTGGATTTTCCTACGATGGGCCTAAAGTGGTTGCTTAAAAAATCGTCCTAGGGAAAGAGTAAGGCTATCCTTCTGGGTACCTGGCCTGCATGACTTGCTTCATGGCTTGAATCCAGTTCACTTATCCATATTTATAAAAGAAAAAAAAAACGCTAACACATATGGCTCTAATTGGCATCCTTGTTGGCAATTTCAGCAGAGAAGCTGGACAAAATTTGCCCTAAGAATAGGTAGAATTAATAAATACATGCACATAGTCTCCTGAAAGTAGTTTAAAATAGTTATAGACTGGATTCTGCCACCTTTTCTGAATAGTACCTTATTCTGAAGGCAGTCCTCATAGATTCCTATGATTTCAATGGGGCTACTTGCATACTAAGGTGCTGTGACGGGTTGGCCTCCCCTTCTGGGATGCCACCTGATATACTGGGATTTCACTGAGCCTCCCCTGCTCAATCATCCTGGGTTCCCTCTCCCTGCTTTGCTGAATTAGGCTCTCCAGCCCCTTGCAGCACACACACACACACACACACACACACACACACACACACACACACACACACAGGTAGGGCCACACCCTGCTGCAGATACAGACTGAAGTCAGCTCTGTGTGAGAGGACTCCCCCAGCACTCACGTTCACACCCCTTTTAGGGAGATAAATCCACAATAATACTGTCTTGAGCTGTATAGAAAAATCTGCACAGCGCAAACTCATAAAAATCCACCCTCTTCCTCAATGTGAAAAGAGATGTGCACCATGCTTGCCCCCCAGTTAGAAATTGCATAAACTGGGTTTTATTATAAACAAGAAATAAGTTTATTAACTACCAAACATGGATTTTAAGTGAATATAAGAGATAACAGACAGAACAAAGCAGATTAATAAACAAATGAAACCAAACAGCCAGACAAAGCTAGTTTCACTAAAGAAATTGTTTACAAATAGTATTTCTCACCCTAGATATTGTTGCAGGCAGATTACAGAAAGTCTTGAAAGGCAGCTACACTGGTCTCCCTCTTGAGACCTCGAGTATTATTACTCACAAGGTAGATGCTCTTCCAGCTTGGGTTCAACTAGGGTTACCATATTTCAGCAAGCAAAAAAGAGGACGGGAGGAGCCCCGCCCTAGCCCCGCCCCCACGTCCTGCTCTAGCCCCGCCCTGCCCCTCCCACTTCCCGCCCCCCTCAGAACCCCCAACCCTCCCCCCGCTCCTTGTCCCCTGACTGACCCCTCCTGGGACCCCTGCCCCTAACTGCCCCCCAGGACTCCACCCCCTACCTAAGCCTCCCTGCCTTTTGTCCCCTGACTGCTCCCTCCTGAGACCCTCCCCCCATCCTAACTGGCCCCCTAGGACCCTACCCCCTACCTGTCCCTTGACTGCCCCAACCCTTATCCACACCCCCAGACAGACCCCTGGGACTCCCACGCCCCATCCAACCACTCCCCACCCCCTGACAGCCCCCCCCGAATTCCCGACCCATCTAAACCTCTCTGCTTCCTGTCCCATTGACTGCTCCGATCCCTCTCCCCACTCCTGCCCTCTGACAGCCCCCCCCACAACTCCCAACCCCCCCCTCGCTCCTTGTCCTCTGACTGCCCCCTCCTGGGACCCCTGCTCCTAACTGCCCTCCAGAACCCCACCCCCTACCTAAGCCTCCCTGTTCCTTGTCCCCTAACTGCCCCCTCCTGAGACCCCCCCACCCTAACTGCCCCCCCGGACCCTATCCCCTACCTGTACCCTGACTGCCCAAAACCTTATCCACACCTCCCCCCAGAAAGCCCCCCCCCGAACTCCTGACCCCCCCCGCTCCCTGTCTCTTGACTGCCCGCTCCAGAACCTCCCTGCCCCTTCTCCGATCCCCTGGCCTCCTTACCCTGCCGCTCAGACCAGCGTGCCGGGGAGGAGGAGCAGGGGGAGGAGCTCCAGACTGCTGGTGCGAACGGCTGGCTGGTGATCTGTGAATGCAGGGAGGGAGGGAGGGAGTGCTCTCAGCTGCAGGGGAGAGGAGGGGGAAGTGGAGGAGGGGCTCTCTCTGGCTGTCAGAGCCGCATGTAAATGGCACCATCCGGCCGGCTGCCCTGTTAGCCGCGCACGCTCTGCATGGTGCGGGGGGGAAGTCTGGACATTTACAAATTCCCCCCGGACGCTATTTTTAACTCTAAAAGCTGGATATGTCCGGGGGAATCCGGACGAATGGTAACCCTAGTTCAACCCTTCGCCCCTCAGTTCACTTTTTGCTTCCAAGTGTTTTTTCAGTGTCTCTTTGGGTGGGGAGGCAGAGGAGAACCACGATGATGTCACTCCCTTGTCTTAGATCACTCTTGTGCAGTAGTGAGCACGTGGCCCGTCAGGATAATCTGGACAGTGTTTACATTGAGTGGGAGCTGTGGGAAGCGGCATGGGCTGCAGGGTCATGCTGGCCGCCGCTTCCCGCAGCTCCCATTGGCCGGCAATGGCGAACCGTGGCCACTGGAAGCTGCGGGCAGCCATGCCTGCAGAAGGTCAATGTAAACACTGTCTCGCGGCCCGCCAGTGGATTACTCTGATGGGTCGCAGGTTGCCCACCACTGCTCTTGTGTAAGGCAGGAACCCTTTGTCTTCTAGTGGAAAACCACTGCCATTCCAAAAGGGAATGAGGAGTATCCAGTACCTGGTGACTTGAACCCATATCTCTGCATGGCTGTGGCAGCCATTGCTCATAAGCTGTCTCCAGAGTCCACAGGAAGACTAAGCTTTTTCACAGTCCATTGTCTCTGTTAATGGCCCATTGGCCCTGTCTGGCTTTTCCATTGTTGTACCTGCAGTGCTGGTTGGGGATGACACCCAAAGTAACACATTTGAAATACAGATACATAGTTAATATTACTAACTTCAGATACAGAAATGATACAGGAATACAAATTGGATAATCACATTCAGTAAATCATAACCTTTCCAATGATATCTCACATAAGCCATCTTGCATAAATTATATCTCAGTTATGTCATATTCATATCATAAGCATATCTTCATAAAGAATATGGAGTGAAATGTCACAGGTGCTACTTAGCATAAGTAAGGGTGATACAATTGGTCCCTGTGTTAATAAAATAGTGATGAGAAAAAGTTCTATATAATAAAGGTCTTCTGAACACAAGACAGAGAATTAGGAAATCCTGAGCTGTAATCTCATTTCCAAGACTAACACCCTCTGTGACTTTAACCAAGCCATTTAACTTCACTGGGCCTCAGTTTCCCCATCTGTAAATGGAGTGTTGTGGTGATAAATTAATGTTTGCAATTTAAAGTCTTGTAAAAGTGCAAAGTAACCCTGTCATGCTGTCTGGAGTGGCTCACTATTGTGAGTGACTATCTCACGGCAGACTGTCAGAAAACAAGGGCAGACACCCCAAACTGGTGGTATGTTCTATAGTTCGATTTCACCAAGTCAGTAACAAATGTGAACTCCTGGATCACTATACCAGTTTTACCATGGAGTCAGAGTCAGTCCCGTTAGCCTCTCCAGTCTATCTTGCCGGCCAGACAAACTAAATTTTGTGATAAACAGTCACTTAACCCAAAAATCACACCACATCAGGTTTCTCCCAATCCCAAAAGATCAGTCACTTACCCCAGATCAATTGGCACTCCAGATCTTATACTTAAGACAACACTGGCAGCCAATTCTATAGTAAACAAGTATACGTTTATTAGCTAAGAAAAAAGAATGAGAGTTATTGAGAGGTTAAAGCAGGTAAAATATATGCACAGGTGAATCACAGTCTATAATTCCAAATGGTAGCAGTGATATAATAGACTTCCAGTTCCCCAAAAGTCTCTCAGGGCTACCCGGCATAACTACCCAGAATAACTCCTGGGATCTCCATCTTCTCGTTCAGTTACTCTGCACTGTTATTATCTAAACAGTTCAGAGAGAAAGGATCTTCATTTGAATCAGTACTTATAGCTCCTTCTCCAGACAACAATCCATTAAGTGTTTTTACTCACACAATGGCCACTTGTTTTGCAATTAGCATTTCCTGTTGCAGTCCCTAAGTCCTTCATTAGCATTTCACAAGATTTCTTTGATAAAGTAATTTAGTTAGAGGGTTATACAGAAATGCAAATGTTTGTAATAGCAAACAATAGAGTATTTCACTAGTTTTCACGATATGAACACCTGAATACATTCTCATACTAGCATACACTTTACTTTAGTGTTATCTAATTATCGAGGTATACATTCTGTAAACGTAATTACAGGGGTAGATGCAATGTAATTGTAATGGAATAGCAGACAACCACTTACAGATAAGTGAACATAACATTAGCATCTCTATTGATCTCTATTAGCATATGAGTGAATTAGTATGAATACATGCTAATACACTTAACAATCTTTGATATTCTCCCACAACTGAATTTGCCTATGGCTCTGGCCTGAGCTAGTCTGTCAGTATCACAAACGCTATGATAATGTTTAGGGCACAGCTAATTGGTGAGTTGCTTCCAATCTTCCAGGGGAGGGATGGCTCAGTGGTTTGAGCATTGGCCTACTAAACTCACAATTGTGAGTTCAATCCTTGAGGGGGCTACTTAGGGATCTGGGGCAAAATCAGTATTTGATCCTGCTAGTGAAGGCAGGGGGGCTGGACTTGATGACCTTTCAAGGTCCCTTCCAGTTCTATAAGATAGGTATAGGTATATTAATCTAAAAATCAGGGAATTTAAGGTAATTTTTAAAGCTTGTATTTTATAATGACATACAGCAATGAACAAAGGCATTAATTTTCCCACACATGAGAGCACAGAAATTTCAATTTGTCTCTTTGTATACAGCCTCTAGAGATGCAGTAGCTATTTCAGTAATACAGAAATACTTAAGGCTTTCAGATCAATATTTTTAACTACATAAACCAGTTCCCCAAGGGAGTATTCAGACACAATAGGAAATTGTTTCCCACCTGCCCTTTTGTACATATGTATTTGTATTCAGTTATGTCCGAACTTCTATTAGCTTAGCTTTTGCCCAATTTTAGTTTGCTAAACATCTTATGTCAATACAAATGGATAACTATGGGCTTGAATCTTGTGGTCTTTACTCATGAAAAATTCCCATTTTGATGGGAGTTTCCTTGAGTGAGGACTTGAATTAAAACTAAGGAAGTGCTT
Organism: Chrysemys picta bellii; assembly: GCF_011386835.1. NCBI lineage: Eukaryota > Metazoa > Chordata > Testudines > Emydidae > Chrysemys > Chrysemys picta. The sequence goes on along the minus strand of NC_088797.1, from coordinate 67,502,028 downwards.
GATAATTTGGCCTAATGAATTTATTTCTCTGCCTTTCAAGTTTTGCTGCTGTTTACTAATTTTACTAAATCTTTGAAAACAAAAAAAGGGAGTATTTGTTAACACACAGCATTTTTTTCACACAAGTAACCTCTTTGTTCACAAATATATCCATGCGTTTACTGTCGGTTTACATGGCCACATGGTATCATAATGTTGTAGGTAGCTTTCAGACCCCAAATGCGATAGTTATGTGAGCTTATAATATTTCAAATGAAGGGTCTTATTATAACCTTTACTGATGTCCTCTTTGACACAGTTTCTGAGAATTCTGTAGTTGGAGGAGGTTGAGATATTTCTGAAGTAAATATGCTTTGAAACATTTGCAGCTGTATTGCCATCAGTCAGACAGCAACATATTGAAATACAATCATGCTCGGCACGTTTTGGATTTTTTTTAAATGAACAAATGATAAACTTTTTATTGCTATCAGAGGAATGGTTTTGGCTATGACTATAATTTCAACATCCTTTAAGAAAGAGGTCAGGTTGCAATTTAAATATAAAAGGTGGGATTTTTCAGTTGTTCAGCATTTGAGGAACTCTGGCAGAACTCTGCTCCCACTAAAATCAAGTGTAAAACTCCCATTGGCTTGAATGGGAACAGAATTAGGTTCAATGCTGAGCACTTTAAAAATCCCCCCAAAGGGTTTCATATATTGTAGCTTTTCAAAATGAAACTTGTTTACTGAAATAGTTCTTCATGTGCCAACTGCTGCATACATGGCTGTCTGCAGTTGGCATACATTTGAAAACAAATATTTGACTATACCACGAGGAAGTCTGTGATATAACTGTGAGTTAACTCCAGTGATGTGTTTGCAGTCCTGCATTTTGTTTTTGGCTTCTTTGGAAGGTGGTATGGTTGCTTCAGTAAATGGGGCTTACAGGAACCCTTTTTAAACTAGAACCACTCAGCATAACTTGGAGCTGGGATAATTTGTCTGCCTCTGATAGAATTCACCATCCCGCTGGATACTGCGAAACCATCCCTTGCACATATGATTTACCTGTTGGTCTCAGAAAAACACAAGGAACATTTTTAAATTGTTCATTTGTTTTGGTTTTCAAATAGCAAAAATAAAAAACCTCGTCAAGATCCCCCAAATCCAGTCTTCCTGCCTGCTCATCCCCATTGTATAATAATATCAATATACTCAGTATATTTTTCTGAAATTGAGTGTAAATATTTGCAGTGAAGTTTTGTTTTCCAAGTGATGCTGCCTCCTTCCTTGGTTATGGTAAAGAGAAAGCAAACAAATTGACACCAGTGCCTAATAGTAATCAAACCTGCACCCATTGTAGCCAATGACAAAACTCCCATTCATTTCAGTGGTGCAGACTCCGGTTGGCAGCACATGACTGAGTTACCTATATCAATGTGACCACGATGGACATGGCATGTAGGGGAGCAAATACCGGGAGTCAAATACAAGAAAATCCATATTATCCTAACTTTTCCTCTTGAGAACTTTGTATCAATTGTCTGCATAAAAAAATCTAAAGCTACTGCCAAAAACATCTACTTTAATCTCTATATACTTCGAAGTAAAACAGATCTTTAGGGAACAGAGAAAGGATTAGAGTTTGAGAGATGCTGCAAGTTTTCATGGTCAAACCACTTTTCCAACCAGGAAATTTAATATCGTGAATGATATTGAGCATTGCCTTGGTATGTCCTTGTAGGATGAAAATGGTCAGAAAATGGACTTGGTAAAAAAGATACCTTCTTATTCAATAGATTTGCTCCTTATGTTCTTCAAGTTATATTAGTTTATTTTACTAATAAAAATATTTTTTGTGGTGCATAAAGATATATAATCTTTAAAATAATATAACTGCACATATGTATTACTGTATGAAATTTCTCACCTGCACTGACCTCATTGAGGCTTAAAAAAATCCTTTTCAGTGTATGTGGAGCTCTTGATTATACAGAGCAATGCATGATTGTTATAAACACAAAGGGGGGCAACATTTCATAACCCAGTGTCGTAATGTGGTTATGAGCCAGCAGATGTAATGATATTAACAAGCCAGTTTATCATTCTCTTTCCCTTTTTACAGAGCACAGCTTTAGATTATGTATTCTTCTGAGTCACATGATTGCTGGCTTTTCATTTCCAGGCCACATTTCAAGAGTTGTACTATTGTAGTTGACCATGTGACCTCATATTCACTCAGGAAAAAAAGCAAGTGGACCTTGTAATAATTTCTATGGGAAATTATTTTGATGTCATTTTAAATGTCAGAAAATAAATATGCGGTGTATTAATGATCCAACAACTACGTATGTAATACAAAAATAAACCCCTCCCCCTACTTCAAAAACTAGGTGCATCCCTTTAGGATTGGATGTGTGTGAAATACAACTTTCAAGTTCTCCAGCTAAAATCCTTCTAGAAATACATAGGAGGTTTTTGAAAATGTGTTTGAGTTATGCCCTATGGATGCACAAAAGATTTCCGGCTTCACTTCTCTGAAAATGGTCATGTTAATTGAAAATGCAAGGTCTGGCCTTAGGCTAGAAAGGAAGGCACAGCTCTTCTATGGGACAGAGTAAAATGTTTGTAATGTTCAGTTTCATTGACAACTGAATGTCTTTTTTTTTTTTGGTCTTTTAAAGTAGGTTGGCAAATCTCATACCAAGGCTAAAATGAAACCAGCCTGAATAATACAGTATGATGGCTGACTGGAGATTCCTCAGAAGTAGAGTTGGGAGAAGTTCTTGGACGTGGCGGTGAAAAAAGCCAATGCTGTCTTGGGGTGCATTAGGCGAGGTATATCTAGTAGGGATAAGGAGGTCCTGCTTCCATTGTACAAGGCGCTGGTGAGACCTCATTTGGAGTACTGTGTGCAGTTCTGGTCTCCCATGTTTAAAAAAGATGAACTCAAACTGGAACGGGTGCAGAGAAGGGCCACTAGGATGATCAGAGGAATGGAAAAGCTGTCGTACGAAAGGAGACTAGAGGAGCTTGGGTTGTTTAGTCTGACAAAGCGAAGGCTGAGGGGGGATATGATTGCTATCTTTAAATATATTAGAGGGATTAATACAAGGGAGGGAGAAGAGTTATTCCAGCTTAGTACTAACGTGGATACCAGAACGAATGGATACAAACTGGCCGTGGGGAAGTTCAGACTTGAAATTAGACGAAGGTTTCTGACCGTCAGAGGGGTGAAATATTGGAACGGCCTACCGAGGGAAACGGTGGGGGCGACGGACCTGTCTGGTTTTAAGATAAAGTTAGATAAGTTTATGGAGGGAATGGTTTAATGGTAAAACATAGTAGTCAAGGAAAGCCAAGCAATGGTGGGTAAATAGTATAATGGCTAACGGGGTCGGGCTGGAGACTCTTGCCTATATGCTCGGGGTCTTACTGATCGCCACATTTGGGGTCGGGAAGGAATTTTCCTCCAGGGCAGATTGGCTGAGCCTCTGGAGGTTTTTCGCCTTCCTCCGCAGCATGAGGCAGGGATCTCTAGCAGGAGGGTCTCTGCCGATTGAAGTCACTAAAAACAGGATTGGGGACTTCAACAGCAGAGTCCAGGGAAGGGGTAGGGACGGTTTTATGGCCTGCAGCATGCAGGGGGTCAGACCAGATGATCATAATGGTCCCTTCTGACCTTAAAGTCTATGAGTCTATAAATAGTTTATTTTCTGAAAAATGCAGTTTTGGGTTGACTGAAACTATTTTTGAATTTGACCTGATAGTTTCAGCGAGGGAAAAGTTTTTCGGGACCAGCATGCATGTGTGTGTCCCCTTTTATAACCTGAAGTCCAGTGATTGGGACCCTTGCCTAGGGTGTGGGAGATCCACGTCTGAATCCCCACTCTGGAAGAGGGACTTGTACTCAGCTCTTTCTGCTCCTAGGTGAGCACCCTGCCCACCAGGCTGTTGTGAGGTGGGTTGCATCTCCTGTTGAAGCTGTTCCATTCTGTATAACTACAGTAATCATTGGACCAAAGAGAGGGAGTAAGTGACTCTACAGCTTGGTGATTAAGGAATTCACCTAGGGGGCAGAAGCTGTGGACTCAAATTCCTCCTCTGAATCTGGCAGAGATAACGTGAGTCGTTATCAGTCTCTCTCTCTCCTTGTTTAAATATTCACTGGCCCAAGGTGGAACAGCTTCAACAGGAGAGACTGAGGGCTTGGCTACACTTGTGCGTCACAGTGCATTAAAGCAGCCCCGGGCACACTAGCTCACTCCCCGTCCACACTGGCAAGGCACGTAGAGCGCTCTGACTCCGTGGCTACAGCACTGCTGGTACTCCACCTCGGTGAGTGGAATAACGTTTGCTGTGCCCCCGCTGGAGCGCCGTGGCGCCAGTGTGGACAAGGTGTTGCATTAATGCGCTCTGATCAGCCTCTGGAAATGTCCCATAATCCCTTTAAGTCAAGTGGCCACTCTTCTCATTGTTTTGAACTTGCTGTAGGAATGAGGATATGCTATTTGAAAGCTCCGTTTCTGACAGCCGGCTGCTTATCTGCTCCGAGACAGATTGGTGTGGAATGCTGTATGTGAGAGAGAGAGGTGGGGGGAGGGTCTGCTGCTGTCTGAACTTACAAGACAGCATGCTGATATGCTCTCAGCCCCCCAAAAACCCACTCTCTCCCCCCACATATACACAACACACTCCCTGTCACACTCCACCCCCCCCATTTGAAAAGCACGTTGCAGTCACTTGCATGCTGGGATAACTGCCCATAATGCACTGCTCCTAATGCTGCTGCAAGTGCCGCAAATGTGGCCACTCCAGTGCGCAAGCAGCTGTCCGTGTGGACAGACTGCAGCGCTTTCCCTACTGCGCTCTCCGAAGGCGGGTTTAACTCACAGTGCTCTACATCTGCAAGTGCAGCCATACCCTGAGAGCAACTCACGCCAGAATAGCTTATAACCTGGGAGGCACCCAGGAGGGGGGGAGATCTCAGTTCAAGTTTCTGCTCCAGAGTGGGGATTCAAACTTGGGTCTCCCTCCCATATGCCAGTCACGTGCCCTAACCACTGGGCTAAAGATTTGTAAAATGTCTTTCTCTCTGCTGGTCTGAAATGGAATCTTTCAATTTACAGACAAATTCCAAACATTGTTTGAACCAAACTTAATATTTCCCCAGATTTTTCAGTTTGTTGTCAGAACTGCAAATTGCTTGCTTGCCCAAGACCACTCAGCAGGCTTTTTTGTGGGTGCATGTGTTGGCTTAACCTTGGGACTACATATAGATTCCTATATTGTTGGGGCTGTTCACACAGATGTGTTTTCATTTTAAGTGGATGCATAACAATATGTTCAGATTTTCTCCTATTGTAGCAATTCAGATTTAGCTGGTCATTTATGGCAAATGAAACAATTATATTAAGCTGCTGTTCACTGTGTTCTCTGGGGGGGGGGGAGACTTGGGGGGCTATAACTGCAGTGGAAGCAGCCTGAGCACTTTGAGAACAGTGGCTGCTGGCAAACTCAAAATAGAGTAGTGAGTCCTTAGCGGGGGAGGATTTGACATTCTGCAAACTAGCACCTTGCTTTATCACTTAGGAAAATGCTCGGCAGAATTTGGGAAACTACATAACTGTTTTATTCTGATATTTATAGATGCATCTTTTGGTTCCAATATGTTGATATTTGACTTGATGAATGAATGGTAGAATGTAATCAAGATAGCACCACATAAGTTTTCTGATGAGTGACAGGATGTGCAAGATTTAATTTCTGGACACTTGCATTGTGACAGGGCATGTTCTAGGTGTGTTCCATATTGGTGTTCATGGAACCCAAGAAGGGTTTCTTAATTTCCATCTGTGTAAAGAACTTTTGTCATATGTTTAGTATTTTTATCATTAAATCCAACCATTCTCTAGAGGAACTGGATAGGTGAAGTTTCCCACTTCAGTTCCACATTCTTAAGTATTCAATGTATGAGGAAAGAAGAGAATTTGAGGAACTAGTATATTGAGGACAGAACTTTCTGCTTTCAAAAATCTCTCTTCTGTCTCGTATTCCATTTGATCTAAAAAACAAGTTACCTGAACCAGAGTTAAGCCTGATTAGAGACAGATTTGTGCTAACTCTGTTTAAACATGGAACCATTAGGTCTAGTCTGCACTTTATGGATTATTTTACAGAATTTAATAGGGATGTTATGAATTTATTTCTATGGAAATTATTCTAAAAACTGGACAATTTTTAATGGAGAATTCTATTTTTGTAAACAATTCTAGGGAATTTATTAATAGGTAATTATATTTCTGCTAGAAGTGTGCTTCAAAACTCTGTAGAATTAGTTATCATCATCCATTTGAACCAGTTTTAAACAATTTCAGGCAATGTAATTTTATCCCTATCACAAGGATCTTCATTCTATGATTTTATGTATGATCTAAACACTCTCTCCAGGTATATCTAATGAATGTAAAGTCCAAAGCACCCCAGAACAAGCAAAGTAAAGTAACTGAGTAGTATTCTCTGCCACTACACACTTTATTTCATGAAATGTATTTTGAGAAAGCTATGGTAAATTTCAATTAAAGCAGAATCCCTAATGGGTTGTGTCATTAAGATGTGGTAGGGTTCCCCACAGCTTGGGGTCTCTTGAGCCATTTTGCACGATAATGCCCAGGAATGCACTCACCCCACCATTTAAAGCTGCATTGAAAAGGTTCTGCAGGCACTTTTCAAGACTGATTATTCCATCCCCTCACAGACCAAAGGAGTTCTGACAATGGTATATTTACCAGCCATCCCAGCTTATAACATATTTTTAGTAGAACAGTACAAACATTACAAATATAAAAATATTCATCCTAATTTTCAACAGGAAATCTAAGCTTTGAACCTCTAACCTGTCGGGTTTACAAGGAAAACACCTCAGCAAATGTAGTTTTATTTAACATAGCTACATTTTATTCTTGGTTTCATCTAGGCACTGGAAAAAATAGTCTGACTTTGAATATGAGCATAAATAAAGACTGATCAAGCCCCCAACTGACATTATTTTGTATTTCTGTTCTTTACAGGGAAGTTTTGGAATATAATTTTAGTAGGGCTGTCAAATGATTTAAAACATTGTGATTAATTGTGCGATTAAAAAAATTAATCGCGATTAATCACACGGTTCAACAATAATAGAATACCATTTATTTAAATAGTTTGGCATATTTTCTACATTTTCAAATATATTGATTTCAATTACAACACAGAATACCAAGTGTACAGTGCTCACTTTATCTTTATTTTTTATTACAAATATTTGCACTGTAAAAAAACCAAAAGTAATGGTATTTTTCAATTCACCTAATAGAAGTACTCTAGTACAATCTCTTTATCATTAAATTTGAACTTAAAAATGTAGGATTACGCACAAAAAATAGCTGCATTCAAAAACAAAACAATGTAAAACTTTAGAGCCTACAAATCCACTCAGTCCTAATTCTTGTTCAGCCAATTGCTCAGAAAATAAGTTTGTTTATATTTGCAGGAGATAATGCTGCCCCTTCTGGCTTACGTTATCACCTGAAAGTCAGAACAGGGATCGCATGACACTGTTGTAGCTGGCATGCACTAAAGATTCATATGTCCCTTCATGCTTCAACCACCATTCCAGAGGACATGTGTCCATGTTGATAACAGTTCTGCTCGATAACCATCCAAAGCTGTGAGGACCGACACATGTCATTTTCATCATCTGAGTCAGATGCCATCCAGCAGAAAGGTTGATTTTCCTTTTCTGCATCAGAGTGTTACTCTTTTAAGACTTCTGAAAGCATGCACTATACCTTGTCCCTCTCAGATTTTGGAAGGCACTTCAGAGTCTTAAACCTGGGTTTGAGTGATGTAGCTATCTTTAGAAATCTCACATTGGTATCTTCTTTGCATTTTGTTAAAATCTGCAGTGAAAGTATTCTTAAAATGAACATGTGCTGGGTCATCATCTAAGACTGGTATATCGTGAAATATATGGCAAAATGTAGGTAAAACAGAGTAGGAGACATACAATTCTCCCACAAGGAGTTCAGCCACAAATTTAATTAATGAATTATTTTTTTAACGAGCATCGTCAGCATAGAAGCATGTCGTCTGGAATGGTGGCCGAAGTACGAAGGGGCATACAAATGTTTAGCATATCTGTCATGTAAATACCTTGCAATGCCGGCTAATAAAGTGCCATGCGAATGCCTGTTCTCACTTTCAGGTGACATTGTAAATAAGAAGTGGGCAGCATTATCTCCCGTAAACGTAAACAAACTTGTTTGTCTTAACAATTGGCTGAGCAAGAAGTAGGACTGAGTGGACTTGTAGGCTCTAAAGTTTTACATTGTTTTGTTTTTGAGCGCAGTTATATAACAAAAAAAAATCTACATTTGTAAGTTGCACTTTCACCAGAAAGGTACTGCATTACAGTACTTGTATGAGGTGAATTGAAAAATACTATTCTTTTGCTTGCCATTTTTACAGTGCAAATATTTGTAATAAAAAATAACAATATAAAGTGAGCACTGCACACTTTGTATACTATATTGTAATTGAAATCAATACATTTGAAAATGTAGAAAAACATCCAAAAATATGTAATAAATTTCAGTTGGTATTCTATTGTTTAACAGTGCAATTAAAACTGTGAATAATCACAATTAATTTTTTTGAGTTAATCATGTGAGTTAACTGCGATTAATCGACAGCCCTAAATTTTAGTTCTTGTGACTTTCATCCATGATATGATTTACTAATTGTTTTGAGAACGGGGAGGGGTTGTGAATAGGGCTACCATGATGAGCAATGATGTCTACCATTGATTGTGAGGAACATGTACCTGACAAAAGGCTTATTGTGAAATATTATTTGAATAGACCTCAAAGGACTGTTTGCAAAACTCTATGCAGATCTTCCATTTGTTAAGGTAAACTTAATAGTTGTTAAACAACTGCCTGGTGCTGGTTAATTGTAAATTCTGGAGGTATGCTTTAAAAGTGGCAAAGTAGGTTTCTGTGTTTCCCACAGTTAAACATTGGCTTTAGAGTTGTTGAAATAATGATTGCTCATATGTCGTTTAGGTATATGCACAAACTGTTCTATTTGTTACCTGATGACCATTCACTATATTATGCTTAATCAATGGGAGGAGTCCCCTATTTGGTAGCTGGACTTGCTATGTTTGATTCCTCCGTATTAGTGCAGCTGCGGCAAAAAGCAGGCCTTATGATCAGAAAGCATACAATAGTCAGGTCTGGTTCAGATTATGTTGCAAAACATGAAGAATTCGGGGCCCATCTGTGTTATGTTGTTGTGATGTTCACTGTTCATGCACTAGTGCTTTGTGATATGAAATGTAAGCCACATTGTGTTGACACAGCTCTTGGGTGATAAGTTGAGCCCAGTGGGAAATCAGGAAGTCTCCCCTTCTGACCATGGCCCCTCCAGGACCATGATAGAAGGCAGATTTCCAAAATTCCTATTTAATAGAAAACAAACAGCTTTTATTCTCCAACACCCTTCCCGGACACATACACACCAGTTCTGGATGCATTATTTATACTTTCTCACCATCTACTTCCCCATGAACACATCTCCCTCTCAACCAACAGCATAGTTATTTGGGAGGAGGTAGATGGAAAGTTACACACAGTCCTTGGCTTTGCAGACCTGGGCCACTTTGCATGTGGCCCCAGATTTGCTTGAACCAGCCTAGAAAGCAGTTCTTACAGGTAAACCAAAAGGGGAGCCCTTCTTCTAGCTCAGCCAGTTAGGAGCTCTGCTGAATTTGTCTTTTCCATTCCTTTCACTGTTTGGTATAGGAGGTTCCAAGAGGTGAAACATATTTTCTGTAACTCTGGAGATTCCAGTTGTTTTTTCCCCTGAGGGATGTGATTCATGTGGAAGAAGGTGCATTCATATGGGAAAGAGAAGAATTGGCATGAACCAATTAATTACCTGTCTCCCTGCAGGCTAATCCCACTGTTTCTGAGTTCAGACATCTAGAATTACAAATTGAAGTACATATAGCCAGGTTGCCAGATAAAGCTAACCTCCTGGTTGGAATAATCAACAGGGATCTACACAAATTTGCTGGCTGGACTCCTGTCCTCCCTGTCTGCCTTCATTTTTATTATGTTTAAGGATCAAGCTGGTGGTGGCAGGGAGAAGGAATTAATCAAATAATGAAATCGGTGATGTTAAATAAGCAGAGACTTTGCTGCGGGGTTTCTTCTGATGAGACAACTTCTGACAAAAAGACTAATAAAACTGGGATAGCAACGAACTTCATTATTATTAGAATTAACTTTTCTTTTTTAAAGGGGGTGGGGAAACATGAGCTAAATTTATAGCCCGAGAAGCCTCAGCTTTATAGCACAGTGGAAACCAATTAGAAGAGTATATTGTCAGAGAATTGGGACTTTTATTAAACCAATATATTTTATACACACTAGCCCAAATACGCAATCCAGTGAAGTCATTTTGCAAGGACACTGTCAAAGAGCTTGATCAAACTTTCACTGAAGTCAGTGGGAATGCAAGATAAATGCTTTGTGCAATAGAACCTGTTTATATTGTGCTAAGGAGAGGAAGGGCAGTCCTCTCATTAGCACTCCTACGACCTCGGTTCAATTCCCTGGTCTACTACAGATTTCCTCTGTGATCTTGGATAAGTCACCTAGACTCAGATTTTAAAGGTATTGGGGCAGTGCTCAGCAGTGCAATGCCTCATTGATTTAGATGTTTAATCTTATTTTCAAAAGGGATTTATGAACTTAGGAGCCAAAATCTGATTGGAAGCCAATGGGCTTTAGGCAACTAATTCTGTTTTTGAAAAGTTTTAGACACCTAAATCAGTTAGGAGTTGCAATGCTGAGCATAGGAGCACCCAAATGCTTTAAAAAATCTGGACCTTAACCTCTCTGTGCCTCAGTTTCCCATCTGTAATGGAGTAGTAGTCTCAGAAGGTGTTTGTTGTGAAGATAAATTCCTGCCCCTCAATTATATATCCCTCTTTTCTCCTTTATCTAAAAACTCCATTTACAGTGTGAAAGTCCCAAATTGTTTCAGTAAATTGCTATGTGCAAATCTCACTTCAGGTTATACTGAACTTCAGCATTGAGGAAAGTTACTATGTGACTATAAAAGATTTTGCCATTGGTTTGATCTACAAACTTACCCTCATGTGAGTAGTCTTTACTCACATGATTAGTCCCAGGGACTTTGTTGGGAATATTTGTGTGAATAAAGGCAACTTGTGTGAGTAGAAGTTGTCAGGGTCAGCCCCATAAGATTAGAATGTATGAGTAAACATACATGTTACTTATTTGTGTTACTGATGGTACACTTAGGGTTCTGATCCTGCAAGGCATTTCATGTCAGCATAGGAATCTGCCTATACAGAGCAGTTTGTAGGCCCGGGGTCTACAGTAGTGAAACTGAAATTATTTTTTAAAGCCTGTTTTCTTCTTTCCGTAAGTTACATGTTTTTATGATTTGCATGTTGTTCATTATGTATAAGAAAATAAGCATAGTCAGTTTCATTATCTGTTCATAAGCAGTTTCCCTATCCAGTTTTTCTGCATTAGCACCATGCTGTTGTTTGGGTTTCCAGCATGTCAGGTAAATGTTTACACTTAAGAATGAAAATATATTTTTATCAGAATTTTGTGACAATATGTATATGTGTATAAAATAAATTTAAGACCCAGACTAGTTCTTACTGTCCTTTTAAATATATGCCTTGTACAAAAACTATCCTACTAAAAACAGCAGCTTTTCACAGAGAGGAGGGTGCCTTATGGTTTTTTTTTTTCAAATTAATTAATTATATTTTGCATATATTTGGCAACTCATGAAAAAAGATAAATTCTTACCAACAGTTTAGTACCATCCTCCCATTCCATGCACTAAAAAATAATCTAAAGTTATACGAGGAAATTATTTCTATAGCTTTATTTTGATTTTTATTTATTTTTCCGGTGCTTCTGTTGTATAAAAACTGAACAAATTCTATGACCAGACAGAAAGTAGAACAACACAGAATGAAATGAACTGTGCCAATAGGGCAAAGAAATTTGTCCATACATCTGTTACACGAATACATTTTCTGTATCCCTAACCTATTGATCCCATTCTTGTTGTTCATGAAACCAGAGGATTCTACTAAAGGATGAGATCTGTTTACCTGCTCAGACTTGCACAAAATATTTTATTACATATTTAAACAGGTTTCAGCTTATTGGAAATGCTTTAAAACTCTCAGCTTCTTGGCAGCTGCATTTGAAGGTGGGTATCCTGAAAACACCACTTGTGTAGGCACTCTGAACTGAGGGCTGTTATATTTCTCCATATGAAAGGAGCAAACAGATCCATGAGGACACAGTGTGTGATTCTTCCTGTAGTCAGTAATGAGAGCAAAGGTGGTTCCTGAATTTTGCACACAGAGGGTCTGATCCAAAGCCTGCTAAACCCAATGGAAAAGGGCCCATTGACCATCAATAGGCTTTGCCTGGAACCCAAGGAGTATGCTTAGAGTTAAAGGTGCCATATACAAAAAATAAAAGATTTAATAGCTACATGCACTATGATGGGGACTTCTGTGCTCTAATGTAATTTTCTGCACAACTTCATATGCATACTAACAAATGATGCCCATTGCAAATCAATCGCAGTTTTCTGATGTTGCATGCTTGTTAATGGGAGTACTGGTTTCGAGGTTGATGTGGGAGGCAAAAAGTGGGATATTCCAGGGTCTCAGCACCTTGCTATATCAATTCAACTTTTTGCTACTTTTCCAATGTTAAACATGCTACTATAGTTCTCTGTGCATATTATATGAGGAAGGATCTAAATAGAGGTGTGTTTTCAGTTTCTTTTTATCCTAATTTTCTCATTCTTTCTCTGTCAGATTTACACTGACACAATCTTAAAAATAATTTTTGACACTCCCTTTAAGGGTTCATGATTGAAATAACAAACTGACAAACACCTTGGCCTGTCAATGTTTTTGGCAGCTCTACTGCCATGTGTATGCAGCAGCCCTAGTAACTGGCTCACGTAAGGTTATGTAACCTTCTCTACAACAGATCACTGTGCTCTGAAAATCTCTTTAGAGTCCAAGGCCAGTACTAACATTGCTGGCTTCTTCAATCAGTTCCAGCTCCGACAGAAAGATATATCTGAATTTCTAGTTTTGTTTTTTCTCTCCCCCCAGATTCCAAATATTTCATTGTAGTTTTCTGTGGTTCTTATTTCTCAATCTATCTGCCTGTCTTGAGATATACAATTTAACTGAAAGCTTTTCTGGATGCCTGATGTGATTACCAAGAACTGAGTTAATGAAAAATGATGGATCCGCTCAAACCTGCCTTTATAAGAAACAATACTAAAATGTCCTACAATAATTACCCTGAAACACCTGAAAACTATTGTAAGTAACAGTGTCTTGAATCATTATTTTCGTATTTTTGTAAGATCATTTACTTTCAGCCTTGATGACAATGAGAACTGGACATTAGGGTTTCCAATACAGACTTTTAAAGCTTTGGTTATATGGGCCTTTGATATAATGGCATGCCCATCCCTGGATTGCAGTGTTTCCTCAGAACTAATGCATCCAAATAGCCTAAGATACCTAATTTCTGACATGAGCAGCCACATGTGGAAGTGTGCATTCTAATTTTGGCCATTCTGATTCATATTTATACTTTTTATGCTTCTTAGTTTTTAATTAGCTTTATTCAAAGAAAAACATACATATCAAAACTGCTAAATATTGGGCATAAGGCTGATAGTATGTCATAATGCCTGATTTATTTTATACACAGTACCATATACAGCTGCAATAATTATGATGGCTAGTAATAAAAACACTTTCTAACAAATGCTACAGACATCTTATAGTACAAAAGAAAGAAAGTGCAAGTGGAAAACACATAGTTAATCATTGTCATATATGAGTCAGCATTCTGGGTCACAGTTAAGTATCATTATTTTCTCTTGCCTTTGTTCTTGCAGAGAGAGAGTAAAACAGAGAAAGGGAGGTATGAAGATTTTATGGTAGGTTGATATTTGGATATTTTTGTAATACAAGTGCTAATATAGTGCAGATTTCTCCATTTTATAATTGTGTATCAATAGGTCACGCTACAAGGCCAGATACTTTGAGAAGACAGAGATTTAAAAGGTGGTTTCAGTCTGAAAAATGACTTAAAAAACAAAAAAGGAAGCATTGTGATGTTCCATGTTTGTTTCTCACTGATTCCACATCAAATTTGCTCAGTTCTAAGTAAAGATTCTTTCCTACCTGTCAGCCCTAGAAACATATCTTGGGAACTTAGTCATGCATTGCCCACAAAAATTCTACAATTGAAACAGTCTGTTGTTGGCACACAACCTAGATTAGAATCAACTCTCTCTTTCAGTGTTGAATTGGATATGGCATGCTAACTGAAACAGAAAGGAGTAAAAACTTATTTCAGGTCCTGCTTCTGCAAATACTTGCCCTGTGAAGCACTTCTGATTCTCAGAAGTTGGGAATGTATGACAGGTAATGGATCACTCAGTGATTGCCCGTTCTGTTCATTCCCTCTGAAGTACCAGGCATCTGCCACTGTTGGAAGACAGGATACTGGGCTAGATGGACCACTAGTTTGACCCTTCTTAATCTCTTTGATTGAAATACAGTGGATACGAAATTTCTACCAAATTTAAACAGGTTAATTTTCTCTGTCTTTACACTTACTTACCATGACCAAAAAGAGACACACACAGAGGAAGGAGTGTCACAACTTTAAGCATAACACTGCTAACAGCCAGTACAATTTTCAATGAAGCAAGACACTATCATTAGTAATAGTTCACTAATTAGCTGTTCATAGAGATGTTTTCTTATGTAAAACTGTATGCACATATGAAAGTTTCTAGATTATAATTTCACTAGCAACCCTCTGTTTTTATCTTCTAAAGGCAGCAATCATTCCTGTACCATCTTATCACCAGAATTGGCTTTTGCACATTGGATTTTTCCTTATTGGTATTTATTTAATGATAGACAACTGTTTATGAGACCCAAAGATTAATTTCTACCTGTTGTGTGAATTAACAATACACCCAGACATGCTCTAAGAATTTATTTGGGGAAGTTCTATGGCTTTTGTTATACGGGAGGTCAGACAAGATTATCATAATTGTTCCTTCTGGCCTTAGAATCTATGAGTATATACAGTAACATACAAAGACTGCCTGCCTTTCACTGTTTTAATGTAGTTGGAAAGTGGACGGGGAGCACACATCAAAACAGTCAAGTTGGATGGGGAGTCATGGGGATGGGGAGGGCAATGGATGTTACTTCCCCAAGCTAGGGAGAAGAAGAGTATTTTCCTTCTGTTTTAGCAGAGGAGAGGAGAGTTGCATTCCTCCCCCATCTCTTTCTTGCTTTGACCCCTCTTGATATCTATGTTGTACATCTTTATCTCTTAAAGAACATCCATGATGCATTAGCCGTACCTGGAAAATATACAGTAAAATAAAGCTATTCGTCCTTTCCCACTAATAAACAGAAGTTAATATGCAGGAAGAGAACAATTCTGTTGCTGGGAAATCCAGAGCTAGTCATGAAATGTTGTTAGTGAACCTGCTGTAATAATTCTAACCTACATTTAGCAGCAAAAACGTCATGCAGATCAAAGCTGAAAATTCTTCGCATGGTTTGTCTAATAGTCACATTCAAAAGAAAAACAGGAGGACGTTCTTCTTTTTGCGGATACAGACTAACACGGCTGCTACTCTGAAACCATTCAAAAGAAATAGACTCATAGACTCATAGACTTTAAGGTCAGAAGGGACCAGTATGATCATCTAGTCTGACCTCCCGCATGATGCAGGCCACAAAAGCTGACCCACCCCCTTTCCCTTGACTCAGCTGTTGAAGTCCCCAAATCTTGTGATTTAAGGACTTCAAGTCGCAGAGAATCCTCCAGCTAGCGACCCCCGCCCCATGCTGCGGAGGAAGGCAAAAAACCTCCAGGGCCTCTGCCAATCTACCCTGGAGGAAAATTCCTTCCCAACCCCAAATATGGCGATCAGTAGAACCCCGAGCATGCAGAAATAGTGATGGGGGACTAAGGAGGGGGGAAGACTGCATTAAAATTGTGGTAAAATGAGCAGGCTATTATGGATCAGAAAATAACCTTGCATGTATATTATAATTCCTGCTGTCATCCCAAAATGCATTAGAAACTGACTGATATCCAAAATATATACAGGGTTCATTTAATCATCACTGAAACTGTAGCCATCTCTGGGACGAAACACAACCACACATACCCTGACCGCTTTCTAAGGCTGAGTTCAGCAAAGTACTGAAGCACAAGCCTAACTTGAGTACATGAGTAGGCCCACTGACTTGGGGTTTAACACAGCAAACAAAATTACACATGTATTGTCAGCATGGATTCACCAAGGGCAAGTCATGCCTGACTAACCTAATTGCTTTCTATGAGGAGATAACTGGGTCTATGGATGAGGGGAAAGCAGTGGATGTGTTATTCCTTGATTTTAGCAAAGCTTTTGATACAGTCTCCCACAGTACTCTTGCCAGCAAGTTAAAGAAGTATGGGCTGGATGAATGGACTATAAGGTGGATAGAAAGCTGGCTAGATCATCGGGCTCAACGGGTAGTAATCAATGGCTCCATGTCTAGTTGGCAGCCGGTTTCAAGTGGAGTGCCCCAGGGGTCAGTCCTGGGGCCGGTTTTGTTCAATATCTTCATTAATGATCTGGAGGATGGCGTGGACTGCACTCTCAGCAAGTTTGCAGATGACACTAAACTGGGAGGAGTGGTAGATACGCTGGAGGGTAGGGACAGGATACAGAGGGACCTAGACAAATTAGAGGATTGGGCCAAAAGAAACCTGATGAGATTCAACAAGGACAAGTGCAGAGTCCTGCACTTAGGACGGAAGAATCCCATGCACTGTTACAGACTAGGGACCAAATGGCTAGGAAGCAGTTCTGCAGAAAAGGACCTGGGGTCACAGTGGACGAGAAGCTGGATATGAGACAACAGTGTGCTCTTGTTGCCAAGAAGGCTAACGGCATTCTGGGCTGTATAAGTAGGGGCATTGCCAGCAGATCAAGGGACGTGATCGTTCCCCTCTATTCGACATTGGTGAGGCCTCATCTGGAATACTGTGTCCAGTTTTGGGCCCCACACTACAAGAAGGATGTGGAAAAATTGGAAAGAGTCCAGCGGAGGACAACAAAAATGATTAGGGGGCTGGAGCACATGACTTATGAGGAGAGGTTGAGGGAACTGGGATTGTTTAGTCTGCAGAAGAGAAGAATGAGGGGGGATTTGATAGCTGCTTTCAACTACCTGAAAGGGGGTTCCAAAGAGGATGGATCTAGACTGTTCTCAGTGGTACCTGATGACAGAACAAGGAGTAATGGTCTCAAGTTGCAGTTGGGGAGGTCTAGGTTGGATATTAGGAAAAACTTTTTCACTAGGAGGGTGGTGAAGGACTGGAATGGGTTAGCTAGGGAGGTGGTGGAATCTCCTCCCTTAGAGGTTTTTAAGGTCAGGCTTGACAAAGCCCTGGCTGGGATGATTTAGTTGGGAATTGGTCCTGCTTTGAGCAGGGGGTTGGACTAAATGACCTCCTGAGGTCCCTTCCAACCCTGATATTCTATGATTCTATGATTGCTTCTAAAGCTATGTTTACACTACCATTTTTGTTGGCAAAACTTATGTCACTCAGAGGTGTGAACTTCCCCCGCCCCCAATGATATATGTTACACAGACATAAGCGCCGATGTGGACAGTGCTATATCAGCGGGAGAACTTCTCCCACTGACATAGCTACTGCTACTCATTGGGGGTGGTTTAATTATGTCAACGGGAGAGCTCTCTCCCATCTGCATAGAGCAACTACTCAAGAAATCTTATCACGGCACAGCTGCATCAGTATAGCTGTGCTGCTTTAAGCTCTCTAGTGTAGACATGGCCTAAATCAGTGACTGAATACTTCTCTTTTCCTATTGTAACTGCTGAATGAATTTTGGTATACAAAATTCCAGAGTTGGAATTGGACCAGAGCGCTAGAGTTAACACCCCTACACTTGCAAAATCATGGGATCTTTAATAAGTACAGATAGTCAGGACTGATTTTTGTCTCATCTGAAAGACACAACTGTGCTCAATAGGATTTACACACCATGGTGATAATTGTCTTAGAAATCCTATAGATTTCTGTAGAGAGCAGATGTCTCTGAATGCCAAATTGCAACCTTGGCTCTGAAGGAGGACTGTTGGATGACCAATACCAGTACCTGCGGCATCTAGGTATTCATGGGTCTTTCTCATCCTGTAATAACGTGACACTCGTTAGCTCATGAGATTTAATAGGATTGCAAAACAAGGCAGTAGGACTTCAAACCTACCCCCAATATAAGTAAACTATTGCATAAAAAAAAGCTATATTGAATCAACATTAAAGTTATAAAGCCAAGCACTTGGAAGTTTGGAAGTGCCGAAATTAAGGTTGCCTGTGCCCTTATTCTTGGAAATGACTGATTTCTGTTTGCTGAAACATTCCAAATATAACTCAGCTCAGACAGAGACCTCCTATGGAAAATTGTGGCCCACGTGATTTAAGTGTGGCAAAGTTATCAGCAAATGAAAGCACGTCTTACAATGGAAAGTAGCAGGCAACCTTAACTATAGGTATCACTACTAACCCTGCTTATAATTATGATTATGATACAGAATCAGCTCCACTTTTTCTCAGGGTAGATAATGGATTCCTCCATGAAGGATCTTGCAGCTGTCGCTCCTGTCCTGCAAAGACTGGATTCCTTGATTAAGAATAGCACAAAGATCAGCCAATGCTATTTGACTGGCTGTATGCAGAACCCGGGTGCCAACCCCGGTAATAGAAAATAAAAAAAATAAACATTTATCCAAGACTCTGTGAATCAGAACCACCTGGTTTTGCACAATTCTAATTATGGACAGGATCCTGTAAGTCATCCATGCACAGGATCCCCATGGACCTGAATGGTAATTCTGTAGATGGAAGGCTTGCCAGGCAGGCCCACTATTTTCACTCAAGTCACATGCCATTCTTGGATGTCTTCATAATGCTAAATATAGAGTAATCAAAATTCTCATGATGTGAGAGGAGGCCTCACTACCAAGAGAGTGAGAGATTTCTTCATACTTATTGGGGCCTTTTAACAGGTCAGTTGCAATCTAAATTCGCTGCGTGCAAAAAAAGGGATATTGGCTTTTCCAAATTAATTCTCTATGGGCCCAAACATAGCTAATGAGTAAAAAGTAATTTTGCCTAAGTTTGAACATCTAATTAAATCATGTCCTTAAGGAATCCTTTGAGGGCCAAGGCAGGTCACTGTCTAATAAGGCTGTTCTTTTTCTTTTAAATGGTTTTTTAAAAATACTTATGAAAAGTGCTAGATTAACATCCCTGGAGGATGAAGTCCTCAGTTTGTTTCCAGAAGAGGTACTACATAGACAGTGGCAGTGCTGTCTTTCCTGCTTTGCACTGTGAATTCAGTGTATTCCAAGACTAACCTAGGAAGCCAGCTTCTTGGGAAAAGAAGACTGATCAGTCTTTGTCCATTCAGCCTCTCTGCTGAGACGGCCCATTGTGATGGTGGGTTTAAAGCATAGACAGATGTACAGTGGGAACTGACCTGAAGCAGCTAACTCACTAGTTTTCCATATGCCACTGAGCATCTGTGGGATAGTTACAACTGTTAGCCACTATTGGCTGAGCCAGATTAGAATCAGTAAGATTATTTTGAGCAGTGACAAGAAGTCACAATTGACTGAAAGTGCTTTTTAAAAATTCATAATTAACATTTTTAAATGAATGGCAGTTTTTACTTAATCTCAAACAGAAGCCCTGATTTTGGATAACTCTAAATTTTGGGAGGTTCAGATTTGAACCCAAACTCTGTGGTCAAGTGTTTATGATGATTTCTGAAGAGCAAACACATTTCAGTAACTAGCTTGCCAAACCCGTTTTTCACAAGAACCCTCTATTTCCAGTCTGAGCACCCTAGCAATTATAAACTAGTATATCCTAGTGCCCCCAATCAGAAATATGTCCCCTTTTTATTGAGGGCAAATGGTAACATTTTTGTGTGTAGAGGGGTGTGTGTGTGTGTTTAAATGTAGATAAAAAAATGATTTGGTGCTGCAGATACATTTAAATTCCTCTGATGTTCTGTTTCAGTCATTTCAGACTGTACTTCTCTTGTCCCAGCTATAACAGGTCTTAGAGCTGGATACATTTGATACAAAACATATTATTACTAGGGTACACCCAGGCATGTTAGTGAGCTCAAAGCCTAATTTCCAGGATTTGATGGATTATCTAGGGGGGTCCTATTTGTTTCAGAACAATTCTTTCTCTGTAGCTGCGTAAACTGAGTAAAATATTTTTTTTCTTTTTCTGGCTGTCTTTTTTGCAAAGGGAATCTAATAATGTAAAGAACTTGGTAGCAAAGCAGAAAGTTTTCGGAAGATTTTTAGCAGAGAAGGAAAAACTTTTATTGTTCAAATACTCAAGAACTATATTTTCATTTTCTTTCACTCTTGATATGCCGTTGTATAACAAGATAACTGTAACAAATCTTAAACACATCAGCCAATTAGGGGTAATTAGGTGTAAATCCGGTCTCCTGACCCTTGCCCATCATAGATGCAGTGCAGAGGGCCCTGCTTGTGGTGGAACCAGTGTGGCTCTGTGGAGTGGGGTAGGATGTGTTCATCAGAATACTTGAAAGCAAAGCATATATAGGTTGAACATCTTCCATGTTCTGTGGAACCCAGCTCTGCAGAGAGTGTTTCCTCAGTGGTGAAGAGGGCTGTTTGGAGGCAAGGTAAGTGGAGCTAGTGGATCTGCAGTGACCTGTCTCTATGCTGTTCATCCCACTCTCAGACCACAGCACAGGAGCTGCAGGAGCTACTGCAAACTCAGGGCTACCCTAATGACTCCAGAGTCTCTCCATGACCTTGGAGAATGATTATTGCCTTTCTTCTGCAATAACCCTCCTAAGTTCACCGTGTTTATTCAGGTTCTCTCTATGGGCTGGGTTTGCCTATTATGGAGATAATTTCTTTTCTCCAATCTGAAACCTCCAGTTTGGCTTGGCAGAATTTGAGTTTTACCTTTTTATAATTTTGATGCATAGTATCGATGTTTAGTTAAAGCATTTTTTTCTATTTTCATAGATTTAAATTTTCACAATTGTAGAAAATTATGGGGAGGGGATCAGGCAATAATTATTTGATGACAGTAGACTCTGAGATTCAAAATGTTAAAGCTTTATAACCATTAAAACACAAACTGACAACGTCATGTGTCAAATATACAAAGTAAATATCCCTACATCAAACTCTAATAAATTCCCAAGCATCATTTTTCTTACTCTGCTTACCTGTAAATTTTGATTATTATCAATGGAAATATTATTTTGTAAGTTTGTGTGTGTACGGTGAAATCGATGTTTACCAACATTTACAATAAAAATCGGATCCTTCCAAACCTAAGTATGAGCAAGAATTAGCCCACCTCAAGAATTAAGTTTTTTGAAAGGTTTGCAGAAGCCTTCCAAGTACATTTTTCTACCTCCTAAAACAATAGTGAGCTACCCCCATCCCAATCTCCTCACTTCCTTAGTTGCCCTACCCATTCCCCACTAAAAACTTCCCTTTCATGTCTCCTCCTTAAGCCTCCCCGGGGTCCTTGTGTGATCTGTGTGCAAAAAATGTAAAAGGGTCTCTTCCAGTTCCAGTAGTTATTCATTTTTATTTTTGCATTGATGGTGATTCTCCATCCTGTGGAATGGGAATTAATATTGTCAAAGGAATTCCATGACCCTTCCATGACAGCTAGTGCATTTGGGAGGACATATTTATTTTCCACGGTGTGTTTGGGAGGATGGAGTGAGCCAGGAGGCCATGAATGCATGCTAGGGAAGGGGAACAAATATGTGTATGCAGAGAAGTAAGGAAGTTGTGGGGCCAATGACACTTGACCCGTGTCTTGGGTGCCCCTGCATGGTATTTGTTTTTACCCTTGAGAAATCTGCAAATTAATTGAATGTCACAATGCAAATTGTGTAGGGGCGTGGCATAATTATTATTTGTTCAAGATGCAATGGGTGATTAAATTTCATGTTTATATATTGCCATTAATTGTGTCAATTAAGAGTGGTTTTGGAATATAGTCAAAATGCATAGTAAACTGAGAAATAACAGATGTTGATCAGACACAACATAGGCAAGCAAAATACTTAAGATAATTCATAGAGCCATATGGCAGTCTGCATCACCCTGTCCTGGAGGAAACACATCCTTATACTTATTAGGCCAGATCATTAACTGATGCAAATCACTATAGTTCTATTGTCTACTTCATTGACTTTGGTCCTCTTTTGTGAACAACAACCATTTGTTGTGCTAAATGACTGGGGGTGTTACATTATATTTCCTAGTAATCAGGAGCTGTGCTGATGACTCTAAGGGTATGTCTATATTGCATGTTTACACTGCAATTAGACATGCATGGCTGGCCTATGCCAGCTGATTCAGGCTCCTGGGGCTCGGGCTAAGGAGGCTTCTGGGCTTGGGCAGGAGCCCAGGCTCTTGGACCCTGCAAGGTGGGGAGGGTCCTAGAGCTTGGGCTGTAGCCTGAGCCCGGAACTCTACACTGCAATGAAACAGCCCCTTGTCCGTGGGCCTGCCACGGGTTTTTATTTGTATTGTAGACATACCCAAAGACCACTTTCCTTGGAACTTCTGGAAGCCATCTGATCACAGTGCTACTTTATCCAACCTTAAGGAAAACAATGCTATTCCACCACGCCACCTGTTTGTTACAAGGAGATGTTGGAAGAAGAGGCAGTATCAATGACATTGCTGTGCTTGAGCAATGAGCGAGGTTTATGAGGAAGGGAGCCATTCAGAATTCTCCAGGGATCTGTCCAGGTTTTATAGCTGCCACTGGGTTATTTAGAGTTATTGAAGGCAATGTTGTATGCATGTCTGAGTTTATCTGGACAGTTGTTTGGGCTCAAATAATAATGAAAGCATGAACAAACTCCTTTTTTTTTAAATGATGGCTTTGTCACACCATGGATATTGATATAGCAATAAAGTTTTATTGGGTGCAGTTCTAAATTGTCTATGGGAAGCCTGCAGGGATCTTTCGGCACAACACAATCCAGCTCTACTGTCTGGTGATGAATAATGGGATTGATAACTCATGTTTCCAGAATAGTGGTTCTAAAACTCAGAAAGAAAGTAGCCTGGCCCCAACATGACTGTGTGCTGTGATCCCCTTAGCTTCCACAGACCAAGCAGGACAGGAGTTGCTATCCTGTCCTCTTGGATGGGAGTGCTCTGCAGAAGGTGCTGCAGCAGGCACTGTCAGTGATTCAGGGGGAATACTTTCTTTCTGAGACAGTACAGAACTAGTACTCCATTATGGAGTTAAGGGTCATATGTTGCCATTCAGAAGAGATGTATAGCTGAGGTCCCTCCCACTTGGGATTTTTAATGGGATTCACATGGCATTCTGTTTAGAACAGGGATGTTTTAATCTAGGTGGTTCAATGGGATATAATGTTCTGTACATTTCCCCCACATGGGTGTGCATGTATACAGATTTTTCTTTCCTGTCCTACGTCGTGTTGCCCAGGCTAACCACAGAGGTGACTGTATTTCAGAAGTTGATTAAAGTGATCTGTGAGCATAGTTCATATATCGGACATTTTAAAAATTGTAAAGCGTTTTGGAATTCTTAAGAATGGAAGTGGCTCTATGAATGTATGATTAGATGTTATTACTATCAAGGGGTAAAAAATGGTTTCTTTTGAGCAACCTTGTTACATATCAGCCCGGGACTTTGTTGCAAGTTGCAGCTGATTGTAAAAAAACTTACCCTGTATTCTAAAGATTCCCTTTATTTTGAAATTCTCCGCTGTTTTGCTCTAGCCACCACATAAACAACTTCCTTAACTACAGTTTGAGTCTGGCTTCCAAGGGAGCTGACATTCATATAATTGATACGACTATGTGGATGAAAAATTTCTTGGGCGTGGATTCCAGCAGAACCTGTTGATTTCAATGAATACAGAACACAGCAGAAAATCATACATTTTTAAAACAGTGTCCTTTCTAGTGACTGATGAGCATCTTACTAAATATCATGGTTGTAGGTCTCTGACTTATTAAGCCATTTCCCCGAAGGTAGTTTTTGGAGTACACCAAGGTTGTGGTGTCATCATCATCAGAGTTTAGGTTTTCTGATGTCTCTCTAAATATTAGGAGAAACTGATTCCTACCAGGGTCCTAGCAAGCTCTGAATGAAAAGTAGAAAGATGCATAAATTCTCACTAGAAACTTTCCCTTTTTGGATCATTATTGGTTTATTCTGTGTACAGGCCTGGGAGCCAGAAACTTAAGAGTTCTAATCATAGCTCTGACATTTACTCTCTGCGTAACCTAGGGTGAGTCACTCAATCTCTCTATTTCAGC
The DNA here is from genome assembly GCF_011386835.1 of Chrysemys picta bellii. Taxonomy (NCBI): domain Eukaryota; kingdom Metazoa; phylum Chordata; order Testudines; family Emydidae; genus Chrysemys; species Chrysemys picta. Next base: position 67,477,452 of record NC_088797.1, on the reverse strand, counting down.
TTTTCCATCTGTGAAAAATGAGAATGATGATACTGCTCAGACATATTGTGAGGATTGATTAGTTCTGTCTATCTTGGCCCTTATACGGGCACAGTTTCTGTAGTAGCTGAACTCCTAATGAATGTTTTGGTAGTTCTATTGAAGGTGAATGCTAAGTGTTATTATTTTCAATGAAAAAACTATGGTATCTGAATTAACCTTGTGGCTGTGCCACAAATTAAGAAGGAGAAACTCTTCCCAGCTAATGATCCAGGTCTGTCTTTAACTGTTGGACCACAGTTTCTAACATAGTGACATAAATTGATCCTGTGATACATACAACAAGGTGAGTGCTTATTGAAAGAATGCACTTGATATACAAAAAGTCATTTCCTGGATCTCAGAATGAAGTCTTAATTCATGGGGACATAGTTTAGACACCCATATCTATATCTGGTCCCTTACACCTAAAGATTGCAGAAGAAATAGGGGAGGAGAATCCAAAGAAATCTCAAACTGAGAAGTTCAAATCTGAACCAATACACACTGCCTTCAGAAACTCATTTCCACCCCTTGTCCCTATAAGGTGTGCATCAGTAAAGTGCGTTGTACCCCCTTCACTACATTCAGATTGTCACACTGAAGCTCAGGAATTCCCCAGTGCCCACCCACTTCCAAATTATCAATAAAACATTCATCTGTCACTAGGCATTTTCAGGTTACTCTGTCTAGCAGCTCCTGTCATTCCAACAGCCCAGTTCTAGTAGCTTTGTCAATCCCACTAAGAGTTCAGGTCCTGCTTAAATGGGCTGTTTTTGTTTTGTTTTTTGTTCTGGCAATAAAATTATTGCTGAACAGCATAGGATTTCTACAATAGTGCAATGCTAGCCAAAATGCATCATTCTTGTACAGTTTAGTGGCATTAAATGGCTTTTAAATTTTGATGATCTGCATAACTGAATGTTTCTTTTTCCAGGCTGTGGTCTATGGACCATTGATGGTATCCAGAGGGCTGGATCTGGTTCTTTTCCTTGTTTCTGTCTGCCGTCTCACACTAAATAATGGCTAAAGGAATTCTACATACTTTTCCATTTAAACATTTGATGTAGCTGCTGCAGGATTGTGCATTAGGACAATTCCTCATGGGAAATATGTCCAGAGGCCTCTCTGCAGCCAGAATGGAGGACTGTGATGGGGTGTTGAAAGGAATGAGTTTGACCTCCCAGTTATACCATCCCCAATTTCTTCCTACTTCAAGTAAATCTGCTTCCAAGACATTGGTGAGGGAAGTGGAGGAACTTGAGTTTGGCAGTGTGGCTGCAAAGGAGTTCCTTGAGTCTACAGAACAGGGAGTAGGAGAAGTGAGCACCTGCAGAGGGGATCCCATGCAGGATTTTTCTTGGGTGTTGGCAGCATTGAGGCGTCATAGTCCCAGTTCCTCCAGGTAACAGACACAGTACTAAGGGCCTCCTTTTCCTCCCCTGAGAATAGGGAGCACTTGGGAGATGAGGTGGGCTAGAGGTGTTCCTTTACCTCATCTTCTTCCTCTCTGCTGACAGACTGGGTGTCCTATCCAGATATAGACTTGGTGGAGGAGTACTGAAGAGAGGCGACAGCACCTGGTTCTGGTCATCTTCCATTGGCAGGCTGCTGGGTGGGAGAAGTGCTGAGGTGCTGCTTATCATCAGTCCTATGATGAGTATTTAGAAGGGGCTGTACACTCAGGGCACCATCTCTACTTTCTTCTACGAAGAGGCTGGGAGTTTGTTTCATTGGTGGAGCCTTCCCTGGTTCCTGAGCTTTCTTCTCCTCCCGGTTTGATAATATATTAGGTGGAGGGATCCTCCCTGTCTTGATGATGAGGCACCAACTGTGTGTCATTATGAATTGGTGCATGAATGTGACATCAGCAAAAAGGCTTTAGCAGCCAGTCAGAACTTGGCTTTGGACAGTCAGTGTCCCCAGCCAGAGCCCTAATGGTATTTGATATCAATTTCTAGCCTTTTTGTCTGACAGTATTGGGCCTAAATTCTGTTGCCTGTGCAGGACGGAATGCTGCCGATATTAGACCCTGGGACTGAGTAAAGGGAATGTTACTCAGATAGTTGTTTTAAAAAAGAAAAAAGAATCTCAGAAGTTTGGAATGTTAGACATAGTTCTGGTGGAGATGGATTAATGGCAGAGGACAGGTGAGGTCATCAAAGCGTCATGATGTATACATTTGTCTCCTTGCTCTGCCATTTTAGTTGGCTCTCAGATTTACCGTCACCAAATATGGCATGTGGCTTGTTTACGTGTTGTCTGAGTTGTTAACCCTGAAAACTAAATTTATCCATGGAATAAGTACAACACAGCTAGTGTTTGTGCCTGACTGCCCACCAACTTGGAGAAGCTACTTCTAGAGGTGAAAGGCTGTTCAGCCTTCATACACACTGAATTTTAACTATTCTGCTGAGACTGTCCATAAAAATACCAATTATATCTGGACATCACTAGATACTGTATTGGAAGCCACCAACCTCTTTTCATGTATCTAAGACAGGTACCTTTCGATAATAACAACTGACAGTTACTACCATCCTAGAAATTTAAATCTTAAAAAAGAATTGGTAACCAGCAACGTTCAGGGAGTCTTGCAATCAAGTGAAACATCCTCAGTGTAAGAGAAGAAGTTTTAAGTGATAAATCTGTGATAAACCTGCTGTTCTGTGATGAAGGTCCTAAAAATCCAGTCTTGTTCTTTTCATTTCACATGTAAATCGCTCTGAGAGAAGACGCTCCAGTATAAATATTATCTGCAAATGTTCCAGTAAATATAAACTCCACCGCTACAGTCAGGCCATTATGCTTTTCATTCATTCCAAGTTGTATTTTATGGGAGCTACATTTGTTTTAGACATTGGTTTCCTTCTCAGTTTAGATTAAGCATCTCATCATGTGCCTTGCTCAAACTATGGGTACACTCTTCATAATTTACTTGTGAATTAGAGTCATACATCTGCCTATGTGAAGTTAAAAATATATATATATATACACAGACACCTTTCTTACCCTCTCTGAGAAAGGGGCTTAAATTTGGACTAAAAGGAGGGATCAGTGACTGAAAACGTTATTCAGCTGTCCTACATTAATAAGCATTTATAATATATCCAGATGAGGAAGTAGTCCTTATTATTAGGGAATACATTTTAGAAGTTAAATTTAAACTAAGGGAGAATAATATTTTTTGAAGACTCAAGCCACTGAAATAAAAAAAAATGTGGCACATGAGAGGATTACTGAAATTGCAGGACAATGGAAATTTATTGGGCTGTATTTTTTAATTTTGAAGAATTAGTCCTTTTGTTGATTTTCTTGTAGACGCTATTTTTTCTCTTCATAATCTAAAACAGTGGTTCTCAACCAGGGGTACATGTACCCTGGGGGTACGCAGAGGTCTTCCAGGGGTACATCAACTCATCTACATTTGCCTCGTTTTACAACATTTGCATAAAAAGTAGGGCTGTCAAGCGATTAAAAATTGCTATTAATTGTGCTCTTAAACAGTAATAGAATACCATTTATTTAAATATTTTTGGATGTTTTCTACATTTTCAAATATTGATTTCAATTACAACACAGAATACAAAGTGTACAGTGCTCACTTTATATTTATTTTTGATAACAGATATTTGCACTGTAAAAAACAAAACATGTATTTTTCAATTCACCTCATACAAGTAGTGTAGTGCAATCTCTTTATCATGAAAGTTGAAATTAAAAATGTATAATTATGTACCAAAAAACCTGCATTCAAAAATAAAACAATGTAAAACTTTAGAGCCTACAAGTCCACTCAGTCCTACTTCAAACAAATTTGATTACAATTTGCAGGAGCTAATCAAGCACATTGAGATACAAGTACATCGCCAATATTAATAACTTCAAATACAAAAATGATACACACATTCAGACAGCATAATCATAACCAGCAAATTACAACCTTTCTATAGACACCTTACTTGACCTCTTTGTACAAGATTTGGTGCAACTATAGGACCTTGGTTGCAACAATGATCTAGACAGTCACAGTTCATGTCAATAACATCACAATAATGTTACCCAATTCTTGTTTACAATGTCACCTGAAAGTGAGAACAGGAGTTTGCATGGCACTCTTGTAGCCTACGTCAGATGTGCTAAGGATTCATACATCCCTTCAACCACCATTCCAGAGGACATGCGTCCATGCTGATGGTGGTTTTTGCTTGATAACAATCCAAAGCAGAACGGACTGATGTATGTTCATTTTCATCATTTGAGTTAGATGCCACCAGCAGGTTGATTTTCCTTTTTTTTTTTTTTTTGGTGGTTCAGGTTCTGTAGTTTCCTCATCGGAGTTTTGCTTTTTTAAGACTTCTGAAAGCATGCTCCACACCCCGTCCCAATCAGATTTTGGAAGGCACTTCAGATTCTTTAGCCTTGGGTTGAGTGCTATAGCTATTTTTAGAAATCTCACATTGGTACCTTCTTTGTGTTTTGTCAAATCTGCTGTGAAAGTGTTTTTAAAATGAACAACATGTGCTGGGTCATCATCCAAGACTGCTATAACATGAAATATATGGCAGAATGTGGGTAAAACAGAACAGGAGACAATCAATTCTCCCCCAAGGAGTTCAGTCACAAATTTAATTAACGCACTTTTTTTTAACGAGCATCATCAGTATGGAAGCATGTCCTTTGGAATGGTGGCTGAAGCATGAAGGTGCATACGGATGTTTAGCATATCTGGCACATAAATACCTTTCAACGGCAGCTACAAAAGTGCCATGCGAACACCTATTCTCACTTTCAGGTGACATTGTAAATAATAAGTAGGCAGCAGTATCTCCCATAAATGTAAACAATGAAGAGATTGCACTACAGTACTTGAATGAGGTGAATTGAAAAATACTGTATTTCTTTTGTTTATCATTTTTACAGTGCAAATATTTGTAATAAAAAATAATAATAATATAAAAGTGAGCACTGTACACTTTGTATTTTTTGTTATAATATAAATCAATATATTTTTTTTGTTATAATATAAATCAATATATTTGAAAATGTAGAAAAACATCCAAAACTATTTAATACATTTCAATTGGTATTCTATTGTTTAACAGTGTGATTGATTGCGATTAATTTTTTTAATCGTGATTAATTTTTTTGAGTTAATCATGTGAGTTAACTGTGACTAATTGACAGCCCTACTAAAAAGTACTAGTAAAATCAGTACAAACTAAAATTTCATACACAGACACTGAGAAAGTAAGCATTTTTTTAGTAATAGTGTGCTGTGACACTTTTATTTTTGTCTGATTTTTGTAAGCAAGTAGTTTTTAAGTGAGGTGAAACTTGGGTTACACAAGATAAATCAGACTCCTGGAAAGGGTACAGTTGTCTGGAAGGGTTGAGAACCATTGATCTAAAATCAGAGGGATAGCTGTGTTAGTCTGAATCTGTAAAAAGCAACAGAGGGTTCTGTGGCACCTTTAAGACTAACAGAAGTATTGGGAGCATAAGCTTTCGTGGGTAAGAACCTCACTTCTTCAGATGCAAGTAATGGAAATTTCAAGAGGCAGGTATAAATCAGTATGGAGATAACGTGGTTAGTTCAATCAGGGAGGGTGAGGTGCTCTGCTAGCAGTTGAGGTGTGAACACCAAGGGAGGAGAAACTGCTTCTGTAGTTCTACATTACTTGCATCTGAAGAAGTGAGGTTCTTACCCACGAAAACTTATGCTCCCAATACTTCTGTTAGTCTTAAAGGTGCCACAGGACCCTCTGTTGCTTTTTATTGATCTAAAATATTATTTTAGCAAAGAGGAGCATATGAAGTGCTTTATACAAAGGCAGACTCCAGAATGTAAGTAAAATGAATCTCTATTGGTCTGCAACCAGACAGCTCTAATGATAGTACTCCAGGATGTTTTATTCTTGGCCACGCCCTAATCATCATAATCATGGGATGTTGCTATATATACACACCTCAAGAGATAAATTAGTCCATGATTGTAAAGTGTGGTAACTATTAAAAATGAGAAGTAGTAAATAAGTAGTTTTACTATGATGATTTATTCATAATATTCAATTAAAGACAAATATTGTTAATCATTCTTGTGTTGATTCTTAAATCAGTGGCATTCAGCTGCCACGTGGCTTGGCCCTTCCAAATTCCACCTCTGTTGCAGGTGATTTCTACTGAATAACGGAGTTCCTATGAAAAAGGCACTCCTTTCCTGCAGAACAGGTTGTATTTCAAGGGGCCAGGTCTGTACCACTCTGAGTCTGACTTAAAAATTGTTTCAAAGGGCATTGTTCAGGAATAGGGTGACCAGACGTCCCGATTTTGTCGGGACTGTCCCGATATTTGCTCGTTTGTCCCGCGTCCCGACCAATGTTTGGTCGGGACACTGGACAAACAAGCAATTTTTGCCCTCCGCTCTGGCTCGCGCCCCCTCCCTCGCCCCAACTCCGCCCCCTCCTTCCCCCATTGGATAGCTCCCCAAATCCTCGGCCTGGCCCCACCCCCTCAACTGCCCCATTGGATCCCTCCCCAAATCCCCGCCCCCTACCGAAGCACGCCGCATTCCTCCTCCCTCCCAGGCAAGCGCTGGAGGGAGGAGGCCCGGGGACAGCGGGATGAGTCCGGCCTGGCCCTGGCCCAATCGCAGGCAGGAGGGTGGGGGGTACCTGCAGGGGGGCAGCCCCGGGTCCAGCCTGGGGAACCGGCTCCCTACGCGCCCATGGGTGGGGGGGCAGCAGCTGTCCGCGTGGGGACTCTGGTTCCTCGGGGCTTCACCTCCGCCACGTGCGCTCCGGCCCCGGAGGGGTGTAGTTGGCGCTGGGTGCCAGGCAGATGCCTCTGCCTGACACGCGGCGAGGGAGAGGCGGAGTAGCAGCTGGAAGGGCCGGTCGGGCTGCACTCCCGGGCCCGCGGGGAGCTGAAGCCTGCCAGGGAAGGGGCTGCCACACGCTGGCGCGCCCGCGGCCAGCCCAGGACGGTCTCCGCGCAGGGACTTGGCGGGGGTGCTCCCCCTGTCCGTGCCCATCTCCGCGGCATCGGGCTCCGGGCAGGGGTTGTTGCATCCCGGGACCCGGGGGCCGCTGTTTACCGGCACCAGCCTAGGCGCTTTCCGCTTGTTCGTGCTTTTTTTTTTTTTTTTTTTTTCTCCCTACCGGCTTTTTTATTTTTTGGCTCCGCCCCCTTCCCCCCCCCCCCCCGCGCGTCCCGATATTTCGCCTCTCTGATCTGGTCACCTTAGTTCAGGAATAAGACTGCATATTTTAAAGATCAAATACTCCTTTTGTTTGTTGGATTGTTGAGTGTAGGAATTTCTAAAACAGTCCATGTTTTCATTGTTTCATGCCTTTGCACTTCCTGGTTTGAGAATCAGCACAAGAATGGTTAACAATATTGCCATTTAATTAAACGTTATGAATAAATCATTATGGTAATGAGACTACTTAGCCATTGTACACCACCTGTCCAGTGGGAAATGTACTGTACCTAGAGTAGGTCACCCAAGATTGAAAAAACGTTTTTCCTCTTATCTAATTCCATCTTCACGATCATCAGCACAGTACCACAAGGTAATCATGATCTTATGATTGTGATGACATCATTGTTTCCATAGCAATAGGATATGAATGATTTCATAGCCACATGATTAAATAATGTCACGTCTGAATTTATTAAAAGATTTATCACTTTAGGCCCTTAGGGTGGATATTTAGTTTAATATAATATAAATTAATTATTAAAAATGGCAACAACATTACAACTAATACTGAATTGAACATTTTTGACAATTATCCCTGTGTTTCTTCTTGCCAGTTCTCCTCCCACCCCTCTCACCCCCACCACCCTCACCTCCCTTTCCTGGTAAGATAAAGATTTTCCAGCTTGGAACCAATATTAAAGTCTTTAAGCTCTGTGGTGAAAAATGAGCGGCCTTAAACATTTGTAATTACTTATTTGCTCACTTGAACAGTTCTTCAAATATTTCTGTTATTCACACTGTAACTTAATTTCCCAGGTCAACAATGAATCACACATGGGTTTATCTGATTTGAAGGTTTGTCTTTAATTCATGATAATTTCCTTTATATTTTTAAATTTTAAACACATAAAAAGGAAAATTCACTCATGTATGCTGCTGCCCTGCCAGATACCCAAATACAACAATATTGTGCTACTACTGAATGACAAACTGAAAGTGAAAGTGACTAGGCACATTCTCCCCTGTGCCCAAATGGTCTATGTAAGAGAGGAAAAACCTACAAATTCCATTTCATCAAGTTTCCTAGGAGTTTGTCCTTGGAGGAGGGAGGTTCCTCATCCAGAGGGACATTGTTTCTCTTGTGGAAGAATCAAGGGTTTTCAGTTCTCAGAATCTGCAAGATCTTGGAGGAGCCGGTGGGAGCACAGAGCCCTCCTACCTAGAGATCCTGTGTCTTCACTCCAATTCTATGGTGTCCTTTCCCCCACTCTCCTCTGGCTACCAGGTGCAGCTATTTTGGAACTTCCAGGGAACCACTGGCCATAACTGCTCCTGGTTCCCCTTTCCTTTAAGGTAGGGTTGCCATATTTAACAAATAAAAAAAGAGGACCCTCCATGGGGCCCTGGCCCCACCCATTTCCCACCTCCAGCCCCGCCCCAACTCCGCCCTAACTCCGCCCCCTCCTCCCTCCCACTCCCAGCCACGCGAAAAGGGCTGCCCGAGCGCTACTGGCTTCACGGTTTGCCAGGCAGCCCCCAGACCCTGCGCCCCCGGCCGGCACTTCCCCATGCCTCCGGACCCTGCGCCGCCAGAGCCCGGGAGGGGAAGTGCCCAGCCGGGGGCGCAGGGTCTGGAGGCTGCCCGGCAAACCGTGAAGCCGGTAGCGCTTGGGCTTCGGGCAACCCCTATGCCTCCGGACCCTGCGCCCCCGGCCGGGCACTTCCCCTCCCGGGCTCCGGCGGCGCAGGGTCCGGAGGCATGGGGGCTGCCCAAAGCCCGTAACGCTCGGCTCTTAAACAGAGCCGAAGACTCAGGGGAGGAGCAGAGCTGCCGCGGCCGGAGGCTCTGCTCCTCCCCTGACTCTTTGGCTCTGTTTAAGAGCCAAGCTGCCCGAGCACTACCGGGAGGGGAAGTGCCCGGCCGGCGGCTGGGGTCCGGAGGCAAGGGGGCTGCCTGAAGCCCATAGTGCTCGGGCAGCTCGGCTCTTAAACAGAGCTGAAGAGTCAGGGGAGGAGCAGAGCAGCCGCGGGAGGGGAAGTGCCCGGCCAGCATTTTCCCGGACATGTTTGGCTTTTTGGCAGTTCCCCCCGGACGGGGGTTTGATTGCCGAAAAGCCAGACATGTCTGGGAAAAACTGGACGTATGGTAACCCTACTTTAAGGAGAGGTTCTTAACCTGGGGTGCACACACCCCCTGGGGGTGCGAGACATGCCAGATTTTTTTAGAAGGTAAATCATTGAAAACACAAATTAAGCACAGGCACACAAGTACAACTGTTTTGTTTCATCAAACCTATGTATTTATTAACATTATACATTTAACAATCACTGTAATATACAAACAAAAAATATATCTAGGTTTAAAGAACTGACGTACTTCAACGAGTTTTGATAAGGGGTATGAGAATGTATTTTGAGAACCAAAGGGGTGCAGGCTGCAGTAAAAGTTAAGAACCACTGCTTTAAAGACTCATAGGCTCCATAATGCAGGGGGGCTAGTGAAAGCGAATACAGTTGGAGGGTATACTATATTGTGCTCTTCTGTACTATAGGCTTTTTGGGTGTGTGGCAGAATAATCTGCAGGAAACCGGCTGCCAGCTCTCCCACTCTTTCTTCCTCTGTGCTCCCTTCTCACTTGACAAGCTGGAACCCCATGTAGCCCTTATGGAGTGGCTTCTGTGGGGTTGAGGAAAAAGGGGGGAGCACATTGCACAGAGTGGAATCCCCACTTTCAGTGGGTATAGGCTTCCCTCTATGCATGGGAATGAGAGAGAGAGGAGCGGGGGCTTGAAGTGAACTGACCAGTCTGGGTTTGCTGTCCCGGCAGAGTGAAGTGCAGAATGTTAAAATAATTAGTGGCAGTAATACAGATGTTGAGCATTTTTTTGGCTTTAATAATCTAAGGATCCCATTCAGGAAAATGTTCCTACAAGGAACATCAACCCATGCTTATAAGTGCACGCATAAAGTCAGACATGCTTAAGTGCTACCCTGAATGGGACCCTGCAATATTAGAGTTACATAGCAAAGGACATTGTTGTCTGAAACATGATTGTTTATGTTTTAGTGTCCTTAACTTACCCCTGTACATTAGCATTAAATTATTATTGTTGCACCAGCATTTTAATGGGGGATTCCTGCCAAAGAGCAGAATCCTGCAGGCCACATTCTTGTTCCTGCCTGCAACATCTAATCCCATTACTCCAATATTTTATTATGGTAACAACAGCATATTGATCAAAGATAAAGGATTTTGTTCCCTCAAAGTCAAGGAATATCTAAGTAATTTATTCACTCTTTCACAGGGGTGAAAAACATCACCCAAGTACTGATTGAATAAATAGAGGGGTAGGTTTTGGGAGTCAGGCATGATTCCATGTTAACAAAATGTGTTTATCATATTATTTTAAGAAACTACCCATAATCCTCTATGGAATTCCTAACAATTTAAAATAAACATTAGTGGATGGCTAACTCACTTTTTTTTATGAATTTGGAAATTTGACACTGTTAATATTTCACTACAAATTGCAATAATGTTAAGAATCCATTGAAGAGGGTTATTATTTTAAAAAGAATTTCATTTTGGACTATGGGTTATATTAATGGCTTTGAACATCAGACAGATTCATAAAAGGAATAGCCATATCAAACACATATTTGAGCTGTATCTTGGGCAATTGGCTTCACCTCTTTGTGCCTTGGTTTCCCATCTCACCCTTTGTCTGCTTAGATTGTAAGTTCTTTGGGGCAAGTCAGTGGCAGAGCTGGGAACAGAATGCATGTCCCGTCTCAGGCCCTATTCACAGAACCACACTGTCTCTCGCTCTTTCATTTCTCTTGTCTATATAGTCAGCTACATTTCTTTCTTGAGCATATTCAATCTTTAAAAAAAAAAAAACTCAGGAAATTTGCTGTTTATTGCAAGGTTTCTGAGTGACAACTCTAAGAGGGTAAGTCCTCTGCTTTTTGTATTTTTTTTTAATTTGCTGCTAGTATTTCAGTTATCTTAAAAATAAAAAAGTCTCTCCCAAACCATAGGTGGAGATGCACGTGGGAACAAATACGGCATAGTGCAGGCAGCAGCAATTAATGTTTCATTCATGCTGCACTGCCAGCATGACTCACCCTGAGTTAGAGGGAGTACCTCTGCAGATAAGGGAATAGTCTGGCAGCCTCTCTGCTGAAACTGCCAGAAAGATTGGTACTAAGTGCCAATTGTCATGCAGCTTTTTGATATTGACACCAGAATTTATTAGGAATTAAACTGAGACCACAAGATAGCTGCAATGAGTCTGGTCACCGATGACCTAGGTTTGGTTACCTACCTAGTGGTGAAAGAACATTCATTTTCTCTTCATTGCCAAGCAGGGTGGAAAGTGATTTCCCTGTCCTATGACAATTTTTGATATTTCAGACATTTCTTCCTTCTGTATCAGTACATAACTGAGATGTTTTTTAAAAAAATTGGCCAAATGTAGGGAGAAAAGAGATTAATTTAGTCAGAGCAGTGATTTGAACCTGGGTCTCTAACATCACAGGGGAGGGCCCTGACCACCAGACTATGGGGTGTTCTGGGGTAGTGTGATATCTCTGGCTTTGATCAGAAATTTCGTCCTGGAACTGAGAAATTTTCCCAACAAAAGTTTTGTCTGAAGTGATATGTTTCCATGAAAAATTTCAGTTAGAAATCAGTACTTTTACAAAAGTTTAATTGAAAAATTTCCAACCAACTCTACTCCACTGAAATTCCTCTTGTGTATATTATACACTCTTTATGTAAAACTATCCTTCAAATTCTTAGTGTTTTAAGGAGGCTTTTTATAAAGAGAGTCATATTATATTAGACGTAATAAGGTCAGGTTATTAAGGCCAGAGATTAGCAGTAAGGAGAACTTTGTTTGACACACTGTGTAACCTTGGGTGAGTTACTTAAGATCTCTGTCTCTCCTACTTTAAAGGGGGTTAATATTCCCACTTTTATAAAGTGCTTTGGATAAAAGTGAGTGGAATATTATATTGATCATTATGTTAACTACAAGTGGTAAGCATTACTAGGGTAAGTGAAACAATAAAAATATTTCCAACAAGTGCTGAATGAATTATTGACCCTTAAAATATTTCATATTCTTTGACAGTGAGGAATATCAATAACTAGTGTCCCTGGTGTGCTCATTTCATGCTTCTGTCCATGATCCATTTCCAATTCACATCTGTATTGGTGTTCATACTGTGCAAACAAACCAAAATATTTGGATGTGATGGAGTTTCTGTCAGGGTGTTTTCCCAGCAAGAATCCCTCCCCCTTTCATAATTCTGATAATTTACCTGTATGAAAAGTTCCCCCATATGTGTTTGCAACTGCCGTTGCCTCATCTCTAGATATTTGTGTGATCTACTATGATCATGGTCATCGTCCTGTATATCACTTTAAGGACATTTACCTCTTTGGAAGGGTTGTTTTGCAGTGCAATATTTAAATCGTAGAACAGGTTCTCAAACACTAAACCACTGTCCTATGTAATAATTGTCTTATCTATTTAATAAACCTATTGCCACAGTGCATAGGGACCAAAGAATAATGATAGCATCTCCTTTGATTTAAATTCTGTGTCCCCATTAATCAAATCAAATGACTGTCTTGCCCTTTTTGCTGCCACTTCATAATTGAATGGGGGCTTTGGGGAATCTCTTAATGAGATAATGGTTCAGTCTTCATACACTGGATTAATCAGGAATGCTCTGACTAGTAACAAGGGAGAAGGATTCACAGATTTCTGTTTGTGGGCCAGAAACCAGACTGAAGATGTGTGAAAGGTCTTCGTAACCTCCACCCTACACCCACCCATGCAATCCTAGCCTATGCTGGGTTTTGCCACAAGTTTTGTTGAATAGTTCATTAATTGTTTCTCTCTTTTTAAGCAGACATGGGCCAATTTATGATTTTATGTGGAAACCACACAACATAGAGTTGACCTGTTTGAATGGAAGGAAAATAATGTTATTCACACAGAAACCTGTGGATTGGCATAGCCAAGTTTTGCAGAGCTGTTTTCATAGAATGTTGACAATTAAAATGAGCACAAATGTCTCAGGAAGATTCTCATATTGCTAGCCTTACATACTCCAAGTAACATTCACAGAAAAGAACATGGTCATTGTATGATCCCTGCTGCAGCAAGACATGTATGGGCATGTGTTAATTTGAACCAGACAGCAATGAGAAACCCCTTTCTGATGATTTCTTATGCACCATTTTTTTGGTGCCTAGTTGCCATTGCATAATTTGCATCTGAAAGCATCATATTATTTTCCTATCCTTCTGCATTCTCATTCTTGAGAGGTTTTTTGTTGTTGTTAGTCTCAAGGAGAAGAGATATTAGACAATCCTGCATTGTTCTTTTCTCCTCTCCACTATTTCTCTAACTTGGTAGGGCCCTATTTATCCTTGATTTTTAATTCCCCATTAACATTCTTAAGAAAAATATGCTTTTTCCTTTCACCATTTGCTACAATGCTTGGAAATCCTTTTTGCTCATTACTTTTCTGTTCCTATAATTGTTTTACTAGCTTTAGCTATTTTGCGTACTCTCTCTAATCCTCCTTTTCACCAGATCACTTACACTGTGCCACACTTTATAGCTATCCTTGAGTTCTATCCTCAAATCTTCAATCTCTCCTGAAAGCTCACTTCATGTGCCTTGTTTTTTATTGCTGATCAACCGTGACTGGCATCCTCCCATCCTAAAATTACCTAACAGTATGCTTTAAATTACCATGAACCCTTCAACAGTCTCAAAATAATAATGTACCTTCTTAGTTTTGTCTTAATTCTAGTGCCTTCTTTCCATATTTAAATCTTATTAAGGATAACAGGAGCTGAATGAAGGGAATCCTTCCAAACTCAGACTTCAGTTCTGCTATGAACTAGCAATAAGATGCAAAGGAAATCTGAGAATGAACATGCAAATTAACATTCCACTTTGCTTCAGAATTCCCATGTCCCCTATTTTTATCCAATCCAGTGGAGAAGCCAAGGAATTAACTACTGCATGGAGCTGTCATATGGCCAAAATTACCGACACAGTAAGCAGGATATTTTGTGAGTTGTTCATTCTGGATCTATGTTCATGGTTTGTCACAAAGTACTAGAAAAGCAACAGTAAACAGTCCAGTCCAGCACTTTTGGGACTCTTACTACACTGGTAATAAATGTTACGCCCATGGCAGTGGTAACTATAAATCATAGTTGAAGCAGGTAGGGTAGCGCATGCTGTCCTGTCCATAATTTAAATATTTTGTGGCTATATAAGACTTCAGTCTCCATGGTTGTCAATCTAGCCCTTTTCACCAGCATAAAATCAACTTGAAGGTGGGGTGATGGGGGAGAAAACATTTCTTCTTACTTTGTTTTCATGTAATGCTTTTTAAAAATAAATATTTTGTATATTTGTAGTCACTGGATTGACAACATCTATCCATGGCAATCATCCCGACTTGATGGGAAACAATCCCCTCCATTTTTAGTGAGATATTTGCCATTTTCCCACTCCATCCCACCAAAAAGTTTCCTTTATCTTTCACTGGCATTTAAAGATGAATACACATTTTTTCTCCTCAGATGTCCTTATTTATATTAGGTTTCAAATGTTGGCAGATATGCAGCACAGGACATTGAAGCTGTCTATCCACAGAATATGTAGAGCATAGCAGTGGTATTAATTTTACTTTCTGTCAGCGATGTCACAGTCACTTATTATTCTATTATCCACGTTCTCTGAAGGAGTACATAATAAATTGTGTGTATATCTATCTCCTCAATATATGTTCCATTCTATATGCATCCGAAGAAGTGGGCTGTAGCCCATGAAAGCTTATGCTCTAATAAATTTGTTAGTCTCTAAGGTGCCACAAGTACTCCTGTTCTTCTTTTTGCGGATACAGACTAACACGGCTGCTACTCTGAAACCTGTCATAATAAATTGTGTGTGTATGGTTTGGGCCTGGTGGTTTGTGGGGCCATATGCATAAAATGATAGATTCCGAGGCCAGAAGGGACCACTGTGATCATCTGTAAAACACATGCCATAGAACTTCCCCAAAATAATTCCTAGAGCAGATCTTTTAGAACCTCGGTTCAGTTTCTACCTCTGGGAGTTGAAGTGCCCTCAAAAAGGAAGTGATAGGCAGAAGTCTGAGGCCACATTAATGAATCTGTGTCATACTTTTATAATGAAACGGTTACATCTGTTTCAGGGCAACATAATGGTTTCAGACTGGAGCTCAGCCCATGCATGCTAGAAAGTATATCAAACTCAAAGATTTGATATTATTCTGACCCCCAAAATGGATTAAACTTGTTCAGAGGGGTTTTTTTTAAACCCAGAACTGACAGAGGAACTCAGAGCATGAACTAACTTAAGCCAGAACTGTTTACATGGGTGAGCTCTTTGGACCACAACTATTTATTATATGGTCATACAGCACCTAGCACAATGGGACCCCATGCCTTGATTTGGGTCTGTAGGTGCTATCTTAATATAAATAATAAAACAACTTCATCTGTGAAAAGATTTACTTGAAACTCAGAGCCAAAAGCACAGAATTCCACACAGTGCTGGTCAAAACACCAGGCCCTTTGTATCATGATGCAGATGCTGTACTCTGTGATGTCCACGCTCTGCTTTTTAACCAACGTGGGAAGGAACAAGGATCTTCTAACATTCACAAATGACCCCTCTATTAAGATTTTTGGGCTGTGTTCTTAGGCTGAGTTCTCCTCAGACCTTTGGCTGCTATAGACCTATGCCTCCGATATTGTCATATAATCATTTTTACCTAGAGCCCATAAATGCCCACAGACCCATTCTGCCATAGGGTGGTTATTAGAATCCTATTTTTCTCTTAACCAATCTCCACTTGCCTCTCAGGTCAACTTCTTAAATTTGTTTGCCTGCTTCTGTCACAGTCAACATCTCATGGCTTGAAAGGGTGGTTGGAGGCAGATATAATATGGTGGGGATTTTAGGGACATATTAGACAAGCAAAAATCTGCCACAATAAGTGGGTATGTGTAAGCTAAGAGAGGGAGCTAGTCATAGGAGGGGAGAGAGTGGATTATGCCCTGCACATCTTACGCTGTGTAAATGTAGGGATGTTATCTAAAGCTGTCCCTTGGCTACAGGCTTGGGCCTTGATGTTGAGAGAGTTAAATTAAGGACTCAGAAGGATCATCAGAATTCTGGCTGGATATAGAAGGAAACAGAGTAGTTAACCCTAGCTGTGTAGCTGGCTTGCTCTTGAAATATTAAGACTGAAATCTATTTTGGGCTCAGGTTTTTTTAAGTTGCCATATTCGCAAACAACACATTACGTAGCTTATAAATATTTTATAGAACAAAAACGTTTGCCTCTCATCAGCCATGTTTTCCACGAGTCATCCTGTTTCTCTTTCTTCACTGGAAGGAATAATGTTTTTCTGCGTATCAATAATGAATGCTTTCAAACTAACCAAACCATAGGTACAGTATGATAGCTGACGTCAATGTAACCCAATAGTGACAGGACAAATTCAAAGAAGTGTGTGAATAGCCCAGTTTGTAGGACAGAAGTACTTCTTAGAAGGCATTTAGTTACTTCAGCCTTTGCTTCCTTTTATCTTTAAGCTAAGGCTGATTCTCTTTTCAAAGTGTATTGTAAATACCTTCACTGTTTTCCCCACTGCATCTTCTGCACTGATGTTGGCCATTAACATTTCAACCAAATTCATGTGCCTGATAAACTCAGCAGCAGAACAGGTGGTTTGTTTGTTTGTTTTTTAACCTGGGTGTACTGGTACCTGGCACATTCAGCAGAACAGCAGGTGTCTCACCTGGATTTATCTGATAGAGAACATCTGCTATGCTGATAAATATCTTGCATGTACCTGGCACGTTTGGCTGCATGGCAGGTGTTCCCGGTACTTTTGGCAGGTACTTTGTGTCTTGACATACTTGGTACCTTCACTAGCCGTTAATACTGATAAAAAACAAACAATTGTGTTATTTGAAACTAAGACCTCTGTTCACAGCAATAATATTTAATTGGACCCTGCCAATTTGTTGATGGAGTCAACCTTAGACCTCAGAAAGGAATTGCTTAAAAACTCCCAAGCCAATATGTTAGACTTCTGCTCCATTGTAAGGAGAGACAGCATAATAAATGCAAGATGCTGGCTCATCATTCTCTTTGGATTCTCTTTGGGACAGCATCTGATGGTGTTTTCAAGATAAGTCACTGCCTTGTAAGCAATGAAAGGGGGTAAAGAGAACTGCAGATACATCATCCCCATTTAATAGAATGCAGGGGATGAAGAGGCTGCTCTTCTGAAAGATTTTTAAATGAAATAGAAACACAGCTGCATAATTGAAAACCCTTCAGAATGCAGAGTTCTCCCTTGGCTGTTTATAGAGATTGGGCAAGCCATTTGTGTTGGAATCCGAAGCAGTCTTGCCCTAACCAGCCAAAAGGATTTGAATGTTTCTTTGGCAAACTTGAAATTGCAG
Source organism: Chrysemys picta bellii (assembly GCF_011386835.1). Taxonomy (NCBI): domain Eukaryota; kingdom Metazoa; phylum Chordata; order Testudines; family Emydidae; genus Chrysemys; species Chrysemys picta. The sequence continues at coordinate 67,459,685 of NC_088797.1, read as the reverse complement.
TGTCAGCTTTGAAGAGCTGATGTCCCTTGGTGTAGACGTTTCCTGGATGCAGACTGTCCTGCTGCCCAGGCTCTGAGGATGGGTTCCCAGAGCATGGGCTGTTCTGTACAGGTGTAGCTAAACAGCACCTGCATTGAGAATACTGGCTCCGTTTAATGTGAAGTTGGGATGCGTCAATGCATCTGGTCCAGATTATATTCATACTTGGATGCTGTTATGATTAAATGGAATTTAGACTCTTCAAATCCACATATTTAAATGGGAATATCAGAAGTGCTCCCTTCCACCATGGTGGGGCCTCTAATGAAATCTTAACAAAAGTCCTTGCAGTCTTTCTCACTGCCAATATCTTTAAGGGTGCTTGGCTGGCCGCTTTCCCACATGTCCAGCCTTTGTGGAAATAGGAAGGATGCATGCTAGCCTCAGTTTATGTTAAGGTTTCCTCAATATCTCTCTGATATCCATTTGATAAGGCAGTCCTGTGTGAAGATAGTGGAACATGCAGAATTTGCTAAGTAAATTTCTTTGTCCATATGTGATGATCATAGTTTAATTGTTTTAGGTATGAAAGCTAATAGCACAAAATTCATGGTCATTTAATAACACTTTGCACCTATATAGCATGGAATCTGAAAATTATTTGAAATATTTAATTGTTGAAGCCTCACAGAGCAATTGTGAGGTAGTTCAGTGGTGTTGTACCTAATTTACAGATGGGTAAACGGAAGCATACAGGATTCCATTTTGAAAAGTGACTAGTGATGCCTCAAATTGAAAAGCAGGCCCCTTTAAAGTGACTCTAACTGGCACCCAAGCACTGAGGCACCCAAAATCACTAAGCATTTTTGAAAATGCAGGCCAAAGTGTTGAAGTCTCTTGTCCACAGTTACATAGTAAGTCCTTGGCAGAGCTGGGAGTCAAGCCCAGAAGATTTGATTCCTAATCCCCTGTACTGACCTCTAGAACACGCATCCTACTTTCATTTATAAATAAGCGCAGGAAAAGTGTATACAACAAAATATGCATCCTCTCACTTTAATCTATTTAAATGCTCTTGTCATCAAGTAATTAAAATAATGAGCACCTTGTGAAACAGGTAAGCAGACTGGATAAAGGTAGTATTATCTTACTTGTACCTGCTGTGCCTCTAAATAATTCACCAATTAAACAGTACATTTTAAAAAGTGATTTCTGCCAGTTCGCTGCTGGCTGTGATGCTGTTTAGTTAATGATTTGAGGTGAAGAAATAATAACAGAGCAGTACTATACAATTGATAAAAGGCTGGGTGTATGCACAGTATAAGTGAAACTGGCTTTGAAGCACTCTGAGGAATTGCTGTGCAATCACAGATACATCACAAAAGTGACTTTGAGAAAAGAACCCTACAATTTCTTTTTTATATTTAAATGCATATTAAATATGTTAAAAAAGAATAGAGAATGTAGGTTGAAAATAAAAATAGACTGAGTCAGTGTTGCTATTACATAAGAGAAATGTTGAACACATCTGGATGTGTAATGCAGCTGTAGCTGTAGCGGTAGCTGGAATTAAATTTTGCAAGAGTTGCCTTTCTAAGCTTCTATTTTAGTCACTCATGATTTTCTGGAACTTAGACCTTTCAGACTGAAATTTTCTAGGGCTTCAGTTTGCCAGAGGCTGAATTTTTAAGGTAACTTTAAAATTAGATGTAGTTGATTTTCTGCTTCAACAAAATGAGTTGTTCACTACTTTTGTTGACTGCAGAGTACTGTATTTTGGGATGATTACAAATTATCAAGTGTTGAAAATTCAGTTTGATTTTGTTTGTCATGGAGAGAAGAATAGATATAATGGTTAATAAAATTTGCAAACTTTCTTGGTTTTACCTATTCTTGCCTAATGGTCCATAAGTATGTTTGTTTTTAAAAAATATTCAGAACATAAGAACTGTCATATTGGGTTAGACCAATGTCCATCTAGCCCAGTATCCTGTCTTCCAAAAGAGGCCAATGCCAAGTGCTTCAGAGGAAATGAACAGAACAGGTAAACATCAAGTGCTCCGTCCCCGTTGTCCATTCCTAGCTTCTGGCATTTGCAGGTGTTTAACTTCTCCTGCTCTAAGTAATTTGATAGATCCTGTCCTTCATTCTTGTATAAGGTGCTAAACTGGGAGTCTGGACAGAACATGGTTCCATTCCCGGTTCTGACATTGACTTGCCACATGATGTTGGGCTAGCCATTTCACCTCTATGTCTCAGTTTTTCACCTGGAAAGTGGAGACAAATATACTTGCTTTCCTTAGTAAAGCATGTTATTGTCATTAATTTACCATTTCTATAGTGGTAGCACCTCAAAGCTGGAACCAGGTTAGGCTCCATTGTGCTAGGTACTGTACAAACATATAATAAATGACAGCCCCTGCCTCAAAGAGCTTAAAGTTTGAAAGACAAGGTGTAACAGGTGGAGAAGACAACAAGCATGCTGGGATGGGATAAGGGAAACTGGGTAACAAATAAAATAGGCTGTGTGCAGTGCTTAACCAATCATCAGTAGTGGTCACAACTTGCCAGCTGCCTAGCCATTATTTTGGTTGTAGTTTACTGTATGCTCTACAGAAGGGGAAATTAATTTAATGGGAATCAAGCTTTTGAGATTTACCAAAGAAAAAATGCCATATAAGAACTAAATATCAGTATGCATTTGTAAGCAATGCGGGACTCACCCCTGCGGTGCCTCCTGCTTTTGTCTCAGGGAATTAGCTCGTCCAGCCTCCGGAGTGCCCTCTGCAGGCCGGTGTCCCACTGCCACTGGACCCCCGCATCCCTCCCTGGACTCCAGTGCCCCGTTATCTGGGGTGCTGCCCCCTGGCAGTAACCCCTCACTCTCAGGATCTCCCCTCCCTGGGGAACCTCCCCCCCCATCCCCACCTCACCTCAGTCGAAGGCTACTGCCAGTCACCAACTAGCCCCTGCTCCCTGGGGCAGACTGCAGTATAAGCCACTCATCACAGGTAAGGGGGTTTTGGACTTGCTGCCTTTCTCTACAACCTAGTACCTCTATGGTGCCTTGGACAAGGCCCTGCAGCCTGGGGAGTTGCCAGCCTGGAGCTCCCCAGCCTCTCTGGCCTTTCCTAACTCTAGGCACCCTGAGCTTCCCAGCAGCCAGGCCCCTCTCTCTCTTTGAAAGCAGAGAAAGTCTGCCTGCTCCCCAGTCCACTGTCTTCTTATAAGGGCCAGCTGCGGCCTGATTAGGGCGTGGCCCAACTGTGGCTACTTCCCCAATCAGCCCAGGTTTTCTCTCCTAGCCCTCTCTCAGGGCTGGCTTCTACCCTGTCAGGGCTGGAGCAGGTAACCACCCCACTACAGCATCTATTACTATTTTTGGGTTCAATACTTCTTACCCAACCTCTGGTATACCAGTACTTCCCATACTATCCTTAACTCCCAATGACTGGCTAATGATGACCCTGTCTTATTGGAAACCCAGGAGGTGGGCAGGTGCAAGCCCGCCCACTTCTAAAAGCCCCTCCCCCAGCCTAGCAGGAGGGACCACTGGACCCAGGGACCAAATGAGTACAGGGGACAACAAATGAGAAAAACAGGGACTGAGGTGAAGGTCATAGGTTCAAAACAAGGGTACTAGATGGGGACACCGAGCAGAGAACCCTGGACAGCGCCCACTGCTCCTCAAAGGTGTTGAGGGAGCCAGCAGACGCTGCTCAGTGGAACTCTGCCCCGATACGTGAAACTAGGGAGGAACGGAAATAGGCCCCACAATCGCAGAGCACCCCCTCATCCAGCATCCTCCTCCTGGTAGTGAAGATGGAGACTTTGGCCAGGGCCAGGAGGAGGTTGACAAGGAGGTCTCACGACTTCTTGGGGCCACGGATGGGGTGTGCAAAAACGATGATGACCTGGTAGTGCTACTGCCCTTCAGCTCTGCACCTGTAGAGTTAATAGATATATCAACTGCTGTTTCAGGATGCAGCTTCACAATGTTAATAACTTTATTAAATCAGAGCTGTTCTTTTTTTCAACCCAAGCAAAGGCACTAACCCTTAATGAGCACTTGGTCCATGTCAAATTTTATCTTTCAAACACCAATCATTTATCTTTCAAATGCCCTGTCCAAAAATAGCATGGTTAGATTTCTTTTTAATCTTTGAATTGGAAAATGTAGATATTTTTCATTCTCAATACTCAAAAAATCTGAACGGATTTTTTTGGACAAAACCTTTTCTCTTTTGGGCAGGAACAAAACCTGTGAAATTTCATCCCAATAGTGGGATGTATCAGAAAGTTATGCACTGTGACAACAGAAATAGAGCATGGAATTGGGAATCGGCCTCCTTGATTCCATCCTAACTGCACTTACTTGAGTAGGTAAAATGAAATGCATGGTTGTATAAGAGCAATTTTTCTACCTCACAGACAGGTTGTTCCTATTAATTAATGTTTCCAAAATGCTCTATGTCGCTCAGATGAAAGGTGATATATGCAAGTGCAAAACACCTATAAACAGTTCAGTTACAGCAAACAAGCAGATTTGCGGGTTGTCATAGAAACTCTAGGTAAAGCCTGCCTTCTGTTCCCATTTTTTCCTTTCTAAGCAGGCATATTGTACAGAGTTAGAGACATTTTAAAATAGCATTGTTTCTTTTTAAAGGCAGCAAAGGCAAATGACATTTCCATCTCTACCTAGAGGTGAGGATTTGTTTTTTAACAAAGTCTTAAATCTCCTGTGCAATGCCCTCTTTTTTTTTTCAGGTGGCCATTACTTTCAATCAGAGCTCATGTTGTACAGCGTACATTAACAAGGCCATTCACATACCTCACTGTGGATATCTGCTGGGTGTTCCAAGGTGCTCCAAGGGTGAAAGTAAATTCTTCCAATTAAACAGAAGCACATGCAGTGTGTGTTAGATTGCGGGAAAATACTATTCCTAGTTCACATAGATTATCTGTCCGCCTCTGTAGAACACATAACAGTTTGGTTTATATGAGATTAATTCCTTAACAATATGTAGTTTTCCTAACTGGGTATGTGTGATGGGTTGGATCACAGAACCCCCCTTGGGAACTGTCAACTGATGTGCCAAGACTACTTCTGTCCCTGCTTTCCCTGCCGGCCTGGGAATCCAGCACCTTGTCTTGTTGAGCCAGACACGCCAGTCTGCTCCAACACAGACCCAGGGTCTAAACCACGTGCCCCAAAGCTGCAGTCATAACTGAAGGCAACTTATAGAAGTGTTCCTGTCTTTAACACTCAGATGCCCAATCCCAACGGGGTCCAAACCCCAAATAAATCTGTTTTACCCTGTATAAAGCTTATACAGGGTAAACTCATAAATTGTTCACTTTCTATAACACTGATAGAGAGATGTGCACATTTGTTTGTCCCCCCCCGCCCCACGTATTAATACATACTCTGGGTTAATTAATAAGTAAAAGTGATTTTAGTAAATACAGAAAGTAGGATTTAAGTGGTTCCAAGTAATAGCAGACAGAACAAAGTGAATTACCAACCAAAATAAAATAGAACATGCAAGTCTATGTCTAAGACAACTGAATACAGATAAAACCTCACCAGTTCCAGTAAGCTTCCTTTTACTGACTCCTTCTAGTCTGGGTCCAGCAATCACTCACACCCCCTGTAGCTACTGTCCTTCGTTCCAGTCTCTTTCAGGTATCCTTGGGGTGGAGAAGCTATCCCTTTAGCCAGCTGAAGACAAAATGGAGGGGGTCTCCCGCAGGCTTAAATATACTTTCTCTTGTGGGGGGAAACCCCCTCCTCTCTCCTATGCAAAGTCCAGCTCCAAGATGGAGTTTTGGAGTCACATGGGCAAGTCACATGTCCATGCATGACTGAGTTTCTTACCAGCCAAGACACATTCCTGGGAAAGCTCCGATGTGGATTGGCGTCTTCGAGTTCATTGTTGGCTTAAGTGGTTCTTGATTGGGCATTTAATTTGCACATTCCTTTCTCAATAGAAATCAAGGAAATATACAGCTAATATTCCTAACTTCAAGTACAAAAATGATACATGCATACAAATAGGAGGAATATATTCAGTGGATCATCAACTTTACATAGATATGTTACATGGCATATGTAGCATAAAACATATTCTAGTTATATCATATATATGTTTCGCATTATATTTTCAATCCATACCTGTAGCACAGTAACAAGAGCTGGTAGACAGGGGGAAATTGTATTACGAGGGTGACACAGCAAAAATCCACCATGAAGACATCACTATATGGAATTGTACTGTAGATTTGTCTCCAACATTTCCTTGAGAGATCTCCAGACTTTGCAAGACTAGTGATTATGCTGGCAGTTTGCCAGGCGCCTGGGGGACTGCACCTACTTTTAATATAAATGCATCACAGACTAAATGCACACAGCCATAATATTTGTACTTGTATTTAGGGGAAGTGAGATTGATTATTGTTTCAGCATATTGACATTAAAACCTTTCATTTGCTTACCTTTCTCCTCTTTCTCCTCTTAAAGGGAAGGAAGTAAATAGTGAGCTACACTTTATGGCTTCATATGTCACACCTAGTCCTTAAACATACCATAAGCTCAAGTAAGAAGAACTTTTCCTAGCTAAAGCACAGGAGACCTGGGTATTTTTGTTCCCAGTTTTGCTACAGGCTCATTCTGTGACCTTGGGCAAGTGACTTAGGCCCACACTTTCCAAAATATTTTTGGGTATTCAACCTGAGACACCAGGGATCCTGATTCTGAGATTTGCTAAGAACCCCACAATTTACATTGACTCAGCTGGAGTTGAGTGGTTTCTACCTCTGAAAATCAGATATGAGATGTATGAAGTTAAAATTAAAAATCACAGAGATCCCCACATGACAATAGGGTTTTAACCATTTTTATGGTAGGGCTCTCTTATGGTATCTCTATCTTACAGATGAAAGGAAAAGCAATCTGGGTTGGCTAATGCACAGCATATTATTTCTTTAGCAGTGCCCTGTATGTACCAATAGAAACTACATCATCCATTCAGAAAAAAATCTACATACATGTTTCTTTCTTTTCCTGTTTTATAATAGAAATGTTAACCTTGGCACAGGGCATTTCCTGAGGGTTGACTGAAATGTCTTGGTGATATCTTGGGTCATCTGTTCCACCTAGTCAGCCTTTAATCCTCAGGGAATGTCTTGTGCCTCAATAGTAATTATTGCTTAAGAGGAATGAGCTCATTTCTGTGGGTTGTTTTATGCATATGGAATGCAGTATTTTTCTTTCAGTGCTGATTGCAGTGTCTGATTCATCATATCCATATTGATGAGTGAATGAGGTCCAGATATGCAAATGGAAGGAAGGTGGCTTTTATCCTTCCCACAGATGTTTATATAGAAAGCAATGAGTACTGTTTTAACCACAATTGATTAATTTGGATAATAACACTATAGCTATTTGTCCAGTTACAAGAGACATCCCATAGCACTACTTAGGGCATGGGCAAAACTAAGGGAGCAATCTCATTGGTTAATTGAAATCCAGAGCTGTGAGAGTCTGAGAGAACAACTGATCAGCTCCACACTACATTGTTAGTCTTACTCTAATATTTTTTGTTCACAAATTCAGTATGATTGTTGTATAAGTGCAATAATGTTCAGTCTCCAGGAAGTGCCTTTGGCTTTATACCTTACTACATGCTCAAGGTCTCATGGTTATCTTACAACAACAGTACATCTGTTCAGGTGTGGTTTCCTACTTATAAGACCCTCATCAATATCACATATGTTTGATATGTTGGGATATTCCAAAGAGCACTGATAGCAGTTGATTTCAAGCATTGCTCACTAGGCTAGCATGTTCTATAGGCTTGATGTTGAAAGGTACTGAGCCCTCCTGGTAGGTGCTGAGTGCCTTCAACCTTCTGTGATGTCAGTGGGAGTTGAGAGTGCTTAACAGTTTGCAGAATTGAGTTCTGCTGTCTCTCCTAAGCATTGTTGTGCAGCACAGTTTGTTGAGTTATCAGGTAGTCATTAGTATTATGTTGGTCTATTGTCACCCAAGGCACGCTCATGACATATTATGATATGTTGAATATGATATATTTTAAAAATAATGCAGTGTAATCCAGGCTGGTTTTGTCTTTCTCTTTCTTGAGTCCTCTGTGGAATCCATGACTAGCACGCAGAAGGCAGTTGTAAGAATACAGCATCCTTGCTGCAGCATTTACCCATGATGGATATGAATTCCAATGAATGTGACTCATCGGTCAGCTTACTTAGTGCTGCTGAGACTCCTTTTTAATTTCTATCTCTTGGCTCCATAATGACCAGCAATTACAGACAAAGGAGTTCCTCTGACATATCAAATGCCTCCATTGAAACAATGGCTCACTGACAGCACAGCAGCTCACTGAAGATTCTCAACTGTGTATTTTGTTTCCTTCCCTTGTGATAATGATTGTCATACCACATTGGACTCCCCATTGTAGACTTACTCAGAAAACTAATTAGAGAGATTGCAAATGAAATTTTTACATAAATTATGCTCACATTTATTAAACATCTATATAAATTAAAAACATCAGTGTACACTCTGCATGTGTATATGTTTATAGTAAATATAAATATATGAATAAGTGGCTGCATAATTACAAAAGTCATAGTTGCCAGTTACTCTGCACACAGTACTAGGGATGGAACCCTGATTCTTTGGTGTCAAAAATGCCTTTAAGACTTGAAGTAAAGGAGAAGCTCCATGAGCTAGTAACTAGTAGTTAGGCCGTTTATAGGGCTGCCACTAGAAAGGGACGGAATCATGACCATATGACAAGGTGAGAACAGAGAGCATGCTTAATGGCATCTCATCTATAATCTGCCTCTGAATGGGCAGTCTCTGCCTTATAATTACAACTCTGTACTAGTTCTATTCTAGGCACAGGCTTTTGAAGTGTTACTGTTGCCATACATTCTAAATCTTCTCTTTATTTTACAGGAGGCCCAAAAGATTAATGCTGGTGGGGAAACCCAGGCTGATGGAACCTGCAAACCTACAGATGAAAAAGAGGAGACTGTTGCAGCAGAAGTGGGCTGGATGACCTCTGTGAAAGACTGGGCAGGAGTGATGATATCTGCCCAGACTCTAACCGGCAGAGTCCTTGTGAGTTTTACCCAGTTTGCTCAAATCTTCTTTAAAAAGAGTAATTGTTAATGAACTCTTCATCTTATTGTCTCAGGAGGGCTGGATTTTGCTAATCAGCGCTATGCCACACCACTAATTTTCTCCCTTCACAGTTTCTCTTGGAAATGAAAAAAGGCAGACCTGCTCCCATTGCTGAGACAGCAAGTTATGAAAGTCCTTTTTTGTTGTAGATAGGGACTGATTCTTCTATCTACGCCAATATATTTGCAGGCATAACTTTGCACGCTTCCCCATACAATACATGGTACCCATAGTGTGGCACTCCTGGTGAATTTCCTACTAGTTCATTATTAGTGCAAAAGTGTGAACTTATTGCCTAGTGGACACAATGTTACACGTCAAAAGTGGAGGCCAGATTGAAAATTGGGCTCAATGAGAATGGGTTTTTTTAGCTGTTAGTAGGAACTGTAGAATAGGATTTGAATGAGATGTGCAATGTGGATTATCTTGGTTCCTACAAAGCTGTGATGATCTATTATTCTTTTTTTAATCTACTCAGAAAATCCAGATAAACAAATGGAGCTGCACATCAGAAATTGAAAATACATAATTTTGTGGTCAAAAAGTGTATTAGAAAAGCAGAAAGTTTTCACTCAGTTAAGTTCAGTCAGGTAATTTTGCAGTCCTGTTAACTACTACTGCATTTCTACTGGCCTGATCTGAAACCCATTGAGGTCAATGGAAGATCTTCTCTGTGCTTCAGATTAGGCCTGATGTCAACAGTTTTGTACTTAATGCAGAGATTGGTCATATAGTGTGGGTTGAATTCTATGCTCCAATCCCAGTAAAAACTAAGTGGGATATCTGTGGTGATATGGATTTAAGTGAAAAACAGATTTTTGCCTTTGATTTTTAATTTTGGGAAAAGAGAGTTTTTATTGCTCATAGAAACGATGTTGCTGCTCTTGGGCTGATATTTTCCTTATTGTCTAAGCATCTTCTCTGTGAAATTAGCAGGATTTCTTAAAAACACATGGGAATTTTTAGGCTTTTAGACTGACTCACAATGCAATGTTAAGGTGATACAGATCCTATTATTCCTATTGTTTTCTATTGCTTTCAACAATAATTAATTTAGATTGTTTTTCTTAATAAAATTCTATTGCTGTCTTACCTATTTTAAGTCCTAGCCCTATGCTATTGACAAATGTCTCCTCTCTTGTTCATGAAATCAATATCTGTGATATGTTTTGCACTCATTCAACAGAGATCTGATCTGCAGGTGAATCTAAAAAGAAAATTTTATTTGGATTCTCCTCCCCACTTAACATCAGTTATTTTCTGCTATCTGTCTTATTAACCTGTGCAACCCATCTTACCTGACTACCTCTTGGGATATTGCTTATAGATTTAGGGCTTGTCTACATTTAAAATGCTATAGAGGTGCAGCTGCACTACAGTAGTGCTTCAGTGTAGAAACTGCCTAGTCCGATGGGAGGGGTTCTCCCACTGGCGTAGGTAATTCACCTCCCCAAGAGACAGTAGCTAGGCTGATGAAAGAATTCTTCTATCAACCTAGTGCTGTCTACATGGAAACTTAGGTCATCTGAACAACGCTGCTCAGAGGTGTGGATTTTTCACACCCCTGACGAATGTAGTTAAACCAACTTAATTTTCTAATTTTCTGACCTTCTCTGTGTGAGCCTGACATACCAATCATTTTATGAAGAGTGGTGTACTGGTTTTCACATAATTTCTTGACATCTCCAGCATTAAAAGTGGCAAATCTTAACAATCTGACTCTTTCTTGTGAATGTGCTGATTTCTCATGTGCTGATGTATTCCTTTGCATGTGCTGATTTATTTATCAAAGATGAAATTCACCCCAGGATAGGAGTCTTACATAAACAAGCACTCCCCACTTAAACCCTTAAGGGAATTGTAGGAATTTATGCCTGTTCTCTGAGCTGGGGTGAATTTCACCACAAATTCAAAGAAGTTAAAGGTAAAATCTGAACCATAAAAAATGGAGCAGTTTATCCTACTAGAGTTGCTTCAAGGCATTAAGAGAGCTTTTAAACACGTTTTTTTTTTCCAGTTTCAGTACTTGATCATTTCATTAATTTTGTCTTCAAAATACACCATTGTCTGCTGCAAGCAATTAGTTTATTCCTAATGTTTTATCTAGACACAATGGACCTACTTCTCACCTTCGGTAAAATTCACTGTTTCCTTGAGCATTTCAGCTAGGCAGCATATTTGCTAGAATATTTGTGGAAATTGAACACAGCTGAATCTAGATTGGTATTTTTATCTGATTGAATATTTGTTGGAAAATATTTTGAGAGATTCACCCATGAATTCCTAGTGAATTAACATAGCCCACTCCGGAAAGCTATTATGTTTTTGTCCAAGAACAATGTAGAAATTTCTAAAGCTAATGGCTATACAGTGTTATTGAGGATCAAAATAAGACCAGATAGAGCTGTGGCTGAAGAAATTAAAGTACCTTTTCATACTGTAGGCCAGGGTTTAACTCAAAATCGATCTTCCACATTCACTATTAAATAACCTTTAGGAACTGGTCCCCTGAACACTGACTTGGGAGAAAAGTTGTAATTGATTTTTAGTGCAGCACGATCGCATGAAAGCTGTTATATAACTGCTGTCTGGATTTATTTGCCAAGTGAAGGGGACAAGTTAGCAAAGTGCGGTGTAAACATCAGTTTAAAGTGGAACCTCATTAATGTTTTCTTCTCATAGAAAAATCTCGCTTAATCATTCTTATCTGGGCAGTCATTTCCTTGGAAGTGACTTGCAGTGGAGTGACAAATTCTGTCTGTAGAACCTAAATTGAATGTTTGCAGGACCAATTCCTACTGAAGCTTAGTGTCAGGTCTAGTCAAGCTTTCAGCTCGTCCTTGCAAACCTCATGAAGTGATTTCCTAACTTAACAAATCGTATTGCACAAGTGCTTAGAGTGGGTGAGTGGGATAGCATACATTTACACTTACTGCTGCTGTTGAGCTATATTTGCCCCTCAGTCAGCTTAAACACTGCTGTTAGAATGTGCACTGGGTCTACTAGGGTGACTACCTATATTTCAAGGAAATAAAGAGTTAAGGTATGAAAAGTACAAGGCAAAGCTTATTTTTAAGGGACACCGCCCCTACAATGATATAAGGTAGTACATTTTTGTAACAGTGTATGATCTTTTGCACAATTATTTACCGAATTGTTGCTTTAAACCAAACATTTTGCCTGATTAAGTAATTCTTAGATGTGTCTTATGGAATATCGATCATGGGTCAATAGGCAGAAAATAAGGTTCCCTAAAAATATAGGGCAGAGGGCCTTCTTCAATCTCACAGTTCTAGAGCTGGTCAGGAATTTTTTGATTAAATATTTTTTCATCAGAAAATGCTGATCCCTCAAAATGTAAGCTGTTGGTTGGGTTTGACAAATTTCTCATTTTGAAAAAAATTAAGAAAAAAAGCTTTTGAAATTGTTGAAATATCCTGTTTTGAGCTTTTTGAAAATTAAAAGTTCTGTTTTTCAATTTGTTTAAATAGTCAAGCTAATAACGATAAACCAAAAATAAATAAAGGAGGTCAAACATGAAATTAAACATTTAAGTTTTGGTTGACCTGAACTGATTTTTTTCAGATTGTTGGTTTGTGAACATTTTCAAAATTTTGACTATTTGTCCTGATTCAGGATGAAAAAACATTCTGAAATCTTGAAAATGTTTCCAACACAGGAAACCTCCATTTCCCAGCTCTATGCAGCTTACCTGGAAGAAAATTATATAATCTCTTCCTCTTCTAGCTATCTGGTTTACTGCATTTTCCATCAAATTTATCTTCTGTGCATCTGTCTATGTTTTCTTGTCGCCCTAAATGGGAAGATGCAAGTGCTCAGCACTACGTAAAATAGAATGTCACCTTTGTTCAAGAGCACAAGCTAAGACACTGCTGTACGAAGCCTGCCATGATCAACAAAAATAGAAATGTGAATAATTTGATTACCTCAGAAGTTTATCTTGTCACCTTGCCACTGGTGTTTGTATTATTCATTTTGGTGTCTTCCTTAAAGAGGAGATAGACTTAGATTGTGAAATGTACCAAAATATGTGGATAAAAATCTTGGATGATCGTTAGATGAAATGCTCTACAGGTGTGTGATTTTAATTAAAGGTGAATTAATGTGGCTTTGAAAAATAAATACATTAAACATGTAAAGCTGCTGTAATACTTAGAGGTGGACTCTAAGAAACACACCCTGACTAGCTGGGGTACTGGGTGTCGGTGTCAGTCACCCTTTTACCATTTTGTCTCTGTCAGGGTTTCTTCCCCACTCTGAACTCTGGGGTACAGATGTGGGGACCCGCATGAAAGCCCCCCTAAGCTTATTTTTACCAGCTTAGGTTAAAAACTTTTCCAAGGCACAAATTCCACCTTGTCCTTGAACAGTATGCTGCTACCACCAAGTGATTTAGACAAAGAATCAGGGAAAGGACCACTTGGAGTCCTATTCCCCCAAAATATTCCCCCAAGCCCTACACCCCCTTTCCTGGGGAAGGCTTGAGAATAATATCCTCACCAATTGGTACAGGTGAACACAGACCCAAACCCTTGGATCTTAAGAACAATGAAAAATCAATCAGGTTCTTAGAAGAAGAATTTATTTAAAGATAAAAGAATCACCTCTGTAAAATCAGGATGGAAGATAACTTTACAGGGTAACAAAAGATTCAAAACACAGAGGATTTCCCCTCTAGGCAAAACTTTAAAGTTACAAAAAACAAACAAACCAGGAATAAACTTTCCTCTTAGCACAGGGAAAATTCACAAGCTAAAACAAAAGATACTCTAACACATTTCCTTGCTATTACTTACTATTTCTGTAATATCAGATGTATCATTTCAGTGGGAGCTGGATTACTTGCTTGGTCTCTCCCTTTGTCTCTGGAGAGAAAACACCCACACAGCCCAAAACAAAGCCTCCCCTCCCCCCAGATTTGAAAGTATCTTCTTTCCCCATTAGTCCTTCTGGTCAGGTGCCAACCAGGTTATCTGCGCTTCTTAACCCTTTACAGGTAAGGAGGGATTTTATGCTACCCTTAGCTGGCTGTTTATGACAGTGTCATAAAATGTAACAAGGATAAAACCAAGAGGTTTGTAGAAATGAAACAGACATGTAAAATGAATAGTGCTAAAACCTACAGGTATAAATGAGAATAATATCCTCCATATCCATTGTACAGAAGTTTTAAACTACCCAAGAAAATTATGTCCCCATTGTAGAACTCTCTTGCATAGTTTAAAAATTATATACAAAGGATATCCATCGCCATTAAATTTAATAGAACTTTTCTGTAAAGGTCATTTCCCTGCATATAGTACCTTACAGTTGTGTTTCATCTTAAAAATAGAATTAACTGTGACTTACACAAACCTGCTGTTCTCCCATGTTTATTATTGTCAATTAAATTATTTACATGAGAGATGCTGATTCAGGAAACCAAGGTTATTTGTGGTAAAGGACAGAGGTTGTCACACTTCCACTTCAGCTGGTCCTTCTCATTTAAGCCCCAGTAGTATCCTTTGAACTGGTTCTCAAATTACTTTCTGGGAAATGCTGAAGGCGTGGTGTGGCAAGTGTTTTATGTGGTGCTATTGGGAAGTAGCCAAGCAAATCTGTTTCTGCAGAAATGGGAATTAGGGTATTCCACTTGTTACTGCTTTATACCTTTTCCTGGTCTAGTTTTCCTACATAAGCCATATGTCTATATTAACATTCAAGAGCAGCGTAGTAGTTAAAGTGAAATTCTGTAATGGGGATCCCTTGGAGCAGATTTTATTTTGATTTGATTGTTAGAAATGGAAATTCCCATCTTGCAAGGTGAGAAGCAAGAATGAGGCATGTAGTCACCAAATTATTAAATCATTTGGTTACCATTATTTTTACTGCTGTCATCTTTTCTTCCTCACTGTAATTTCTGTGCTCAGTGCAGGATTATACAATGTGGTGGTGAAAATACCAGAGTCCATGGGAGCCTTGCTTATATTAGCCTTCCCATCATTGCAGCTGAACCAGCAGCATGGTGGGACATTTTAGGGGAAAATAAACCAGTAAAGGTAAATGTGCAGGACTGGATTTAATAGTTTGTGAATACAATCTTCAAAAGTACCTAAGTCCCATTTACAAAAGTGACTTAGGCACTTGAGAATTTAAGGGATTTTCTAATGGGGGGGGGGGGGGGTGTTAATCTGCAGTGAGTTGATACGTTTGTTAACTAACAGTACACAATCCATACTAATAGCGTGCTATAGGAGAGCTGTGCCCTCTTTCAATTTACATCATTGGATATGCATGGCGGGGGCTTGCTGTGCATTAAGCATGTGTATTCTTGGAGGGTATCCCAGGGTCCTTTGCTTTGCTGCTGAGTAGTGTACATTCTGGGATTTCTGCTGCTGTGCACTGTGGGATGAATAGCACAAGCCAGGGGAATTCTGGGATTTGGGATCAAATTTAAAAAAATCCATGATTCCAGTCTCTCCATTCCATGCTTCCTGTCCTTTTGGGCAGGCTAGCGGCATTTTTGAATTGCTGTTGACAGCACAGACCCAATAATGTGCTGTGCCTCAGTGCTGCAACTGGGTGACTTGAAATTTGAACTTTGCCCACTGCACAACTGAGAAGGTGATGTGGCAGCAGAAGCAGCAGCTTTGAAGATGAGGATGACACCAGGCAACTGCTATTCCAGGAGTGCAGTGCTGTTTCGGGGTTCAGGAAACCAACATCAATTGGTGGGAAAGGATCATTCTGCAGACCTGAGATGAGCAGCAGTGGCGACAGAATTTCAGGATGGTAAAGCAACTCATTTTTAGATCTGTGCCGAACTAACCCCAGAGCTGCAGTAGCAGAAGACCAGTGTATGGGGTCACATACCCATCGAGAAGCATGTCACTATTGATATCTGGAAACTGGCCAGCCCTGAACGTTACTGTTCCATTGCCAACCAATTCAGTGTAGGGAGTTCAACTCTTGGGGCTGTAGTCATGTAGATGTGCACTGCCATGCATAAAATACTGTTGCACTGGATTATAAAATCTGGTAATGCTCAGGAGATTATTTATGGTTTTGCACACATCAGGTTCCCAAACTGTATTGGGGCAATTGATGGGACCCATGTGCCCCCCACCCCACACCAGGGCTCAGAGTTTATAAACAGAAAGGGGTATTTCTCCATGGTGATCCAAGGGCTGGTTGACCATTGTGGCAGGTTCACAAACATAAATTTAGGTTGGTCTGGAAAGGTCCATGATGCTGGGATCTTTTGGAACTCAGCTCTATTTACCTTAATGAATAAAGGACAGTTTGCCCCCAGGATCACTATATACACTAATGATGTGGAGATTCCTCCAGTTACCTTGAGAGACCTGGCTTATCCTCTTTTGCCCTGATTAATGAAGCTATCCACAGGCTACTTGGACAGAAAGAAGGAACTGTTTATCTATTGCCTCGGTAGTTGCAGAGTGTGCATTTGGCCATCTGAAAGGAAGGAGGCACTGTTGGTGGAACAGGTTGGAGACTGCAGAATAAAAGTGCCTAGGATTATAACTGCATGTTGTATTTTGCACAATATTTGTGAGAGTAAGGCAGAAAGCTGTAGCAGTTTGAGCAGCCAGAAAAGTGTCTGGTAGAAAATAAGAATCAGCCACGGCAAGATTGTCAGGGATGCCTATTGCTCTTGCATTGAGTCTGAGGCCTGGAAATGTGCAGGTGTACACACAGCTGTCATCGGGAGGGTGGGGGAGAATGGATAGATTGTGAGCAGTGCAGTCTCATTGGTGGGTAGTAGAAGTGGCACATTGTGGCGTTGTGTATTTTATCTGTGCCTTTATACTTTTGTAAAACCCAGATTTATAGGAAATGTAAGGATTTTTTGTGTAAAATGCATTCTTAAATGCATTGCCGATTCTTTATTAATGGATTTTTAACATGTATTTTATTATTCATTATAGAACCAGAAATAAACTTTTAATTAAAACAATAATAAGACAAAGCTTTAATGTGATATAGTGCAGTGAAGGGCAGAACACACCCATGGAGGGGGGTGTTTCCAGTTCACAAGTGAATACACACCTTGCCTATGTTTCTTCTTGTTCTTCTCCCATTCATTGTTGAGGGGCAGGGCTCAAACGTATCGATGGCATTCGATAGTTTGAAAGAGCTGGATGCCCACAGTTGCAAGGGCAATCGTTCCAACTGCCCCTGAGCTTCTGCCAGGGAGGGGAGTGGTCTCTGGGAGCACAGCTTTGGGGGTACAGCAGAGAACATATGATGGTGTTCCCAGTGCCCTGTATGGTCCAGGAGTTGCAGAATATGGCTGGATCCTGGTTGAGGGCATTGCATTGTCTCTGTGCCTGCGAACAGCATATGCTGCAGAAGAACATTCTGAGCCTGTGTTGCCTCCAGGAGTTGCCTCTGCATCATCTTCTCTTTCTCCACAGTGTCTCACACTGTCTCTGGCAACTTTGACTCTGTCTCTGGCTACTTCAATGCTCTCTTAGATCCCTATCTTTTCCCCTCAAATACAGCCTCCACTGCTCCATTGTTTTCCTTTGTTTTGGGGGGAGTCTGCACTGAAGTCTGTGGACATTTCATCTCAAACTTTCTGTTTCCTCCTCCTCCAGTTAGCCAGCTGCTCAGCCATTTGATAAAAGCCGTGCCCTCGATGGTCTGGCTGCTACAGGAGCTTGTTTCTGGGGGAGTAGGGCAAGTTGGGTCTTAAGTCACTTAGACACTTCTGAAAATTTTACTCCACACTGGGTTTAAGAATAAGCTAATTGAACCTAAGTAGTGTTTTAATTTTTTGTGGGGTGCAGTTTGGATTTAATGTTGAGTGGCATAAATATTACATTTTAGTAGAAGGCCCACATTGGCTTTAAAAAATCTGTTGAGTAACACGGCACTTTAGTTTGAAGTGCTACTTAGGAGACTGTTCCGCAGTAAATGTTGGAAATATTAGTTGGGAATTCCTGGTTGGGTTATTCCAAAGAGATTCAAGCAAATTCATAATTAATGTGAATGAAGAAGAAATTAAGCAGGCATTGGTGTTGGTTCCCAAAATGTAATCATCCTTTTTCTAATAATTTGAGTGAAAGGAAAAGGACACCCTAAAGAATGTAATAAAAGGAAATGATGTAAAAGATAAAGCTACAAAACGTCATTGCTATTTTTGCAGCTCAGTCTAAAATGGAGTTCTGCAGTGGGACAAGACTCTTATTAAAAAGAAATAGAATGTTAAAATAACAGAGGAAAGCACAGTGTTTACACCGTACTGATATGTGGTAGTACTGGTGCAAAGCACACAGCTTCCAAGAGTGTTTTTAGCAGAGAAACATCTAAAAGTCAGCCCAAACCTACATCTGTTGAACTGAATTGAAGTTCTGAGTGAAGCTTTAGAACAACCTTACAAGGGGAGTAGTGGAGGCAAAAAAACCCTAATTTGTTTTAAGACTGAGCTTAATAAATTTATGGAGGGGTTAGTATGATGAGATTGCCTACAATGGCATATGTCTCATCAGCGACTGCTACTTTCAAATTTCTCAAATGGCTAGAAATGCGACACTAGATAGGGAGGGCTCTGAGTTACTAAACATAATTCTTTCAGCTTTCTGGCTGGTGCGTCTTGCCCACATGCTCAAGATCTAACTGATTGCCATATTTGGAGTCAGGAAGGAATTGTCCCCCACTTCAGATTGGCAGAGACCTTGTGGAGGGTCACTTTCCTCTTCAGCATGGGGCACAGTTTGAATTAGAGTAAATGGTGGAGTCTCTGTAATTGGAAGTCTTTAAATCAAGATTTGAGGGCTTCAGTAGCTCAGCTAGAGGCCAACAAGTTAAAGAAATATGGGCTGGATGAATGGACTATAAGGTGGATTGAAAGCTGGCTAGATCGTCGGGCTCAACGGGTAGTGATCAATGGCTCCATGTCTAGTTGGCAGCCGGTATCAAGCGGAGTGCCCCAAGGGTCGTCCTGGGGCCGGTTTTGTTCAATATCTTCATTAATGATCTGGAGGATGGCATGGACTGCACCCTCAGCAATTTGCAGATGACACTAAACTGGGAGGAGTGGTAGATACGCTGGAGGATAGGGCTGGCATACAGAGGAACCTAGACAAATTATAGAGGATTGGGCCAAAAGAAATCTGATGAGGTTCAACAAGGACAAGTGCAGAGTCCTGCACTTAGGATGGAAGAATCCCATGCACTGCTACAGACTAGAGACCGAATGGCGAGGCAGCAGTTCTGCAGAAAAGGACCTAGGGGTTACAGTGGATGAGAAGCTGGATATGAGTCGACAGCTTCTTGTTTTCAAGAAGGCTAATGGCATTTTGGGCTGTATAAATAGGGGCATTGCCAGCAGATCGAGGGACATGATCATTCCCCTCTATTTGGCATTGGTGAGGCCTCATCTGGAGTACTGTGTCCAGTTTTGGGCCCCACACTACAAGAAGGATGTGGAAAAATTGGAAAGAGTCCAGCAGAGGGCAACAAAAATTATTAGGGGGCTGGAGCACGTGACTTATGAGGAGAGGCTGAGGGAACTGGGATTGTTTAGTCTGCAGAAGAGAAGAATGAGGGGGGATTTGATAGCTGCTTTCAACTACCTGAAAGGGAGTTCCAAAGAGGATGGATCTAGACTGTTCTCAGAGGTACCAGATGACAGAACAAGGAGTAACGGTCTCAAGTTGCAGTTGGGGAGGTTTAGGTTGGATATTAGGAAAAACTTTTTCACTAGGTGAAGCATTGGAATGGGTTACCTAGGGAGGTGGTGGAATTTCCTTCCTTAGAGGTTTTTAAGGTCAGGCTTGACAAAGCCCTGGCTGGGATGATTTAGATGAGGATTGGTCCTGCTTTGAGCAGGGGTTGGACTAGATGACCTCCTGAGGTCCCTTCCAACCCTGATATGCTATGATTCTATAGACCTATTGCAGGCGTGGGTGGGTGAGGTTCTGTGCAGGAGGTGAGACTAGATGATCATGATGGTCCCTGCAGGCCTTTAAGTCTATGAGTCTATGAATTCAGTGTTTTGGGTATGAATCTTCAGACTCAGGCACAACTTATTCAGGGGACACAGCCAAAGAGAAGGCATCTCAGATTCTGCTGGAACCTTCTACCCAGCCCTAATATTTTCTGTGTTGTTTTTCTCTGCCACTTTATGTGTCACGCGATGATAATGTGACACCAAATGTGTTCATGTAGACATCACCAATGCACTGCTAATTGGATGGGTTTTTTCCCCTTTCCAAATGAATACTTAATTGACTACTGGGTAATATAAGTTGTATTAAGGTAATACTCATAAAAATGGTAATAAATACAATGGCAAGACTCCGGAGCCCTAGTAAAGGCAAGCACTATTCACGGTTTCCATCTCTTCCCTCACTCCGCTTTTCCAGCCTGCTACCACTGCTGTTTTGCCAGTGTGCCTCCCTCACCTTGCATGGCCTGAGGCAACCTTGGTATCCTAATCAATGGCTGCTGAATCAACCCATTCCCCTCACAGGTAGAAGAACAGGTAGTACCTTAATACCCTATACTAATCCATTGCAACACCTATTCTTGGAACTGGATGAATTTAGTACTACGCTGAAAAATCCAGATATTTCTGCTGGGATTTCTAAAAGATACTAAAAAAGGTAGTCCCATTGATTTTAGTGGGAGTTGGGTGCCTAACTCTCCCAGGCTTTAGAAAATCTAAGCATTTAGCTTTTCTAGCTTAAACAATGAGGAGTCCTCATGGCACTATAGAGACTAACAAATTTATTTGGGCATAAGCTTTCGTGGGCTATACCGATACAGACTAACATAGCTACCCCTCTGAAATTTTTTCTAGCTTTTTTTTCCTGAGGCCCACTAATAGACTATATACATGCTGTAATGAACTGTAGCTGAATTTACACCACTCTTGCTGAAGCAAGCAAGCTGCCTTCAGTGTAGATCCATTTATCTTCCTAAGATAATATGCTGCATTTGTCTGTCAACATATCATAAGCAGGAGATTTATTAAAAATAATATCAAGTAAAAGCACCCAGGAGGGAAATGAGTGTAGATGAAGCAATGTCATACAAAATGTATTTTGTAGCTTTCTAAGTAAGCTCAGTGCTCTGAGAACTCATGGAGAGTTTGGCAAAAAAAAAAAGTGAAGTTTAAAAAAAATCACAGTGAAGTACTAAAAATATTATGTATAATTATAATGGATTTTCCTGTGAACATTTTAGCACGGCTGTATATAGTAGGTATTTTTGGTTTCTTCAGATTGTTTTGACTTCTTATTTTGAGTCTCTTGCTGGGTGGTTGCTGAAATTTTAAGCTTATGATAAGGAGTTAATAAAAAAGTCCAGAATTAGGTATAGTTATGCAGTACCTATAGTGAAATACAGCAACCTAGAAATTATGTGGGGTCATTTCCTACTTCCATTGAGGTCTTTGGTTTTTGGTCATTGACTTGAATGAAATCAGGATGGGGCCCTAGAATACAAAAACTCCTCTTTAGTTTTGCAGTGGACTTCTAGGGTAGGCACGTATGTCATTTTTTGTCCTGTTATTGTCAAGATTGACTATGTTCCTGAAAGTTGAGCATGCAGGATAGTAGGAGAATTTTAAGGAACAAAGCAAAATCATGAGAACCCCAAAGATGGACATTGAGAAGGTGTCGCAAGCAGGGCCGGCTCCAGGCACCAGCCTTCCAAGCAGGTGCTTGGGGCGGCAATCTGCAAGGGGCGGCAGTCCATGTGTGTTTGCCCCCAAGCAGCGCGCTGAATTGCTGCCGCAGATGGCGGGGTCAATCCGTGCGCCATTAGGGCGGCACGCGTGTTTCCGTGGCGGCGGCAATTCGGCGGCAGCTTCTGTCTTCAGACGGAAGACAGAAGTTGCCGCCGAATTGCCACCACCGCGGAAACGCGCATGCTGCCCTAACGGCACACGGATTGACCCCGCCGTCTGCGGCGGCAATTCGGTGCACTGCTTGGGGCGACAAAAACAGTAGAGCCGGCCCTGGTCGCAAGTATGGCACTCAAAATCAATGGCCAATCTCTCATAAATTTTGGCCCTCCTTTCTTGCTCTCTATGGCGAACTCTCCCAGTGTGGGCAGCCTGTCAAAATCTTGTATCAGCTAGTTCTGAAATGAGCACACAGTCTTTTCCCCTATGCATTTGTAACCCACTAGTCAGTGTGCATTACCCATCTGTATCTGAATCACAAAGGATATGAGTCTATCACAGGTCTCTGCTAGAGAGTCTGGGAGTGGGGGGAGAGTTAATTCAAGTTGTAGAGACTCATGCTTTTTTAGCTCTTGAGGTCCCCAGTTCAGTTGCTGATGTCTTCTGAGCCAAGATGGTAGCTGTTGCCCATTGTCTAGGCCTTTTGGGTTTCTGCTGAGTTTGACATAATCTGCAAAATGCTTTGTCTCTTGTGTATTTTAAGAATGTATGGAGTTTATCAAGTATATTGGAGCTTTCCACATAACATAACTCCTGTTAAAAAAACAAAACCAGATCACTACCAAACTTACTGGATGGAACATCAGCTCTGTGTAGTCAATGTACTTTTCACGTGCCAAACGAAAATATATTTAACTGAACACCAGGGTACTTCATTAACAAATTCCTGATACAGCAGTAGAGGGCCAGAACTTGGAGACTGCCTATTGGATGGCTGGTACAGCACAGGGGAGTTCTCTTATGCAAAGGGAATTTTCAGTTGGCTAGGTCAACCTGCTTTAAGTCTCCTGTGCACCATTGGAATGATGCAGTTCAGAGTTCACACTGTTGGGGATCTGGTACAGAATGTTGGTGCAATAGTGTTTCACTGAATATATGGCTACTTCACAGTTTTATCCGTTATAGTAAATATTTACACTCTTTAGAGCATAGCAGTCAAGTGATGATTATCACAGCAAACTTCATACAGGGACACTATACATTCTAGAAAGCATATTTGAAAAATCCAAATATGTAATGTAGTTGCTTGGCTAGGCTGGTTTGAACAGATAAAGTGCTGTGGGACAAAAATTAATAAATTCCCTCTTAGTTTAAGGATCTTTTAAAATGAGCTCACGGTATTATAGTTTGCAGAAGAAGTTGAATCTTAATCACTTTGCCATGGGTTGGATATAGTTTTAGGGATTTTTACATAACTTAAAAGCCCATTTATATGAAAGATAATTTTGTGAACATTAATCAAATACTTTAAGCCATTTGAAGAGTGTTGCCTGCTCTTGTGATGTGGAAGAAAGCTGAATTTTTGATGCATATTCTTCTTTGGTAATTATTTCTGCACAAGCTGAAAAGGAACCATCCTATATGTTTCAATAAAATAAACAACGGAAATATGAATTTTAAAATGATACCCATACCCATAATATAAAGCACAGTACCATGACTTTTAGGGAAAAAGATGTATCTATTAGAAAATGTAACTGTATAGGTCACACTCCCTCTCTCTGTCTTAATTTATTCTCTTTTTGGCATGTGTACATAACTTCCATTGACATTAATGGAGGTTATGCGTGCATACAAAGACACGAAACTATATATTTGTCTTTGGCAAGTAAACACATCCAGATTTCATGCCTAACATCAGATTCCAATGCAAGGGTTCATCCTATGTAAGTCTATAGGCACTCTAAAGTGTGGCAACATACATGTTGGGGAGGGAATGATACTGAAGAAGGTATAACTAAAGCCAACTTTAGATTTTCTTTTGGCTGACTTAAGATCACCTTTGAATTTGGCCCAATAACTTGAATTTATCCTAATTGTCAGAAGCACTTTCTAAGATTTATATAACGTCCATCAAGATGAAAGTGATATCCTAGGCTTTAAAATATTGATGACAAACAATAAAAACAAAAAAACAAATTGCCTGACATTGTCAGAGAAAAGGTTTCTTTAATTATTTTTTTTAATGATTCATCCTAAGAACACCAGACTGTTCATTCCAGTTTTGAAGCAGCTGGCAGAACTGCAGTTGACACAGGCATATAATAGTGTTTTTGGGAAAAGGGGATTCCAAGACAGACTTGAAGTGAATTGTGAAGTAGAGGCTTACAGATCACCTCCCTCTACTAAGCATGATTTGAGCCAGAGCTTTCATGTTCCCAAAAATTCAATTTAAATTTGAATTGGAAAAAAAACCAGCCCTTAAAGATATGAAAAAAAGGTCTTGGTTTGAAACAAAAGGTATTAATTTCTATGGTGATAGAACAGCATGATGTTTGGTTTAAAGCCTTTCATACTCAAGGTATCGCACAGAACTTTACAAATATTAATTTGTCATTAGATTCTCAGCAGTAGCACACCCTCATCTTTGGATGGTAGAATTTGTTTTACTGTGTTGGTGTTGGTCATGACACTAAGGTTTTTCTTAGCTCTTTAAGAAAAAGTCAGTGGAATCTGTAACTTCCTTCTAGACAGGCAGAAAACCCACACATTCTAATTTCAATGGCAACATTTCCAGTCCTGAAGCTCCCCTTTAGTTCTACACTGCAATATCCATGTTAATTATGAAATCAAGTACTGGTGTTGGATTTGAGTCCATGACACTGTGTCCTAGAGGCACTGGGGGTTAACAGAGTCCAGTTGAACAAAAAACCCATGATGACTGCTTTTGGGAACTGTAGCATGTAGAATTAAGAAGTTTTTGTTTGTTTTGTTTTACAAATAAGATGATGTGTTGGACTTTAGGCAAAAGTGTCCAGGAATTATATGCTTCAGACCGAGATAGCTTCTAAAATGTCAGCAATCCTACCAAAGCATAAAAGGGAATATCTCAGTGTCTGCAACCCAAACCACTTTGAGCTCTGATCTTAACAGGTTTGTCAAGGCTAAAGCAGATTTGGGCTGTGCAGTACTTGGATGGGTGTCTTCCAGGGTAAATCCTAAGAATCCAACACAAGTTTTATTGCTATGTTCCTTGAGGAAAAAGGCACTCTTCCCTCTGAGTTGGTACCAAATCATTGTCCCAGACGAGGTGCTCTTTATGAATGAGACATGTAACTGAGGTGTTACTGGACCATCTGTGGTCATTAGAATTCCTATTGCACTTTAACAAGGGTAATAATTAGAACTGTGTGAATAATTGATTTTTCAGTTCACTGGCAATTCTGGAAAGAAAATTGTTTCAAGTCAATTCGAAAATAAAATTTTGTATGTGTTCAATCAAAAAGTCCAAAGAAATTTCATTTCAGGTTGAATCATAGAATCAGGGTGGGAAGGGACCTCAGGAGGTCACCTAGTCCAACCCCCTGCTCAAAGCAGGACCCAATCCCCAACTAAATCATTCAGTCCAAAACCTTTTTGTTTTGATTTAGAGCATTTTTAAAGTTTTTTTAAATAACTTTTCACTTTGAAATGTCCTTCAATTTTATTTCGAATTGAAGAAAAAAAATATTTATTTATTTGAAAATGGTAAAACAAAACATTTTAACTTTTGGGGAATTTTTTTTCCCACAAACAATTCTGTGAAACCAACACGATTTTGTGAGATGTAGGTGTTGCCGAATCTGCATTTGTGTGTGAAAAAAGTTTGAAACAAAAATTTTTATTCAGCTCTAGTAGTAGTAATACTAGTAATTAACCATATTAGTAAGTAATTTGCCTTTCTATAGCTTATTCTCCCCAGCGATCTCAAAGCAGTATGCAGACATTGATGCATTAAACTTCACAACACACCCTTCTGAGGTAGGAAACTATTTGTATTTTAGGGATGAGGAATCTAAAGCACACAGGAATTGAATGATATTCTCGATGCACACAAGAGCTAAGTGGTATTCTCAAGGTCACCCAGCAAGTCTGAGGAATAAAACCCGAATAAGCTACCACATTCCACTGTAGTAGGGTTACCATACGTCCAGATTTTCCCGGACATGTCCGGCTTTTTGGGCGTAAAATCCCCGTCCGGGGGGAAATCCCAAAAAGCCGAACATGTCCGGGAAAATAGGGAGGGGCCGGCACCGCTGGATGCTGGGCCGGGGGCCGGGCTGGGGCTGGCGGTGCTGGGCTGGGGGCCGGCAGGGCCAGACCGGGGGCCGGGGCGGGGCCGGGCTGGGGGCCGGCGGTGCCGGGCCGGGGGCCGGGGCGGGGCTGGGCCGGGGGCCGGCGGTGCTGGGCCGGGGCCGGGCGTGCTGGTCGGCGATGCTGAGCCAGGGCCCGGGCCAGGGGCGCTGGGCCGGGGCCGGGGGCCGGCGGTGCTGGGCCGGGGGTGCTGGGCCGGGGACTGGCCCGGGGCCGGCACCCCGGGGCCGGCACCCCGGGACCGGCACCCCAGGGCCTGAGCCGAGCCAGGCTGCAGACGCTGGGGCTGGGGCCGGGGCCGGCTGCCGGAGGGAACCACTCGGTTGCAGGGGGGCAGACTGGGCCGCGCCTCCTCCCCCCAGCTTACCTGCTGCCTGCTTCAGGGTTCCCGCAAATCAAATGTTCGCGGGAAGCAGGGGAGGGGGCGGAGTTGGGGAGGGAACTTTGGGGAAGGGGTGGAGTTGGGGTAGGGGCGTGGGCTGGGCTGGGGGCAGGGCCGGGGCCCTGGGGAGTGTCCTCTTTTTGAACACTCAAAATATGGTAACCCTACACTGTAGCTACATTTCTGTATAGTTAAGATGTCAGTGTAGCTCGCTGCATGTATATAAAGACAGTGAAATCAATCTTATTTATTCAGTACTATATCTATATATATCAGAACCTGTGTTTAATATACTTTTTGGATAGTTTGTGAGGGAAAGTAGTGTATATGCATTTTAGATATTGTTATAATACTGTTTCTATGTAGAAAACACCCTAAACAACAAGTAATTACACCAGGGGTCGGCAACCTTTCAGAAGTGGTGTGCTGAGTCTTCATTTATTCACTCTGATTTAAGGTTTCGCGTGCCAGTAAAACATTTAAATGTTTTTAGAAGGTCTCTTTCTATAAGTCTATAATATATAACTAAACTATTGTTGTATGTAAAGTAAATAAGGTTTTTAAAATGTTTAAGAAGCTTCATTTAAAATTAAATTAAAATGCAGAGCCCCCCAGACTGGTGGCCAGGACCCAGGCAGTGTGAGTGCCACTGAAAATCAGCTCGCATGCCGAAGGCGGCACGCGTGCCATAGGTTGCCTACCCCTGAATTACACAGTAAGGACTGAGGCTAATTCCTGAGTTAGGGCTTTTATGTATTTGTAATGCTAACATGCAGAGCTGTTGTTTAGAATGTGTAAAGCATTTTAGTGGGTTATGGATAACTGGTGTAACCGTGAATGCAGGCCTGTTCTTCTTAGGCGTTCACATATTCTAATCTTCTTGCAAACACTTGCCATTTTCTTATCTCTCATTCATAGACTGAGCACTTTAGTTTCCTCCCCTCGGTGCTGACATTCCCAGGCTTTTTTTTTTTTTTTTTTTTTTAATCTGTGGTAGTCCTTGGTGGTACTAAGGATTGCACAATGCTGACTCTGAGAGGTGTATCCTAGATTGGTTTAATCTCCCAGGACAATAGTCTAGGCTATTTCCTAGGTTTCCATAGGGACAGGGACAATGCCTTCTCCACTGGAGTTCATATGCCTGAATGATAATGGCACAGAGTACAGAGGAACTGAGTAAGTCAAGATCGTTTCTATGGTAACTGAAGCTAGCCTAAATTCAGGCTATGCATTTTTCTTTTTCATATTTATTTCTGACAAACCCAGGTAGTGTTTGCAGGGATTCTTTTTTGGATTGAAGACTGTGCTTACGCCTAGAATGCTAAGGGAGAGGAAGTTTCTTCAGCATAAATAAATGTTTCTTAGTATTTTATTATTCTACACGTTGCATTGTCACTATAGATGTCACAATCAAATTGCCATTAGGCCTGTAGGTGGACACCTGTTCAAATTTAATGAAGCTGCGTATATCTCACACCTTCCCAAGACTATCTTTTGAAAAGTTTTAGACTGAATTTAATTCCTTTAAAAAAGGAGCAATAAAAATGTCTGAATCACAATATGACAGTGTCGTCATGAAATCATGTTGTGACATGATGCTGTTCAACTGCATCTGAGTGATGGTATACTGAAAGATTATCTGTCTTTCACTCTCTCTATATCTATGAATCCCATGCTCAAATTTCTTTCAAGGTTGGGTTATGTCCTGCTGAAACTTTCTTTTTTTCTTTAAATCTCCGAGTTAGAGAACACATAATCAGCAAAAAATGCATGCAGAAGATTTACATGCTAAAATCAAATAAAAAAAAGGGAACCATTCCAGGCCAAAGTACACCTCAATTTGCGGCATTTATAAAGTGTTTCATAATAAAATGGCAGTAGTAACCACCTTGAGACTGTTCCTTCTCAGCTACCAATCTAACATCTTAGGGTACGTCTAGTGTAGACGTGATAAAATCAATCCCCGATCACTCTGCAGTCGACTCTGGAACTCCACCGCAGTGAGAGGTGAAAGCGGAGTCGATGGGGGAGCGGCAGCGGTTGACTTGCTGCCGTCTCATGGCCAGGTAAATCGACCTAAGATACGCTGACTTCAGCTATGCTATTCGCGTTGCTGAAGTTGCATATCTTAGGTCGATTTCCTTTCTCCCCCCCCCCACTCCCCCAGTGTAGACCTAGCCTTACTACTTCTATGGCAAATGGCTCTCTGGAGATCAGAGTGCAAAACAACTCTATATTCCATATACTGACTTAAAGTTTACCTTTGGGGTGAAATGGCAACCCTTCCAACCCAAGCTAATTTGAGTTCCTGGATTGACTCTCAGAGGACACTGAGAGGCTCATGAGCAGTCTTCCCTGGAGACTAGCTCCACACCACCAACCTGAGTGGCTAGATGGTGGAGAATGGTGATTTAGGCAGTGGTTGGGGAGAAATCTGTTGCAGTTCCATCAGTGGGAATGGTGGTATAGATCGAGCGTAAGCATTTTGACCAATATGTCACCTAATTCTGCTAGATGACACCGGTAGAAACTGGCACAACTACTAGTGGAGCTTCACCAGTGATGATTTTCATCATAAATGCTAGTGTAGATACAGTCTTATTTTTTTTCTTTCCCCAGAGGCTGGCTGTATCACTTCTATGATACATTTGAGTTCTCTCAGGCACTGGAACACAATTTTTCAAGACTTGCATGAGTATAGCAGGTCTAACCACCTATGGTATTTCTACACTGCAATTAAACACCTATATCTGGCCCATGTCAGCTGATTTGGGGTCGTGGGCACGTGCCTTCCCTGGCACTGTCGCCGACCCACTACAGGACGACTGGGCCACAGTGCCCCCCCCCCCCTTCCCTGAGACCCCCACCACCTCCTCCACTCCACACCCAAGGTTCAGCCTGGCACTGGGGCTGAGGGTGTTGGGTCTGGTGGGAAAGGCTGGGGCAGGTTGGCTGGGGCTACTCTGATGGAGGCCCCCCAACCAGGGTTTTACCTTTTTATGGGAGGTTGGGGGCTCAAGCGTGCGGGGGCAGGAAGGGTCGGGGCCAGCAGGCTAGCCTCCCCAAAGCGAGGGTTCACCTGTCCTCCGTGCTGGTGGGGCTTGAGCTAAGGGGCTGTTTAATTTCTGGATGGACGGGCTGGGGAGGGTCCCAGATCTCAAGCTCTAGTCCAAGTCTGAATGTCTGCACTGCAATTAAACAGCCCCTTAGCCAAAGCCCCAGGAGCCCGAGTTACCTGACATAGGCCAGCAGCAGGTTTTTAATTGCAGTGTCAACATGCCCTTAAATAGTACCAGAAATAGTGTCCTCTAAATACATAATATGGATGGATAGATAGATTCAGGTCTTCCAGTTGATAGATAATTGAGCCAGGAATTTAGAGCGAGAATCTACAAACTTAATCTGGAAATTTCAAAAGCAAAAAGAAGTGGTTCTACTCACTGACAAGTTCAGGGCAGTGGCCTGAATTCCATATGGATATGGATTTATGAGAAAGGGAAATAAAGAAACAGGGATATTTCCCCATAGTGCAGAGTATTGCCTTTTAATCGAAAACACCAGTGAGTGTAGGGATTACAGTGTCTGATTATGCAGGGTCAGGTACTGTCCCAAGAGAACTGTAGAGTACGGACAATTCATTTTAAAGTGAAGTTTCACTGTGGCTGGGCTGATAAATGCAGTATGTGTGCACTTGAATTAATCACCTGTAAGGAGATCTTTTTAAAGACAAGCACCTCAAGAGGATGCTCCTGGTAAGCAGTGGAAAATATAAATAAGTAGGAAAGCTTTTGCTTGGTGTTTCCTAACCATTGGGAATATGTAGTTCAATTTAATTCAGGTATGATTTTCACAAAAGCACATTTTAATATGTGATCAATGGGAGTCTTTCCTATTCAGTTCCCTTCTTTCTTAATTGGAGCCAATAGTCTCTTTTGTCAGGGGATGCACTGAATTAAATGTGTGGGTTTTGACTGTGCCTCTGTGTATGAGGAAGGCTGAAAGGTGTCATTTCTTTTTAAAGTAGGAAAATCTGAGATACAACTGTGATGGTGGCTTCCATTGAATTGTTATGTGCTGCTGAACTCATGAATTCACCATGAATCACCCTCTTCCCTAGCTAAGCACTGGATCAGTAGCTATGGTGATATGTGTATTTTAAATGCCTACCTGGATTAGATGAGAGAGAGAGAGACTGAAGTTTTTGTTTGTATAGTGATCGCACAGTAGTGCGACAATAGTTAAAAGGATGTGCAGAGCCCATGGGGGAAAAACCATTTGTCCTTTAGTCACAGTGAAGAGGGGACATAAACAGGACAGCAAACACTTGTGGGTGTGGGTTCAAATGATGGCAATGCATTAGTCCTACAGACACACAGAAAGATGTAACAGGGAAGTAAAAAGTCTGGGGATGTGTCTTTCTCATCACCTTATCTTTCCCTCCTCCTTCCCCCACACCTCAAAAAAAGTTCAAATTTGTTCTGAGGCTTAGCCAAAAGTTTGAGTCATTTCTTACTAGGGTGACCAGATAGCAACTGTGAAAAACCAGGACAGGGGGTGGTGGGTAATAGGCGCCTATATAAGAAAAAGTTCCAAAAAACGGAACTATCCCTTTAAAAATGGGACATCTGGTCACCCTATTTCTTAGGCCTGGTCCCCACTTAGTCCGGACTTCGGACTAAGGTACGCAAATTCAGCTACGTTAATAACGTAGCTGAATTCGAAGTACCTTAGTCCGAACTTACCGCGGTCCAGACGCGGCCGGAAGTCTCCCCCCGTCGACGCCGCGTACTCCTCTCGGCGAGCTGGAGTACCGGCGCCGACTGTGAGCACTTCCGGGATTGATCCGGGATCGATTTATCGCGTCTTAACCAGATGCGATAAATCGATCCCAGAACATCGATGGCGTGCCGCCGGACCAGCCGGTAAGTGAAGACTAGGCCTTACTTTATCAAAACCACTGTGACTGCCCCAAAGACACATGCTCTGTGTTTAGGATGGTCAGAGGTATTTGAATAAAGTAAGACCTGCCTCAGACTTTTCCTTAAAACAAACTGGTTCTGCTTTTATTTTCTTTCCGAGAAAGTTTGGTCAAATGTGTGGTCTTGTTTTGGGCTTTTGTTGTGTTTTTTTTGAGGGAGGCTGTTTTGGGAAAGTGGAGTGGCAGGACAATTTCCAAGTACTTCTGCAACTACTGTTTTTGGCATGGTGCAGAAGTGGAAAAATCACCACATCACAATAGCACATATTCTCATGCTGGCCCTTGCATTGGTGTCAAAGGAGCCTCCTCCAGGGAATCCCTGAGGCAGGAGCCAGATGCAGTTGCAGTCCTGTGCTAGCCTGAGTGCAAAGTCAAGACACACCTAAGCCTGTGATATTTCCAGCCCAGACAAAATCAGGAAGTACTGGAAATCCTTAAAGAATGAGAGTCTGATCTTACACCATTTCTATGCCAAGGAGGTTTGGAGAAACATCTAGATACTTTGAAGTCTAGCCAAATGGAACTTCCAAACTTTGTAAGATTAATTCATACCGGGTCTGGTCCCATTAAATGCGGAGTGCCCTCAATGTCTAGTGAAATCAGTGGGATTGGAGGACACTCAGCATCTTGCAGGCTGTGTTCAGCACTTTGCAGGACAGGGCTCAGAATGCCTCAGTGCAATTCCATTTCTGTGTAATTTGTGTGCACTCCTGCTCCATGGTTTCATCTGAAGTACTTATACTTCTACAAACACAACAGGAAGAATGATGATTGAATGTGTTCTGATAAAGCAACATTGTCTCAATTTTTACTACTGCATTAGAAACTTATATTTTCATGTGGTTTAAATTGTTCTGTATTTCTATCTCTTCTACATCCTGTCTTAAAGTAAAAATAGGTTGTAATGGACATCAGAATACACAACTTGCTTATGATGCCAGCTCAGTGTGGTAAACATGAGAAATGATAAAAGCTGTATAAGTACCATAGCTCCTGAAACCTGGATTTGACTTAGCTCAGAGAATGTGGCCTAAACATACAAGGATAGATTCTTTTCTTGTCTCAGGTTTAATCTGTCCTGTCTGCACTAGTATTAAAGAGTGAGGAAGTAGGAGTGATCCTTTCAAGACTCTAATTGCATGAATAAACATAAATTAATGATGATCTCAAAACTCAGTGTGGGTTAAATTAATGGTTCACAAACTTTTCCAGTAAAGCTGGAGTCAGTTTTGTACAAACCAGAGCCAATTTGTGCATTCATGTCAAAGCTGTGTAAAACCACGAGCTGAAACCCAAGGAAAGGCATGGTCAAAGCCCTGCAAAATTGAAACAGTTCAGTTATCTGACAGCTGTAAGAAACATACTCTGTGGATCCCATTAAAATCTTGACATTTACTTCCTCATGTTATTTACTTCATCCAGTATACTTGGGGCAATCTATAATTAGAATGATGATTACCACAAATACCATGGTGAATTTAAAAACTGAGTGTTGGCAACCATGGTGATGCACGTATGTAAAAATTCCTCTTTATGGACAAGTCAAGACCACGAGGACCCTTTTCCAATTGCTATTTAGGATGCACCGTAGGATAACAAAACTGGCTTAGTAAAACTCCATTGTTGTTGGTATGTGGGCGGGGGCGGGAGGGGAAGGAGAGGAGGAATGTTTGCTGTTTTAGAAGTTGTCTCAGGTCATTGAGAATTATGTATAATATGTCACTATACAAACAGAAAGTACAAGTTGGAAAAATCTCCTCACTATTACATTACTAAAATTCAGGTAATTATTACTGCCACAAATCCAGAAATTTTCCTTTCTATGTGATTATTTTGCAATGATAATTTACATTTTACCTGCAGGCCATTGGCAATAATCACATAGAACAAAAGGTATGGACACAACTGTTGTATCCTGTGTATGAATAAACATGTTTGCAAAGCTCACCAGTGGAGACAGATGGCTTCCCCTCAAGGCATCTGCAGTGCTCTCAAGCAAAGGGCTTCTCCGTGGTGCAGTTAGTAATACTGTTTGTTTAATCTTTGCCTCCCTGCATTTAGTATATTTAGTAACATTGTGCTTGCATTTAAAAACAAAACACTAATGCGATAATGAACACACTTAAATGTAATTCTGTTTGCGTCTGAGAAGCGTCTGTAATATCTGTTACTTATTGTTTTGTGTTGTGTGGTAAGTGGAATTAGCCAATCAGCTCTTCTCTTTAAGAAATCTGCAGCACCGTGAGGAGCAAAAGATTATCAGTTTAGGGCTATGCAAATAGGTGCTCTTTTGAACGTCAGTGGCTAGTGATGTGGACTGTTGGTGACCCCGAACCATGACAGCAGAAACCTTTCTAGTGATAGTCTACCAGCTGCTGTATGTCAGCTCCAGCCATACACAGGATGCTCCACTCCACGTCTGTCTTTCTATGTTGATTTCCTTCTTGTTCTTAAATATTCAGTAGTGATGCTTCAAAATAGGCATAATAGCCTTTGCCTGCCCTATTTTGAATTACATACAGTTTTATTTATTTGTTTACCTGAGGCTGTAAATATACAACATAGAACTGAATAGAGTTTCTCAGGTTCCATGGTATAAAGGTTGGAGTCTTACTCCAGTGAAAGATTTTTGGCTGTCTGAACAATGGATTTTTTTGCACTGTCAGAGCAATTGAGAGGAATACACTGTGCTGGTTTTTTTTTTAAATGTTATGTATTTTTAATAATGATTTATAACCAGCCATCATATGTTTCCTTTATTAGTATCTATTGTGATGGGAATTAGTGACCTAGAAATGCCACTTCTCACAAAGTACCATAAAAATACATATGATATTCCCCATTAGATTGCAGGATAAAACATCCCTTTGATTGTATGCCAATAATAATTGTTACATAAGCACTATGTACACTGTTACTTTTAAAATATTAATTTTACAAACTTTTAAACTGTTTAAAATGGACAGTATGAATGGTAACATTGTAAATAAACAAATCTACTCTTTGTAGGCCTCGAGGCAAGTCAAACTTAAGCAGCATTTTTAAAAGGTGGTATTAACTCTGTCTTATTTCCATTTAGTAAAATGTTACAGGCCATTTAACTTGAAATAGCTGAATAGTACCTGATACAACTATGTATGATTGTTTGCTTTGATATTATGAAAGAAGCAAGGCAGATGTTATATATGACCGAACAGTAGGTTCTCACAGGTCATGCTTTTGTTTCTCTGATCTCTTCACTGTTCTTGCTTGTTATTACCGCTCATCTGCAAGTAATTAGCTAAAGATGAGGGTGTCGGGGCCGGCTCCAGCATTTCTGTCACCCCAAGCGAAACAAACAAAAAAGCCGTGATCGGCGGCGGCAGTTCAGCAGCAGGTCCTTCGCTCCTAGAGGGAGTGAGGGACCTGCCGCTCCCGAATTGCCGCAGGTGCCGCCCCTCTCCCTTGGCCGCCCCAAGCACCTGCTTGTTAAGCTGGTGCCTGGAGCCGGCCCTGGAGGGTGTAACCAGCTTCTTCATGGTCCTGTTAAAATGCCCCTCAAAAACTTACCTGTGCATAGTATCTAGCTCTGTGTGTTGTGATTTGGACCAGTGGTGAAGACTGGTAATCTCTTGGAGTGGGTTTTGTCTAGGTCGGGTCTCTTGTGGTGTTTTTCCTTTTAGTCTCACTCTAAAGTTTTGTGCAGACCACTGAAAAATATAGCTGGTACTATGTACCTTATCTTGGGTTATCTGATTTGGACATGTTTCCAGAGAGCCCAAGATGGGAGTACCGGTGATCTGTTCTTTATGCCGTGAAATCAAATCCTTATCCACCAGTTTATAAACCTCGAACAGAATAAAATGAAATACAGCAGGATTGTCACAATAGTGAAGTGTGCTAAATGAAACCCTAAAGCAGACAGAAATATACTTTTTAAAAATATGCAGGAGGAAATAAAATATCACATGAAATGTGACCTAGCAGCTGAAGAATCATATGATTCTGCCAGATGTTTTGGAGAGAAATAAATCCATATTAAGATCATCTCCCTCTAGGGCTAGAGCTGGAGACGACAGTACTCCTTCCGTTAAAAGAAAGGACAGAGCTCTGAGAAGCATTATGCCTGAGACAGGATCTCCAGGGGAGCATGACTGTTTGTTACATCTGTTGAAAAAAAAAATGCAGCATATTACTCCTCATGACAGGCCAGCACCACTAGCTGGTGCAGAGAAGAGATGGGTCTTTGCTCCCCGCTCCATCCCCTTTGGGGTTTCTAGTATTGTGAGTAGTATTGGAGATCCAGGTCCTTGCACTTTAAGCAACATCAAAATACATGGAATCACAGCCAGTTTTTAGCAGGAGGCATTTAACCAAGAGAACTACAAACTATAGACACATGCAAAAAAAGGCTTTCACCCAGCCTGAGATCCAGCTTTGTGTTTCTTCTTTATCTGGGGCCACATTGTCAGGAACTCGATACAACACACAAACACTTAAGGGCTGAATAATATATGGCCAATATACAAACAATTACATGCAGGGGCACAAGGTTGGGAGGCTTCTTTTGTCCCCATCCATTTCCCCCTTCTGCATCCATACAAAACCAGGTACAATTTTCTGTTACACATTTTCCCTTTGCCATTGAAATTAACTTTTCTGTGTTTGCATCTGTATATGTGAGTGGGAGCCAGGGGGATGGAATAGGGAGGGAAATCCTTCCTCCTGAAATAAGGCTCCAAAGAGTTTCTCCTTGACTTAAACCTTTCCTTGACTGGAAGATCTGCTTCCCTTTGCTCATGATCAGCATTACCAAAGAATACCACCTGCTCCTGTTTTTGTAGAAGTGCAGCTGATCATCTCTTGGATGATATGGGAGTGTCTGTGGTCAATACGAGAGCAATCTGGAGAGCAAATATTCAGCCTAATGAGCAAGTGCATAGTTAGGAGAGCACGTGTAGTACAATATTAGTCTTATAGAACGGGCAATACTATTTGCATGTCTTGAATAAAACTGCTGAGAACTGGCATTTGGAAAGGCGAGGAGGTGCTGTAAACTGAAACTGCTACCCAAGGGATGGAAAATAGGCATAGCTGTTTCAAACCTTAGGGGTTTTCCTAACAAGTTACGTGCAACACCCCATTACAGTGGGCCCAGGACTAACCTTGGAGCCTGCTGCTTTCCGATCTCAGCAGCTCTGCTTGGCTGCAGCAGTTCTACCTGGCAGCTTAAATGAGCTTCTGTGCTGCAGTTGCTTCAGCAGAGAGGATCCAAGTCTCCATCACAGTGTGTTGATTCTGCTGCAGATGGTGCAGTGCAGACAAGTTTGAAATTTACTGCTGAAAAAAAGACCTGCCTTTAACCTGCCAGCTTATCTCCACCCTGTTGCTGGGAAAATAAGATGTCACACAATCATGGTGAAAGAGTCAAAATATTAGCTGGTAGCATATAAGACTCAGGAATATGCTACCTAAGGAAAGAACAATTAGCTGAGAGCAGTGACTGGTATTCCCCCTACCTAATGGTGCTTTGAATTTGAGGCTTATCCTTTTTGCAGTGAGGGATTGGAAGTATCTTTGCTCATCCTACAGTGATAGCACCTAGTTGCCCTTCAAGCAAAAGAACAGAGACTCTACAGGCAACTGGGATAGCAAAGGGACAACATTTGATAGGCAGGGCATATATGAGGATAGTGCCTTGAGACCTGCCTTCTCCTGGGTTTCGCCTTTAAATTGAGGGTTTTCAGATCCTTCTGCAGGTCTACAATGTTAACCCACCAGTGTAGGGGGAAACTTGCCATTCCCCATCTCCTTGGCATCAGACCAGTTGCATGTTGCAAGCAGTGCTCTCCATCCTCTTCAAAGCCAACTGACATGTTGGAGGTTGGGCATGGGAGAGGGAAAAGGGAAACCCCAATACCACTTTCACAAAAGGGGAATAGGGAAGAAGGCGTGGAAGTTGTCCAGAAGTTCAGAGTGGCTCTGCTCCCTCCTGCCTTTTCACCTCTCATGAATAATGCATCAACTCCACTCTGCTTCCTCCCCACCCCCCCATCTCCTTCTCCCTATCTCTGCAACACAGGCTTCTGGGAAGGAGAGTCAAAAGGCCCCAATGACGTTGCCATTCAGGCCATGGGTCTGGGAAGAAAGAGGAGAAGAGTGGGTAGTGAAGAAGACTCTCCAGAGCTGCAGGAGCACCAGCTGGGAGGGGACCCACCAAATTAATTGAGATTGGGCTGACAGGATACAGAAGGAATGAATTGGTACTGGTATGCTTGTGAGAGGCTGGAAGCCCCAGCACTGTTAGGGAGCACTTAATATAAATGTGCAAAATGTATACAAATTTAAAATCTATTGTTTGTTTTATTGTCCCAGGTGTGAGCCTGGCTGCTGTGCTCTCTGCATCCTCTCTCCTTCTCTGCCCCCCCCCAAAAGCCATTTCAGGTACAGCTTGATACCTGATATTTAAAAGCATGCTGTTATGTGAGGAACACTAAATAAGCAGAGCCGTTTTTCACAGATGGAGTGTGCTTCACTGAGTGTAAACTGTAGTGAAACTAAAGACATGGACCTTTATCGGGAGGGGGGGGGGGTCCCTTCTCTCCTTCCTATTGCCATAAAAGGGAACTTACATCTGCCATGTGAAAGCCTTGCAAAAATGACTTCTTCAGAGATGAGTCAACTTGGGTAGCCAGCCATTGAATTTCCCTGATATACAAAATGTGATACTGTAGTGAACCAGACCACAAGCCAGATAGGAGCACTGTGGTTTACCTAGCTATTCTTGGCTTATATTTGTTTGCTATTATCTATGAAAAAATGATTCTCTAGGGTCTGCCAGTTCATTTAAGACCAGCATATGTCTTCTGAATTCTGGAGAGGTATGTCATCATGCTTTCCCTCCTTCCCCCTTTCATCTTCACATGTTGTAAATGTAAGGAACTTGGAAGTATCTACATGTCTTTGCTAGCCACACAATACAATTTATATCTTTCATACATTTTTTTTTTAAGTAAAAAATGCTGGTGTCATTACTGTTGTTCTTTTGAGTCTAGCCAAGTGAAATCCTGTCAAGTAAAACCTTACTAACAGAATTCTGAACTGGATGAATCTGTTAAGCTTTCTCGGGGGAATGTATTCTACTCTTTTAACAAAAGCCTCTCGGATGCTGGAAGAGTAAAGTTCTATTAATTGAAAAGATTGCTAATGTGGATGAAAGAAAGAAAGAAATGGGTTGGGGAGATTTTAAATGTGCTTGCCACTTTCCAATTACCTTTACCTTAGAGCTGGACTCCAGGAGAAAAAGAGAATCGGGGGTTGCTGGGGCGGTGGTGGGGGGGAAGCTCCTATTTACAGCTTCAAACTACCCATTTTGATTACAGTTCAGCAGCAAGCAGAGCCATCGGGTCAGTGGGGCTATATTTGTTATGGATGTCATTAGCAAGGCAGAACACATCTGAGGATTGCCATTTGCACTCTGTGCTGCAGTTTTCGCAACCACATGTAAACAGAACCTAGAATGATCAGTTCTGCTGCTCTAACCAAACAGATTAGAAAAATCTGTCTCCTATAAGTGATGTAGACAGCTGAATTTTCACAGGGTTTTCTTTTAAAATCAGTTTAATTTAAAAAAACTTAATCTAAAACAATGATTTGGAGTGCTTGGAAACCGGGAATAGGTACAGTAAGATGAATTCAGCACTAACTTTCTTAATACGATCACTTTCTTATTTATTTCAAAAGTGCAGAATCAAATCTTTTCTGGTTCCATTATAGCCATTGGGAATTTTGTCACTGCTTCTCAGGGCCTGGACCTATGTCCATTAACACAATTTAGTTGCTTTGTGTCAGAGGCTTGATTTCAAGGCCGGTTCAGCTGTAATTTTGAAAAACATGAACGCCCCTTGAAGTAACAAACAGATTGTTTAGAGGCAAATTGGACTTGCCCGGCTGATTCTAACTTAAGCTGGAGAACTGTTTGAAAGTGGGATCTAGTGAGATTTCTGGAATACGAAACTGAGTTGTTGATTAATGCACTAACTTGACACCGCATGTGGAGTGTGTTCAAATCCTGCTAAAGGCCACATGTGACTATGTTGTGAAATCCTTCATTTTCACATTACAAAATCATCATGCAGGCCCAGGAGTGGAAAAGTAAAAGGTTTGCACATTTACAGAGAGATGTTTGAGAATCTTGCTGAGCCCTTGTATTAGTGTTACCATTCGTCCGGATTCCCCCGGACATGTCCAGCTTTTTAAGCTAAAAATAGCGTCCGGGGGGAATTTGTAAATGTCCGGACTTCCCCTCCATGCAGAGCACGCGCGGCTAACAGTGCAGCCGGCCGGATGGTGTCACTTACATAGGGCTCCGACACTCAGCCAGAGAGGGCTCCTCCTCCTCCCCCCTGCAGCAGAGCTCACTCCCTCCCTGCATCGCAGATCGGCTCCGGCAGTCTGGAGCTCCTCCCCCACTGCTGCCCAGCCTGCTGGACGAGCGGCTCAGGCAGTTCCTGAGCAAGTTCACCGAGACATTAGGTGAAGAAAGGCCAACAACAAGGGGGCAGGGGGTCGGAGAAGGGGCAGGGAGGTTTTGGAGGGGGCAGTCAAGAGACGGGGGGGTCGGGAATTCGGGGGGGGGCTTTCTGGGGGTGTGGATAAGGTTTTGGGCAGTCAGGGTACAGGTAGGGGGTAGGGTCCTGGGGGACATTTGGGGGAGGGTATTAGGAGGGGGCAGTTAGGGGACAAGGAACAGGGAGGCTTAGGTAGGGGGTGGGGTTGTGGAGGGCAGTTAGGAGCAGGGGTCCCAGGAGCGGGCCGTCAGGGGACAAGGAGCGGGGGGAGGGTTGAGGGTTCTGAGGGGGGGAAGTGGGAGGGGCAGGGGCAGGGCTAGGGCAGGATGGGGCGGGGCTAGGGCAGGACAGGGGCGGGGCTCCTCCCGTCCTCTTTTTTGCTTGCTGGATTATGGTAACCCTACCTTGTATGTATTCTAGCTGATACTCTCAATCCATCGCTATGGAAGTATTTGGAGTGGGGAGGAAGCAAGAACACTTTTATTGTGAGGCTATGCAAACTCTTTACTTCCTAAACTAAACTCTTGATGATCATCAAATTGTTGTGCAGTTTTCTATGGTTTACTGTTCATATTGACTTTTTCTTTCATTCACAGCACTGAACAATTGTTTTAGATCAGTTGTAATAATTGGGCAGAAGACTGGCTCTTCCCTAAAGTATCAGATAGTGGTCACTTCTCGAGACAGCATACCAAACTGGATGGTTTAATCTTCTATCATAGTTGATGAATCCCTAGCTTTTTTTCTCAATCTCCTGCAACAAAATATAGTATTAGAAAATTCTCATTTTATTCACTAAGGAGGCAGTGTGGTCCAGTTGTAATGGCACAGGACTGGGAGTCAGAAATGATTTCTCACCGCTGCTGCTGACTGTGGTGACCCTGAGCAAATAATTTAACTGTTGTCCCTCATTTCCCTTTCCTGTAAAATAGGAATAAAATACATTTCCCTGATCTGTAAAGCACTTTGAGATCTCTGAATGGAAAGTGTGATGGGTTCCCCCAGGGCCACCTGGAACTGGGGTACCACTTAGCTCTTGGCCAATCAGCCTGGGTTCCCTCTCGCACTGTACTGCTGTGACAAGTTGCAAAGCCCTCCAGCCTGCACTTTCTCCAACCTTCATACAAGTAGAGCCACAACCAGCTACAGTTACATGCAGGCTCTCTGACCAGCCCCTGCATAGGAAGCCTATAGCCCAGGCAACTCCCCATGCATGCACCCCCTCCGGAGTATAAATCCAAAATTGTACCA
Organism: Chrysemys picta bellii; assembly: GCF_011386835.1. Taxonomy (NCBI): domain Eukaryota; kingdom Metazoa; phylum Chordata; order Testudines; family Emydidae; genus Chrysemys; species Chrysemys picta. Next base: position 67,418,327 of record NC_088797.1, on the reverse strand, counting down.
TCTTGTGCTGCAAAGAGAACAGTACAGCGTAAGCTCATAAAGTTCGCCCCCTCCCTCAATGTGGAGAGGTATATGCACCAGCCTTTGACCCTAAGTTATGATTCCCACACACTTCATTCCAACTCAATGGTTTAGATAAAGCAAAAATCAGTTTAACTACAAAAGATGGATTTTAAGGGATCGCAAACAGATCAAAGCATTACCTAGCAAATAAACAAAAAATGCAAATTAAACTTATTATACACCTCTACCCCAATATAATGCGACCCGATATAACACGAATTCAGATATAACACGGTAAAGCAGCGCTCCGGGGGAGTGGGGCTGTGCACTCCGGTGGATCAAAGCAAGTTCGATATAACGCGGTTTCACCTATAACGCAGGAAGATTTTTTTTTGGCCCCAGAGGATAGCGTTATATCGGGGTAGAAGTGTATTAAGTTGATTGGATATGATTTAGTAGATTCTCACCCCAAAAGATGATACAAGCAGGCTGCAGATTCTTAAGGGGCAAGCTGCACTTGCTTTGCAGCTTGAAATTCCCAGGTGTTTCATTCACTGGCTAAAAATCCCTTTAGCCTGGGTCCAGCACTTCCACCAGTTCAATCTTTGTTTCTCAGGTGTTTCCAGGAGTTGTCTTATGTGGGAAGTGAAGAACCCCAGATGATGTCACTCCCTGCCTTATATAGCTTTTGCATATGATGGGAACCCTTTGTTCCAAAGCTTGGTTTCCCAGACCAGTCTGTGGAAAAATACTAACATCCCAAGATGGAGTCCAGAGACATGTGGTCTGATCACATGTCCTTGTAGAGTATTAGCAGCCATTACTTAGAGGCTGTCTGTAGTATTCTCAGCAAGGCTCACCGGGTGTGAGATAAGCTTCTCCTAAGGCCTATTGTTCTTTCTAATGGATCATTGCCCTGAATAGGCCCTTCCCAATCAGCTATCTAGACTGAAAGCTTATTGTCTAGTGGGCATTACCTAGGAGTAACTACATTTGAAATACAGATGCATAGTCAATATTCATAACTTCAGATACAAAAATGATACATGAATACAAATAGGATAATTATATTCAGCAAATCATAACCTTTTCAATGACATCTCATATGACCCATCTTGCATAAAAGACATCATATTTATGTCATAATCATATCATAATCATAGAATCATAGAATATCAGGGTTGGAAGGGACCTCAGGAGGTCATCTACTCCAACCCCCTGCTCAAAACAGGACCAATTCCCAACTAAATCATCCCAGCCAGGGCTTTGTCAAGACAGGCCTTAAAAACCTCCAAGGAAGGAGATTCCACCACCTCCCTAGGTAACGCATTCCAGTGCTTCACCACCTTCCTAGTGAAATAGTGTTTCCTAATATCCAACCTAGACCCGCCCCCCTGCAACTTGAGACCATTGCTCCTTGTTCTGTCATCTGCCACCACTGAGAACAGCCGAGCTCCATCCTCTTTGGAACCTCCCTTCAGGTAGTTGAAAGCAGCTATCAAATCCCCCCTCATTTTTCTCTTCTGGAGACTAAACAATCCCAGTTCCCTCAGCCTCTCCTCATAAGTCATGTGCTCCAGCCCCCTAATCATTTTTGTTGCCCTCCGCTGGACTCTTTCCAATTTTTCCACATCCTTCTCATAGTGTGGGGCCCAAAACTGGACACAGTACTCCAGATGAGGTCTCACCAATGCCGAATAGAGGGCAGTGCCCCTACTTATACAGCCCAAAATGCCATTAGTCTTCTTGGCAACAAGGGAACACCGACTCATATCCAGCTTCATGTCCACTGTAACCCCTAGGTCCTTTTCTGCAGAACTGCTGCCTTGCTATTCGGTCCCTAGTCTGTAGCAGTGCATGGGATTCTTCTGTCCTAAGTGCAGGACTCTGCACTTGTCCTTGTTGAACCTCATCAGATTTCTTTTGGCCCAATCCTCTAATTTGTCTATGTTCCTCTGTATCCGATCCCTACCCTCCAGTGTATCTACCATGCCTCCCAGTTTAGTGTCATCTGCAAACTTGCTGAGAATGCAGTCCACACCATCCTCCAGATCATTAATAAAGATATTGAACAAAACCGGCCCCAGGACCGACCGTTGGGGCACTCCGCTTGAAACCGACTGCCAATAGACATGGAGCCATTGATCACTACCCATTGAGCCCGACGATCTAGCCAGCTTTCTATCCACCTTACAGTCCATTCATCCAGCCCATACCTCTTTAACTTGGCAGCAAGAATACTGTGGGAGACCGTATCAAAAGCTTTGCTAAAGTCAAGGAATAACACATCCACTGCTTTCCCCTCATCCATAGACCCAGTTATCTCCTCATAGAAGGCAATTAGGTTAGTCAGGCATGACTTGCCCTTGGTGAATCCATGCTGACTGTTCCTGATTGCTTTCCTCTCCTCTAAGTGCTTCAGAATTGATTCCTTGAGGACCTGCTCCATGATTTTTCCAGGGACTGAGGTAAAGCTGACTGGCCTGTAGTTCCCCGGATCCTCCTTCTACCCTTTTTTTAAAGATGAACACTATATTAGCCTTTTTTCAATCATCTGGGACATCCCCCAATTGCCATGAGTTTTTAAAGACGATGGCCAATGGCTCCGCAATCACATCCGCCAACTCCTTTAGCACCCTCGGATGCAGCACATCCGGCCCCATGGATTTGTGCTCATCCAGTTTTCCTAAATAGTCCCGAACCACTTCTTTCTCCACAGAGGGCTGGTCACCTCCTCCCCATACTGTGCTGCCCAGTCCAGCAGTCTGGGAGCTGACCTTGTTTGTGAAGACAGAGGCAAAAAAAGCATTGAGTACATTAGCTTTTTCCACATCCTCTGTCACTAGGTTGCCTCCCTCATTCAGTAAGGGGCCCACACTTTCCTTGACTTTCTTCTTGATGCTAACATACCTGAAGAAACCCTTCTTGTTATTTTTAACATCTCTTGCTAGCTGCAACTCCAAGTGCGATAATAACACTATGAAGAATATGGGGTGCAGTGTCACACTATGTAAGTACTAAACAGTAATACTACTAAAATAAATCTCTCAACTATCTTATCAGAAATCATTTTTTGGATCATAAAGGATTTCTGTTGTACACCCAGATTATCACTCAATTCCTATTAGTACTGTAAAATATGTACATTAGAATTATTGAATTTCCAGAACCAAAAATTGCAGAATGCTTGTTTCTATGTTCAAAAAAATTCTACCTCTACCTCATTTCAAGCTCCTCTTTCTACTGTTTTTGTTATGCACTTCTGCTTTTCATCGTCTGTCTGGGGTCAATACACACAGACAGATAAACAATCTGAATTTTTCCTTGCCATTCAATCCATTAGACTCATTATGTATTCCCCTTTTGGAAAAAGCCTTGGGCATCAACACTAGTTGCTTGTGGTATCTTCATAGCTGATGGCTTTTGATATGACAGACCTATTTTTTAATGATGCAGTTCTTTTCCATATCCCAAAACATATCTGTTCTATTTCCACAAGTGAATAAATCTGCAAGTATAAAACCTTTTTTTTCTTTCACTCATTTGTCCAGGGGTTTTCTTACAGTACAACTAGCTGAGAGTTACTCACATGAGTAGTCCCATTTGTAATAGAATTAATTACTTGAATGAGCATGAATTAGAATTGTACATCTGGATCCCTGATGTGTAGAAAAAGTGTAAACTTTATACATAAAGATACTTCATGTGATGCAGTTAACAAAACTGATGTGAAATATTGACACCTCATTGGGAAATTATCCAACTTTTTAGATCTTTTGCTAACTTTATATGCCAAAAATGGGTGACCTAGCCTGGGAAAACAAATCCCCAGTATGCTAGAGTTCTTAGAAGCAGTATTCTTCTCAAATCAGAGCTGAATTAAATTTTGGAACTTTCTCAAACTTGGATTTATTATATTGACATTTGATAGTGCATCAATAGATTATTCTATTACATTAGAAACCCATCTTTTGAGGGAGGTTAATATCTCATTCATGTCAGACCACATACGGCATAAAGTTGGTACATTGAGATGTCATTTTAAAAACTTTTGTGGGTATTTATTTTATGAAAAACTTATTTTTAAATCAGTTCAGTAGCTGTTGTTGATGCATCGAATGTGACAATTTGGGTGTAAAGGTTCAACATCAATAGCACAAATTAGAAAATTCAAAGTTAAAAGCTTTGCAGCTACCTCCTGCATTTGGTGCTGGAAAGAGGCAGAAACACCCCCCAGAACTGTCCCACTTTCCAGGTACATTGGATGTTCCATTCTGATTTCAGTGGAATTCTGTCATTCCCAAGGAACACCACTATTTTCCAGAGTAGCACAGAAACTACAGAATAACCATCAGCAAAGCAGCTAGGTATTGCTAAAGCCCATATGCAGAATATTGCTGAATGGAACTCAGATCCAGGGCATTTTGGACCCAATCCTGTAAACCACGGGTTCTTAGCCTTTTCCATAAAGTAAACTCCTGTTACAGCAGGAAAAAAAGGTGTTGGGACATGCCCTGGCCCAGCCATAATGAAAGGGAAGGCGGTTGAGAACCTGTGCTGTAACTGCTTCCAAGTGAGTTCTTGACTCAGTGGACTCTTCGCTGTAGTAAGCACTATGCTTGAAAGTGTTTGTAGTGTCAGGGCCGCCCGGAGGTGCGGGGGGGGGGGGGGGGGGGGCAAGTGGGGCAATTTGCCCCAGTCCCCGGGAATATAGTATTCTATAGTATTGCAACTTTTTTTATGGAAGGGGCCCCCAAAATTGCTTTGCCCCAGGTCCCCTGAATCCTTTAGGCGGCCCTGTGTAGTGTGAGTGACTGAGGAAGATAGACTGACTCAAAGACAACATAGCCTGGATTGAATTGTAAGGCAGACTCTTAAGAACATAAGAATTGCCATACTAAGTCAGACCAAAGGTCCATCCAGCCCAGTATCCTGTCTCCCAACAGTGGCCAATGCCAGGTGCCCCAGAGGGAGTGAACCTAACGGGTAATGATCAAGTGATCTCTCTCCTGCCATCCATCTCCACCCTCTGACAAACAGAGACTAGGGACACCATTCCTTACCCATCCAGGCTAATAGCCATTAATGGATTTAACATCCATGAATTTATCTAGTTCTCTTTTAAACCCTGTTATAGTCCTAGCCTTTGCAACCTCCTCAGGCAAGGAGTTCCACAGGTTGACTGTGTGCTGTGTGAAGAAGAACTTCCTTTTATTTGTTTTAAACCTGCTGCCCATTAATTTCATTTGGTGGCCCCTAGTTCTTATACACCGCTACCTCGATATAACGCGACCCGATATAACACGAATTCGGATATAATGCGGTAAAGCAGTGCTCCGGGGGGGCGGGGCTGCGCACTCCGGTGGATTAAAGCAAGTACAATATAACGCGGTTTCACCTATAACGCGGTAAGATTTTTTTGGCTCCTGAGGACAGTGTTATATTGAGGTAGAGGTGTATTATGGGACCAAGTAAATCACTTTTCCTTATTCACTTTCTCCACACCACTCATGATTTTATATACCTCTATCATATCTCCCCTTAGTCTCCTTTTTTTCCAAGCTGAAAAGTCCTAACCTCTTTAATCTCTTCTCATATGGGACCTGTTCCAAACCCCTAATCATTTTAGTTGCCCTTCTCTGAACCTTTTCTAATGCCAGTATATCTTTTTTTTGAGATGAGGAGACCACATCTGTACACAGTATTCAAGATGTGGGCATACTATGGATTTATATAAGGGCAATAAGATATTCTCCATCTTAGTCTCTATCCCTTTTTTTAATGATTCCTAACATCCTGTTTGCTTTTTTGACTGCCACTGCATACTGCGTGGACGTCTTCAGAGAACTATCCATGATGACTTCCTGATTAGTTGTAGTTAAATTAGCCCCCATCATATTGTATGTATAGTTGGGGTTATTTTTTTCCAATATGCATTACTTTACATTTATCCACATTAAATTTTGTTTGCCATTTTGTTGCCCAATCACTTAGTTTTGTGAGATCTTTTTGAAGTTCTTCAGTCTGCTTTGGTCTTAACTATCTTGAGCAGTTTAGTATCATCTGCAAACTTTGCCACCTCACTGTTTACCCCTTTCTTCAGATCATTTATGAATAAGTTGAATAGGATTGGTCCTAGGACTGACCCTTGGGGAACACCACTAGTTACTCCTCTCCATTCTGAAAATTTACCATTTATTCCTACCATTTGTTCCCTGTCCTTTAACCAGTTCTCAATCCATAAAAGGATCTTCCCTTTTATCCCGTGACAACTTAATTTACGTAAGAGCCTTTGGTGAGGGACCTTGTCAAAGGCTTTCTGGAAATCTAAGTACACTATGTCCACTGGATCCCCCTTGTCCACATGTTTGTTGACCCCTTCAAAGAACTCTAATAGATTAGTAAGACATGATTTCCCTTTACAGAAACCATGTTGACTTTTGCCCAACAATTTATGTTCTTCTAGGTGTCTGACAATTTTATTCTTTACTATTGTTTCAACTAATTTGCCAGTACTGACGTTAGACTTACCGGTCTGTAATTGCCGGGATCACCTCTAGAGCCCTTTTTAAATATTGGCGTTACGTTAGCTATCTTCCAGTCACTGGGTGCAGAAGCTGATTTAAAGGACAGGTTACAAACCATAGTTAATAGTTCTGCAATTTCATATTTGAGTTCTTTCAGAACTCTTGGATGAATGCCATCTGGTCCCGGTGACTTGTTACTGTTAAGTTTATTAATTAATTCCAAAACCTTCTCTAATGACACTTCAATCTGTGACAATTCCTCAGATTTGTCACCTACAAAGGATGGCTCAGGTTTGGGAATCTCCCTAACATTCTCAGCCGTGAAGGCTGAAGCAAAGAATTAATTTAGTTTCTCCACAATAACTTCATCATCTTTAAGTGCTCCTTTTTTATCTCTTTCGTCCAGGGGCCCCACTGGTTGTTTAGCAGGCTTCCTGCTTCTGATGTACTTAAAAAACATTTTATTACCTTTTTGAATTTTTGGCTAGCTGTTCTTCAAACTCCTTTTTGACTTTTCTTATTACATTTTTACACTTAACTTGGCAGTGTTTATGCTCCTTTCTATTTACCTTACTAGGATTTGACTTCCACTTTTAAAAAGATGCCTTTTTATCTCTCACTGCTTCTTTTACATGGTTTTAAGCCACGGTGGCTCTTTTTCAGTTTTTACTGTATTTTTTAATTTGGGGTATACATTTAAGTTGGGCCTCTATTATGGTGTCTTCCACATTCATTAGCCATATGAAGGCCATTGAAGTCAATGGTCATGACATTCTCAAAGAATTCTAGTAGATTGTAGAGAAACTACTTTCCTTTACAGAAGCTGTTCCAGTTTGTGTTTCTCATATCCTGTTGATCTAGTGTCTTACACTATAACCTTGAAGTAAGGGTTCTTGATTTAGAATAACATGTAACACCTTCAATAAAGTTAGATACACAATCTCCTACTGTCCAGTTCCCTAGTATACAATCTGTTTTTAATGAGAGATTGCATATTTTTTAAATTCCTTCAGAAGTTTTGGATGTACACCCTGCAGTCCTCCTGACTCTTTGCTCTTGAAAGTGTTAGTTTTTTTTTCACACCATCTCCTCCTCTTTTAATTTATCAGATCATAATTTTTAATGGAAACTTACTTTTGTGCGTATTGCTCCATTTGTATCTACCAGCACAACAGAAATAAAACCCTCCCCCTTCCATCCATTCCTACTCCAATCTTGTCTTTTTTTGGGGGGAAGGGGACCTGATTTGTGATTTTTTTTTGAACATTTGGAGTTAGCAACATTGAATCCCTGACCCTATTACCACAGTCATTAATGCAGAAAATGTGTATTAAAAATATGTACAGCTTAAGTTGTAAGACACCATTAGGAGTATTTTGGGATTTATTTTAGTTTTGTGCTTCATTAGTTTTCCAGCACAACTAAGCTTTAGTAATCAGTGATTCAGACAGACTTCCTCAACAGCAAGGTTAGGGAGCAGGCTTAGAGCTCACAGTCCGGACAGAGTGGGTTGTGGCAATCCTGAATTCATTCCCTTGGACAGGAGGACTTACTCTGCATGATTCACCCACCCACTTACTCCTTCTGTGTGTCAGTGTTTAGACTGTCACAGGAAGGAGAATAGGAAGTGACACAGATAAATCAACAGCCATTGATCTGCACTAAATGAATGACACCTCCTCCCCATAGAGTGTGTCCTAGTGCTGTTTGTGTTTGACTACAAGGCAACAGAGCTATCTTAACTGCTTCACTGTTGGTCCTATATGCCAGCAACTGTGGAGCCACATTCTATCCACGGTGATATCACAATGGAAAACCTGAATCACACATGGTACAAACAGCAGAGCTGGAGGTCCATATGCATTTTCCTCTTCATTTTGCCCATGTATCTCACTCTTACAACATTAGCGAAGCTTTTGAAGTTATTTACTTCCTGCCTTCAAGACACGTATGCAACTTCTGTTTGCCTCACTTGAGAGTTTTATGTGCATAGTGGGGATGGGGCAGGGCAGGGCAGAGGGGCAGTTAGACTCCTATTAGATATTATATGGGTGTGTAATTATCCAACCCAAGACTTTTGAATTGGTCTTTGCCGGTCCTTTTCCCTGCAGGTCTGTAATGGACAGACGTTCCTCAGGATAAAATGCAGCAATCTATTTTACTTATTTACACCTTCAGATTGTTGTGCTGCAATTGCTCTCATTTAGTTCTAATGTGATAGAATTCCCTTCATGCTGCCAATATAAGTAATAACTATAATGTCCTACGAGTCTGTCTTTATACATTCAATGAAATGATAACCAAGCAGCACACTAGTGGCCAACTGACCACCTTTATGGTCTCTTAAATTTAAATTCATTTCAACTCCGCTGATTTTAAAAATGTGGATAATTTGGTTTAACACCTCCAGGCATAAAGATTTCCCTATTTTTATGGGGGTTAGAAAATAATTTTGCCACTGGAACTTTTTAAAGCTGTTCTTGGCAGGTATAAGAGTGTCCCTATTAAAGAAAATGTTTATTTTCCTGCAATAACATCAATGAAGGCTATAAATACAATACAAGACACTGCACTTCAATAAAATATCTCACTTGGGAAACCTGGATTGTATGTTAACATATAATTAATAGTTCCACTTTGTTGAGGTATCTTGTAATAGGAGCAGAGCATTTTTCCTGTCCATCCATGTTTCTTTGCTTTTCTTTGAGCCTCCCTCACAAAGCTTTCTAAGCTGTGTTCTCAATGGAAGACAAACTTTCTTTGTCTTCAGGGTCCACTTTCCACCCAAAGAAGATTTTGAAAATGTAAAATACAGATTATGCTGACTCAAAATTTTAAAAACACCCCCACACCTCTCTCTCACACTCTCTCTCTCTCTCTCTCTCTCACACACACACACACACACACACACACACACACACACACTGACACTTTTGATGCTTCTTCATGTAATAACTAACATGGCTTGTGCGGCTTTGTGTAAAGTATTTAACAATGTAAAGAATTGAACAACAACGAAAAGGCAATGTGCCTTCTTTTTTGCTTCTTTATGATGTGTATATAGAGGGCCTGGGAAGCTTTTAGTTTGTTCAGTTTTTAGGAAATAGCAGCAATGTCAAATCTGGTCTTTCATATTTTTGCTAGATTTCCCCAAGGGTCTTGATAGATTAGTGTAAAAAACATCTTTTTTTCCCCCCGGTAAAAAATTTAGCTAACACATTTTAACTAATATGTTTTAAAACCCTATGTTTTGTCTTCGCTGTTTAAAAAATGTGTGTTACATTGAGATGGCTAATGCAAGAGAGCTATCTTAATCTCTGTGTAAAAAATTTAGTGGAGACCAGGCACATATAGTCTTACTTTGAGGAAGCTAGTCGAGATCAACCCTTAAACCCCCCAGCTATGGTTTACCTCAACTAGCTACTGTGATGCTGGCAAACCAGGTGCCGGCTCTTGCCAAGATTGCACACACTAGCTAAGAACTAACAAACTCATAGCTGGAGACAAGACAAGTTCACCTATATGTGAGGTGAACAAACAGGTTAGGTGAACCCTGTTTATCCAATCCAGTTGGCACTGGGACCAGATTGGATAATCAAAAATATGGATAATCTGGAGAATGGGAAAGTGCCAGGCTGCAGCACCATCTAGCAGCCACAGGAGAGATTGCCCCCTTCTGGACTTGTGTGTGCTGGTTGTCCGGTTAATGGAGGGTCAGATAAATGGGGTTCTACTGTACTCGTTTTATAAGAATTTATTTAGTGTGTAAACTCCATGAAATTAATGTAAATTGATGCATGCATTAATCTCATGTGTAAGGTCAGGATTCTGTGGTATAACAAAATATGTGCATTTTGCCTTTGTAACTTTAAAAATGTTTGCTCTGAACTTGTGGGCACAGGAATTGTCCCCTGCCCATCCAGAAGGACTATCAAAATCAGATGGGCCATTAAGGAACATCATAATATAAAGGATTGGGTAATTGCCCTATTGCACCTTGGAAGTGCTACGTGCAAGGAAGCTTGTCTGTGAACTTGGAAACTGAATGAAGGAAATAAAACCATCACAGGAAAAAAATTCCATTTCTCTTTGCTGTTTGAACTCTAACAAGGCCAAAGGCTCTAAAATGAGGCAGAGATCCCCAGGGGTTATCCCTGTCTCCCTCCTGAAAGACATTTTGAATTGACAGATCACTACAACACTGTCACTCTTTAGATAACTCATTTATGTGTATATATGTTTGCTTGATTTAAACTGTAAATAATTCTCTTATTTTTTTCCTATTATTTAGTTTCCTAGTTGGATAGTTATTACAGGACTGGCTACAGGCATTGTGTTTAGTGTAAGATCTAGGGTACCAATTGATCTGGGATAAGTGACTGGTCTCTTGGGAGTGGAAGCAACTTGAATTGTTTGTGATTTTTGGTGTAAGTGACCATTTATCAGTAAATCCAGATTGTCCATATGGCAAGATAGACTGGAGAGTCTAAGGGGACTGTCTGACTCCATGGTAGTAATCCAGGAGTTCACATTTGTTACCAAATTGATGTGTTCTGTAATTAGATTTCACCACCATTTTGGGGAGTCTGTTCTGTTTTAGACAGTCTGCGCTGAAGTAGGCACTCATAGTCGTGAGCCACTCCAGACAGTGTGACAATTTACCTCAACTAGCTATATCATAGTAAAAAACTACAGAGCCTTGTCTTTGCTAGGGATATGCATCACTGTGTAAAAACATGCTTTTTTTCCTTCAGTGAAGAAATGGACGGGGAATATTGTAAGTCAGCATGCCTGTAGGATTCACCTCAGACAGCTAACATATTAAAATGTAATTTGTCCTGTTTACACTAGAGTTAAATGTGTTCGTTAAAACATTACAATATACTGTTCATCCTAGTCTAGGCAAGCCCAGCTGTTTCGGAGATATTTACTGTGAGTTCTGACATCTGAACTAAAGAGGACAAGGTGTTTGACCGTTTAAGAAAGGGTTCCTCTGTTGAAAATGTTAATCACATTGAAATTAAATGGTCTGGATAATAATCCCTTCTCCTCTCAATTGCTCAACTTTCACTCTTTTAAATCTTGCAATGTCATTATTTCATTAGTTCTCCACTTATTATAGACTTCCAGCCCACATAGAATCTAGATTTCTAATATAAAAAAAGTAACAGGACATTTAAAAACAAAAAACATTCTTTGATGTTTATATATTCCTATCATAAAGTAGCAAAAAAGGTAATGTACCTTTATATTTTTTGTTTTGTAGGTCACCATTAAAGATTCTGAATATCCTTCAATTTAGAAGATTTTTTTTTGTCATATAAATGCAGGCTGACTTATTCCAAGTTTGCCTTTCAAGGCTGTCTTAAAGTTCATGCTATAAATTGTGCTCTCGAGAGGAAAAAATTATGTCATCCCTATGAGATCTCTTGTGTGAGTGACAAATCTCATCAATAGGATCTGAATAGTTTGAGCATCATTTTATCTCTGTATTCATCTATTTATTTTGTCTTAGTGGATTTGGTAGAGAAATCCACATGAGGATCTGCCTGTTTCTTGATGACAAAAGAGGATACAAAATAGATTTTTAGGAAGTGTTGAAAAGGCTATCACAAGAGGTGTGACTCTAACCATTGAAAATAAATTATGCCATAAGGATTAATTTAGACCTTGTCTAAATAGGGAAATTGACCAGTATAGCTATTGCAGAATAGCTGTTCCAGAAAAGCTCTCTATGTGGACAAACTATTTTGGAATAAGTCACTTTTTTCCTGGAATGGTGTTTACATGCAGAACTATTGTGGAATAGCTATTCTGGTCAATTTCCCCAAGTAGACAGGGCCTTAGAACAGCTGTTAGCAAAGAAGCTGCATGTCAATCTGGCAATTAAATACCCCCAAATTGTTGGCTAAGGCTATATATTTATATTAGCCAATTGGCCCTCATCAGAACATTTTAAAAACATTCAAATTGACAGTAGAAATTTTTCTGCTCTAACATTAACTGAACAGAGGACCAATGGAGTAGCTAGAATATTTCTTGCAAGAGATATATAGATTATAAATGATAGTTAAAATTTGAATCCTGCTAACTATATTGGAAGTTTTATAAGGTTGAGAGAGCTTGTCTCTCAATGAGAGAAAGAAGTAATATGTAAATAAGGACATTTATAGTTCCCCTCCCCTCCCGCCCAGGTTAACAAAGACCATGGAGGGAGCTGAGGAACACACAGAAAGGAAAGCCATGCAAGGCTAAGAAAAAGTGGGATCAGTTGCTTTTACTCTGATTTCTTACTTGTAAACTAATTTAGTTCCATACATCTGCTACTGAAGTCACAGTGATGTTTAGGGAATCTGATTAAAACACTCCACCAGAGCGGGAAACCAACATGACTGTTCTGTGAATAAACCTAATGCACTTCGTGCCATCCTGAATTTGTTAAACTATCGTTATCGCCAAAATCCAACATCATCTTGGTGTTTTCATAAAAATTCAATTAATTATGTTCCTATTTAAGGTCATTCCTAAAGAATGAAAATGCTTTCCCTTATTGTTGTTGATGCGCCAGGGGTGAAAGTGAGCCGGTACTCCATACCGTTAAGAACCCGCACCGGCCCATACCCAGCCCACATTATAGTGCTGTCGTGGCAGTGCTTTAATGTCCCTGCCCCTTTTGCCTCCCCTGTCGGCAGTCCTGTAGCGGGGTAGACACCCGCTCCTGCCTGGAAGGGCTTGAAAGGAGCCCTGGAGAGGGCTGCAGCTCTAAAAGCTGGGCTGATTGGGGAAGCGGCCACACCATCAGGCCACAGCTGGGCCACACCCTCAATCAGGCCACAGCTGGCCTGTATAAAAAGTCTGGGAGCTCAGAAGTCTTTCTCTGCATTCAGAAAGAGAGAAGGGCCTGGCTGCAGGGAGTTTAAACAGGGTACCTGAGTGGAGCAGGGCTGGGGACAGGCTGAGGAACTGGGGAGCTCCAGCCTGGAAAGCCCCAGGCTGTGGCCTAGCAGAAGGCCAAGGGGTACTGGCGGTTGCCGAGGGCAGCCCACAGGTAGGCCAAGGCAGCAGGTCTAGGGTTACCATATTTCCACAATCAAAAAAGAGGACACGGGGGGGGGGGGGATCCCCGCCCCACTCCCTCCCACTTCCCACCCTCTGACTGCCCCCCTCAGAACCCTCAACCCCCCCGCTTCTTGTCCCCTGACTGCCCCCTCCTGAGAACCCCCCACCCTAACTGCCCCCCTATGACCCTACCTGTCCCCTGACTACCCCAACCCTTATCCACTTGCATGGGTGGCAGGTTTGTAGAAATTTTGGTGGTGCCCAGAACCCGCCCCCGCACCTGCCTAAGGCTCTGGGAGGGGGGTTGGAGGTCTGGGGTACAGATCCTGGGCTGGAGATTAAGGTGCAGGAGGGGTGCAGGGTGCAGGCTCTGGGATAGAGTTTGGGTGCTGGGTGCAGGCTCTGGGCTGGAGCTGGGGGTCCAGGAGGAGGTGAGGGGTGCAGGCTCTGGGATGGAGTTTGGGGGTGGAAGGTGGTGCAAAGGGAGGGGGTGCAGGCTTTGGGAGGGAGTTTGAGGGCAGGAGGGGGTGTGTGGGAAGGGGGAGGGGGTTTGGGAGGGAGTTTGGGGATAGGAGGGGGTGCAGGGGTGAGGGCTGTGGGTCTGAGGATGAGGGGTTCATGATGCAGGAGAGGGCTCAGGGATAGAGCAGAGGATTAGGGTGCAGGGGGATGAGGGTTGGGGCTGAGGATGAGGGGTTCATGATGCAGGAGGGGGCTCAGGGCTGGGGCAGAGGATTAGGGTGCGGGGAAATGGGGGCTGGGGATGAGGGGTTTGGGGCGTTGGAGAGGCTCAGGGCTAGGGTGGAAGGGCAGGGTAAGGGCAGCCTGCCTTGCCAGTAGTGGATGGGGGGCACTAGGACCCTGGGGCAGCAGACAGCAGTTACTGCCGGGAGGGCGTAGGAATGTGCTACTCCAGCAGCACAAGCAGGCACAGAAGAGGCGGGTGGGACCCGCGGAGGGGGTGGCAGGTGGAGGCCGGGGACCCATCCAACCCTCCCCCTGCTCCCTGACTGCCCTCTGGGACTCCCCTTACCATGCCCATGCCAGTCAGATGCTGGCTCCACGTGTAGGCAAAACACGCTGCCGGTGGGACTGTTTGTGTCATTACACCAGGCTGCAGGCAGCAGGGGGGAGCAGGGGAGGGGCTCTGGCTGCTGGAGGCCAATGGGAGCGGTTCAGTCAGGCCCAGCCGCTCAATCAGCCATGCCGCACTCTGCATGGAAGAGGGGTAGGGGGAAAAATCCCGGACCTTTTAACCTTGTTACCAATTCCTCCCGGACAGTTATTTAAAAACGCAAAAGCCGGACATGTCCGGGGAAATACGGACGGATGGTAACCCTAAGCAGGTCCAAACCCAACCTTGCCAGTGATGAGTAGGCTGATACTGCAGTCTGCCCCAGGGCATGGGGCTAGACAATGACTGGCAGTCGCCTTATACTGAGGCAAGGTGGGAATAGTGGGTGGGGGTTCCCCGGGGAGGGGAGACCCTAAGACTGAGGGGTTACTGCTCAGGGGCAGTACCCCAGGTACAAGGGCACTGGGGTCCAGGGAGGGACATGGGGGCCAAGTGACAGTGGGACACCGGCCTGCAGAGGGCGCTCCAGGGCACTGGAAGAGCTAATTCTTGGAGACTACCAGCAGGAGGAGCCGCAGGGGTGAGTCCGTTCCTCTACAGGTCTGTACAGGCAGAGCCACCGACAGGGGAGGCAAAAGGGGCAGGGACATTAAAGCGCTGCTGTGGCAGCACTTTAAGGATGGTCCTTTGCTGTGGCAGCGCTTTAACGTTGCTGCCCTCCCCCCCCCCCCAGTAGGCAGGGCCGCCGACGCGAGGGGGGGGGGCAGCAACCTTAAAGCGCTGCTATGGCAAAGGACCCTGCAGTGATTTAACGTCCCTGACCCTTTTGCTCCTCCCCCCCAGCCGCTGACGGGCGGTGGTGGGCGGGGGGCAAAGGGAGTAGCTGCCCTGAGGCCGGCAATTTAAAAGGGCCCGGGGCTCTGGACACCACTGACGACTCCGTAGCAGCAGCATCCGGAGCTCCGGGCCCTTTAAATCAACACGGGGAACCCCTGGTGGAGCGGGCCAAGGGCTGGCTGGAAGATGCTGACCCCCCCAGCCCCGCCCCTTCCATCCGAGGCCCCGCCCCTTCTGGGGACCATAGCCACCCGCCGTCCCGGTACCATTCTGTGATATTAATGGTAGTGTAATGAATTGAGGAGGGATCTGGGGTGGATTTCTGCACAATATGGTTGTGTCCTGATGCTGCAAAGCAGCATGGTGATGATGTGTCAAGTATCATTTATAGTGTGTCATCTTGATACTACATTGTGCATTGCTGCCATGATTTGTGCAGCTCACTGTGTAACATTTAATGTAAATTTTATGGGCTGGTTTGCTTATATGCAAATTATTTGCAGATAATCATAAACTTCTGTTTAAATCTTTTTGTGGTGAAAACTGATGTCTCAAGAGCCCTGCTGAGTTAAGCCTGTTTATCTATAGGGCAGTAGCACAGCAAACTTCCCACACTGCCTTCCACCATGCCTCACACTTGATGTTGGGGAGGACAAATTTCTCTAGGAGTAAAAGCAATAATTCAGTCTGAGTTACTGAACTATCAGTGACTGAGAATCTGCTTGTGACTACTTGTGACTCTCTTCTCTTGCCCTGATTTTGGATTTCAGTTGCTGTGGCGACTGGTGTCATACACAAACCTAGCTAGACTGACACAGACAGGCAGCTCATCTCTACATCAGCTGTGAAGGATTCCCTTCCCTTTCCCTATATTATGAACTCTGAGTTGGGTTTCTTTTATATTGTCCTCTGCTTAATAAAGGCAAGGGGCATAGTTTCAGAGTAAGCACAACAAAAGGTATGCTCCTTAACCTAAACAATGAGAACTTATAGGGAAGGTGCCCTGATTCTCTTCTGTACTGCTCATCTAAGTGCCAGCTAGGTGAGCCTACATCATGCTACTTTGCAGTGTAAACATGACCTTAAGCATGTTCCTCTGAAATTTGCTAAAGCCACAGACATGTCAAATTAAATTATGTTGTACCCAGGTTAACTGTCACAGTTGTAATTCTAATGTAGGTCAGACATTAAGACAGACAGATAAGATGCCACCATTGAAGGAGGTGGAATTAAAGCCTCCCCCATTCAGAAGAAAAAAAAACCCGAATTATTTACCAGTAGACAAAAATAAAGGTGAACATTTATGTTCCCCAAGTCTATGGTATACAATATCCATACGTGCTTCTGAGCTTGAGTATCCGTACATGCTTGAGAACTGCTTCTGAGCTTGAGTATTTGGTCAAAGATTGCTGTGCTAAATTTTGTGAATGTTCATGTTATTAGCCTTAACTTGGCTTTCTTATTTGGATGGAGTTTGCACTTCTCCCCTATTCACAATTGCTCCCTAGCTACTCTGTTTTTAGATAGATAACATTATGATGTATTTTCCTCATGACAGCTGTAGGAATATGAATGGGTCAACATGACCTGTTTAAAATGCCACTGAAAACACTGGTCTACAATTTTTGAGAAGTCGTCTGCTTCAGAGATAAAATGTGCTATTTATTATGTATTTTGATGTGCTGAATTCAAATATGACAATTAAAACAACTGATTGGCTACTGTTTCTAAGATATTTAAATTTTTACATTTTATGTCTATGTATATTGTGTAGATAGTAGAGTTTTGATCATAAATTGTAAACCTAGGTCTTTTCATGTGTTTATGGTTGCTTTACATGATAATATTTCACCTGTCCTGTTTATGTAACACTTTAAAGATCAGCAAAAGGGTTATATAAATCAAATTTATTATGAAACAAAAGGCAAAAAACTATTATGTACATAGTTTAGTCCTATTCAGTGTCTACTCGGCACTTCTTGGCTTGTCTCTTGTATTCATTAAATGGAGCATCTCTTGTCACTGTCCAGCAATAGTCTGCAAGCATTGGAGGGCTCCATTTGCCCTGATAGCGTTTCTCCATTGTTGCAATGTCCTGGTGAAATCGCTCGCCGTGCTCGTCGCTCACTGCTCCGCAGTTCGGTGGAAAAAAATCTAGATGAGAGTGCAAAAAATGTATCTTTAGTGACATGTTGCAACCAAGGCTTTTGTATGCCTTGAGGAGGTTTTCCACCAACAACCTGTAGTTGTCTGCCTTGTTGTTTCCGAGAAAATTTATTGCCACTAACTGGAAGGCTTTCCATGCCATCTTTTCCTTGCCACGCAGTGCATGGTCAAATGCATCATCTCGAAGAAGTTCACGAATCTGAGGACCAACAAAGACACCTTCCTGTATCTTAGCTTCACTTAACCTTGGAAATTTTCCACAGAGGTACTTGAAAGCTGCTTGTGTTTTGTCAGTGGCCTTGACAAAGTTCTTCATCAGACCCAGCTTGATGCGTAAGGGTGGTAACAAAATCTTCCTTGATTCAACAAGTGGTGGATGCTGAACACTTTTCCTCCCAGACGCCAATGACTGTCGGAGTGGCCAGTCTTTCTTGATGTAGTGGGAATCTCTTGCACAACTATCCCATTCGCAGAGAAAACAGCAGTACTTTGTGTCTCCAGTCTGCAGACCAAGCAAGAGAGCAACAACCTTCAAATCGCCACAAAGCTGCCACTGGTGTTGGTCATAGTTTAGGCACCTCAAAAGTTGTTTCATGCTGTCATAGGTTTCTTTCATATGGACTGCATGACCAACTGGAATTGATGGCAAAACATTGCCATTATGGAGTAAAACAGCTTTAAGACTCGTCTTCGATGAATCAATGAACAGTCTCCACTCATCTGGATCGTGACCGATGTTGAGGGCTGCCATCACCCCATCGATGTTGTTGCAGACTACAAGATCACCTTCCATGAAGAAGAATGGGACAAGATCCTTTTGACGGTCACGGAACATGGAAACCCTAACATCACCTGCCAGGAGATTCCACTGCTGTAGTCTGGAGCCCAACAGGTCTGCCTTACTCTTGGGTAGTTCCAAACCCCTGACAAGGTCATTCAGTTCACCTTGTGTTATGAGGTGTGGTTCAGAGGAGGAGGATGGGAGAAAACGTGGGTCCTGTGACATTGATGGTTCAGGACCTGAAGTTTCATCCTCTTCCTCGTCTGACTCAAGTGAGAATGATTCTGGTGCATCAGGAACCAGCAGGCCTTCTCCGTGGGGTACTGGGCGTATAGCTGATGGAATGTTGGGATAATGCACAGTCCACTTTTTCTTCTTTGACACACCTTTCCCAACTGGAGGCACCATGCAGAAGTAACAATTGCTGGTATGATCTGTTGGCTCTCTCCAAATCATTGGCACTGCAAAAGGCATAGATTTCCTTTTCCTGTTCAACCACTGGTGAAGATTTGTTGCACAAGTGTTGCAGTATATGTGTGGGGCCCACCTCTTGTCCTGATCTCCAATTTTGCAGCCAAAATAAAGGTGATAGGCTTTCTTAACCATAGTGGTTACACTGTGCTTTTGTGATGCAAAAGTCACTTCCCCACAAACATAGCAGAAGTTATCTGCACTGTTCACACAAGTACGAGGCATCTCTGCTCACTTTGGCTAAAGAGAAATGTGTCCCTTTGCAAAATCAAACACTGACAAATAAGAGAGCACAACACTGTATGATTTCTAGAGCTGATAGAGGGCAGTTTGTTCAGCAGAGTGATGTAAGCTTCGTTATGATTGCATCATCCATGACTTCTAGGAATAACATGATGCAATTCATATCATGTATGACACAATACCAGCTTCAGATTGCATCATTCATCGTTTTGCCTAAAAAGCAAGTACTGTCCAAACCCAGTTATAGATTTATTCATAGATCCAGTCAAAGATGTATTTTAGTCATTTCTGGTTTAAATTGAGATCCCTTTGCTTTATAACTCACTTATCCTCCGCCATTCCCAAGTCAAGGGTCGTATATACTGACCCAATAGCATATCTTGAAAACTAGAGCCAATCAACAATTTTAAGCATCATTTTTGTTCTCAGTGACCCAGAATTAGTAAAGTTTGACTACATTTATTTCAGAAGCATTTTGGCTGTAGAGCAGTGAAATCAAAGGCAACTTCCAAGCAAATGGGAAGTGAGGGAGTCTAAAATGGAAAAAAGTAGGTTTGCAAGTTTCCTTACATTTTTAGGTCCAGCTATTCTATATACTTCTAAATCAGGATGTTTCATCCATTGCTGTCATATCAAAACTCCATCAGTTATAGATGCCAGTTTACAAGAATGTACTTCATTTTTACAGGCACACACAATATATACAAAATCTTCAGAGTTTGTTTGTTTTTGTATCTTTTACCTAAAACCCACTGATCATGGTTACATGACCAAAGTTAGGCAAAATTATTGCCTTCAGGTTGGACAGTAGAAAATACAATAGAGGACCTCCAGAATTATGACTGGCATCTGCTGCAAACACCTGGCAGAATCCAGCACTTGCAGTCATAGAAAACCCTGTCCTGGACAACTATTGGGTTTCTTCAAACACATTGGACTTAAAAGTGCTATGGTAATATAAATAATATGTAATAATAAATTACACTGGTTGAGAAAGCAACAGCAGTTTTAAAAAACAATAAGACTTCAAGTGAAAAAAAATTTCTTTGGCTGATCATATTTCCCTCAGCCTCTATTATGGGGCAATATGCCACAACTAATTTCCCCCTTTGGGCAATATTTTATTGCTGTTGTCTTTAGATACAAGACTTTATTGTGCCTGAAAATATACCCGTAAATGTGAGTATTTTGTACAGTAGTAGCCCTTTGTGTTGCAGTTGTGACAATTGGATTTATTGCACCATCAGCACTGTTGCTAGTTGGAGTTTCTGGACGAAGTTCTCCACATTAGGCAAATTGACTTCAGTGTGTTTGACAGGTTATAACTGAGAGTAGAATTTGGCTCACTGCTTTGTATAGTTAATTACTTCAAACATTATTTTGCAATTGCTGGGACAGATCCTGCCCTCAATGTATATCTCAGGTAATTCCATTGAAGACAGTGCAGTTATTTACATTTAAACTGGTTTTATTTAGAAGGAATGTGGCCTGCTATTATTAATTTGGAAAACTTTCTTCCTCTTGGAGGGCCAAACTAAAAAACAAACTTCCCCAGAGGTAGAAAAAATAGACTTGTCTTCTAACCAGCGGTTAAACAGCTAATGCCTGCACATGAATATTATTAACCAAAAAATAAAGATGGGCTGTTTCTAAAATAAATAAATATTATTAGGCTCTGGATACATAACAAAAATGCTTGTATGCTATAGTCCTATAAGGAATTCCCTGCACTGAAGGTCAAATTCCATTGAATAACATCGCTCCAAGACTGGGGATGTTTAAGAATTTCAGACCATATGTGTGGATGACATTTTCCTCCCGTTTCACTAACAGTTCCATCTCAGTAATGGTCCCATTTCCAGCAACAAATTAGGTGACGAGAGTTGCCTCTTATGTATTTTAGGACAGTATGTCTCATAGAATCATAGAAAGTTAGGCTGGAAGGAACCTTGAAAAGTCAAGTCCATCCCCCTGTGCTGGGGCAGATAGGAAATTAGGCAGTAAACCAGGGGGGAGGGATAGCTCAGTGGTTTGAGCATTGGCTTGCTAAACCCAGGGTTGGGAGTTTAATCTTCGAGAGGGCCACTTAGGGATCTGGGGCAAAATCAGTACTTGGTCCTGCTAGTGAAGTCAGGGGGCTGGACTCGATGACCTTTCAGGGTCCCTTCCAGCTCTAGGAGATAGGATCTCTCCATTAAATTAAATAAATAAATAAATAATTTTTGGCCCAAGGGCCACATCGGGGTTCTGAAACTGTGAGGAGGGCTAGTGTAGTGTATTAAATTGCTCCCCATAGGAATGTGCTACTTATGGTGCACTACTTATGGCTGCTAGTCCTGCTGCTCTGAGTGGCATGGTAAGGGGGTGGGGAGCGGAGGGTTGGATAAGAGGCAGGGGGTGCTGGGGGCAGTCAGGAGACAGGAGGCGATTGGATAGGCATGGGAGTCCCGGGGGGCCTGTCAGGGGTGTGGATAGAGGTCGGGACAGGGAGCAGGAGGGGTTGGATAGGGGGTGGGGTACCGGGGGGCAGTTAGGGGTGGGAGGTCCGCGGGGGGGCAGTCAGGAGACAAGGAGCAGGAGGGGTTGGATGGGTCGGGGGTTCTGAGGGGGCGGATAGGGGGCAGGGGCCAGGCTGTTTGGGGAGGCACGGCCTTCCTACCCGGGGTATAGTGTATTAAATTGCTCCCTGTAGGAATGTGCTACTTATGGTGTACTACTTACGGCTGCCAGTCCTGGTGCTCTGTATGTAGCACATTCCTACGGGGAGCAATTTAATACACTAAGCCCTGGCAGCTCTTGCAGCTGTGCTGCCCGATAGGAGCTTGCAGCCCCGCCACCCAGAGCACTGGTGGCAAGGCGAGCTGAGGTTGTGGGGGAGGTGGGACAGCAGAGGAAGGGCCAGGGGCTAGCCTCCCCGGCCAGGAGCTTAAGGGCTGGGCAGGACGGTCCCATAGGCCGGATGTGGCCTGCAGGTCGTAGTTTGCCCACCTCTGCAGTAAACCAAGACCATCCCTAACAGATGTTTGTCCAATCTGGTTTTAAAAACCTCCAATGACGGGGACTCCACAACCTCCTTTGGAAGCCTATTCCAAAACTAACTACCCTTATGGTTAAAATTTTTTCCCTAATAGCTAACCTAAATCTCCCTTGCTGCAGATTAAGCCCATTCCTACTTGTCCTACATTCAGTGGAGATGGAGAACAATTGCAGTCCTCTTTATAACAAGCCCTTAACATATTTGAAGACTGTCATCAGGTCCCCCTTCAGTCTTCTTTTCTCAAGTCTAAACATGCCCTTTTTTTTTATTTAAACCATTCCTCACAGATCAGGTTTTCTAAATTTCTTAATATTTTGTTGCTCTCCCCTGGACTCGCTCCAGTTTATCTACATCTTTCCTGAAGTGTGGTGCTCAGAATTGGACAAATTATTCCAGCTGAGGCCTCACTAAGGCAGAATAGACAATGACTCTAGTGTCTTACATACAGCTCTCCCAGAATACTCGTCTTTTAAGCCACTCTATCACATTGTTGACTCATATTCAGTATGTGGTCCATTCATAACCCCAAGATCCCTTTCAGGAGTACTATCACTTAGCCAAATATTCCTCATTTTGAAATTGTGCATGTTACTATTCTTTCCGAAGTGTAGTACTTTGTACTTGTCTTCATTGAATTTCATCTTGTTGATTTCAAACTAATTCTCTAATTTGTGAAGGTTATCTTGAATTTTAATCCTGTCCTCCAAAATTCTTGCAGTCCCTCCAATCTTGGTGTCATCTGTAAATTTAAGTGCTATTATTTTGCTTGTGCTATTATTTTGTACTCCTTAGCTGTTTGTCCATGTTTCCACTTTTTATAGGATTCCCTTTTGATTTTCAGGCCATTAAAGAACTCCAGATGGGGCCATATGGCCTCTTACTATTATTATAATTCAAACTATGGTGATGCTCTCTGCAGTCTAATTGAATGGAATTTACTATATGAGCTGCAATCCCAAGACCGAAAAGAGATGCTGGAACGTCACATTAGGAAATTTAAAGCAAATCGCCCAATTCTTTTCTCAGATGCATTACTTCAGACAACATCAGAGGACAGACCTTGTATCGCTCACTTCCCAGCTTTAATTATAAATGATGTTGGAAGTCATTTTAGTTTGGGTCAAAATACCTGAGGGAGGCATAGAATTGACTCTTTTCCAGGTTTCAGTAGAAATTCAGTGTGAGCCAATAAATAACAGTCAGAGAAGATTGTTTTGCATGACCTTAATACACAGTTTTCCTGCTGTGGCTCCACTGTTGTATTAAAACCGTGTCTACATATATATTATATAGACACACCAACATTGAAAGTAGTAGATCAGTGTGAAAGATATTCTCAGAGACTCCAGTGTTCATGATAACTTCAGTAACAGTTACATTATAAAGAAAGAGAAGTGAACTCTGGTTTGGGACTGTAATAGGTCCTAGCCGGGTCTTGACCCTTCCGGGCAGAAGGGGAGCCACACCGACTCACTACTGTGGGAACAAGCAGTCAGTTAGTCCCGAAGCTCCGGCTCTTTGGTGCAGGGCCGGAGCAACCACAGTTAAAGCTCAGGCCCTTGACTGCAGGGGCGGAGCAAACACAGTAAAGCTCAGGCCCTTGTTTGCAGGGGGCTGAGCGAGCAAGCAGTTCAGAAGCCCAGGCCCTGGATCAGGGCGGGGCAAACACAGTTTAGCTCAGGCCCTTGTTGGCAGGGGCTGAGCGAATAAACAGTTCAGGAGCCCAGGCCCTGGATCAGGGCGGGGCAAACACAGTTAAGCTCAGGCCCTTGTTGCAGGGGCTGAGCGAATAAACAGTTCAGAAGCCCAGGCCCTGGATCAGGGCGGGGCAAACACAGTTAAGCTCAGGCCCTTGTTGCAGGGGGTGAGCGAGCAAATAGTTCAGGTATGGCATGCCTAGGCTTTCTGTAGCCGAGCGTTGGGTGAGGGGGAAGCCTGCCACCCGTGCGGGGGTGGCAGGGGGGAACGCAGGCCCACCCACTCCACTGCGTTCCAGCCCGGGGCCCTAGCAGTGGTTACTGCCGCTGCTGGTCAGTGGGGTATCCAGACCGCAACACACTGACATTGGCTCACACTCGGTTGCAGCCGGACCGGGGTCGGCTACCCCCGGGCTACTTCCATGATCCCCCTCAAAGCCTACCTCGTTTGTCGCGCCAGGCTCGGGCCAGTCCATCTGCATGGGCTCCTCTCGGCCAGGGCTCGGTGGCAGGTCCGGTAGCTCTGCCGGGAAGTCAGGCCAACGGTCCTCGGGCGGCTCCTCTGGGTAGCAGCAGGGGCGGAGGGGTTCGGGTGCAGTCACCCTCAGGGTTGGTGGGGTGGGGTTCCCAGGGATTCTCCCAGTGACGGGAGCGGACGGGCTCCGGCGGCTCCTCCTCGTAGCGTGCCCAGGGTAGCTCAGGCCAGCTAGGGTCCAGGCCTCGGTCTTCGGCGGTCTCCTGGCCGGGAGCTCCCGGCCGCACATCTGCTCCCTGTGGTGGCTGGCCGCCGACTGAGCTCTGGCGGCCGGCCTTTATACTTCCTGTCCCGCCCCTTGACTTCCGGGGGGGCGGGGACAGGCGGCGGTGGCTCCACCCACTCTGGTGCCTGCACATGGGCTCCCT
Source organism: Chrysemys picta bellii (assembly GCF_011386835.1). Classification (NCBI taxonomy): domain Eukaryota; kingdom Metazoa; phylum Chordata; order Testudines; family Emydidae; genus Chrysemys; species Chrysemys picta. The sequence continues at coordinate 67,393,528 of NC_088797.1, read as the reverse complement.
CTTCTGGGCAGGAGGGGAGCCACACCGACTCACTACAGGGACCCAATCCATCTTCCACTGACTTCATGAGAGCAGGATTGAGTCCTAAAATTCAAAACCATTAAAATATATCTGCAGACTTAAAAGCTTAAATGTAAAGGGACAGTGCAGTGACTACTCCTGAAAAAGTGCTTACTTGCCACAACCCCGCCAACTTTTATCTATACCAAGGCCTAGCTGGCTGGTGACTAGAGAACATAACTGAGTCTGTTGACCTGGTTTCTGTCCTCCACTCAAGCACTGACTTCATGTGAGATCTTAGCAATTTCCTTCCATCCCCTCATCTGTAATATGGAGGCTATGATACCTGCTCATTTTTGTAAAACACTCTCATGTTTGAATTAAATATGCTATGTAAGTGTTAAGTATGAACAATAAAATATTGAACAACACATGGCTAAACACCTATTGGTGCATACGGATTTTTTTTGTTTTCTATGTATATGGGGTGCTTAGATATGAAAATTTGGGGGCAAAATTGCAAGCATCCTCACATTTTAAAACAAGGAGTTCCTCCTTAATTTAATCCAGGAGCTCAGGGCAGTTTTGTTTTTCTGTTGGAGCTGTTGAAAACACCTAAAATCTGCCCAAGAAGGGCTTTTTGGGTAGTTGTAATTCTTCAGACTTACACTTAATGTATATGTCGCACAGTGTATTTAAAACTGATATAGGTAAATATGAAGGGATAACATTCTTTTCAGTTATTTTTCTGCTGTTTCACACATTTCCTTGTATCTCCACATTGAGTACTTCTCTGTAGTGGATAAATAGTAAATAGATATGTTTTTTACACTTGAAATTTGAAAGACAAGAGAGATTATTTGTTTTAGCCCTGTGACAAACCTAGCCCTGTCTTAGAAGTGCTGGAAAACTGGGATGTTTTAAATGCAATAATTCTTTGTCTCACTGCTAAACTCAGGACTTTAAGACATGCCAGTTTATATTGATTGATAAACTATTTTCCCAGTAATCCTCGTTGTTTGACATTTGAGAGGCATTTATACTACCTTCCAATAGTGCAAAGGCAACTGCAGACTCTAATGGAAATTTCAACATTGTTATTTCTTTCTTTTCTTCCAAAGCATTCTTTTTAATGGTTTCAGTGCCAGCAGGTTTGACAGTTGTTTAATGAAACATATTTTTTAGTATGACCATAACTTCAGTGAACTCCCATAGCACTCCACAGTATAAAGAAATCAACTAGAAATGCAAAAGCTTCTCTGAACTGAAAGCATACTTTATTAGTAGAAGCTGGCAAAACTGAACAAATGATATTTTCACTATTTATGGTCTTTGCTGGGTCATGTTCCACCAAATTTAACCAAGTTGGACTGCAGTCCTGGGGGGGCAAAAGTATGAAAGGAAACAACTTTTATGCCAATGCAAAAAAAAAAATCCTTTAATATCAATAGATTTGGTATTGTATTAATTAGAACAGTAAATTGGAAATGATTCCTTTGGAGATGAATTTTGGAATAGTAACATAAAAGGTCTATCAATCCACTGTTAATATTATGAAATATCTTGACAGCATAATGATTTAAATTAACTGTGGATTGGAGATTCCAGTTATGATACTGTAAAATCCCATCCAGCAGAGAGGGAGTAGCATAAACTTAACTTTCTGAAAGGTATATGAATGATTTCACTTCTACTTAATGTACATTAGCCACAATATTGAAAAAATAACTTCTAGGTGGAGTCAACAGCAGTTATGTCCTTTCAAGTCCACGTGCATTTATAAAATATAGTAGTTCAATGTAGCTAGTTCTTTGTGGAGGACCATAAGTATTGAGCCATCAGTTGGGACAAAGCTTCATCATTGAACATCCAAGACCCTAGTACACGAAGTGTAGTGTGTTATGTAAGGCTAGATTTGCTCACTTTAAAGCACAGAAACAAGCCTGGATGAGAGTGAACTGTGTTCTCAGTAAAGTGGACAATGACTTCTCCGTTTCAGAATTCAAGGTGGCTTTGTGCTATATAGTTACCGTTATCCCGCTAAGAACAGGAGACTGGCCAAACTCTGAGTCTAAACTCCACATTCTCTTTAAATCATAAGTGAGAAGATTGGATTTAAATCTCCAGATCCAAACCTACCCCTGTAGTTTTGCTGCTGGGGAAGGTTTGAAACTGGAGAGAACTTCTTACTGGATTTTGGTTTGGATGCGGGCCAACTCTCATAACAGCAAGATTTTAGCATGGTTTAAATGAATCTCGTTTACACTACTGCTTAAATCGATGCAACTTACATCACTCAAGGGTGTGAAAAAGCCACCCCTTTGAGCGACACAAGTAACATCGATCTAAGCGCTGTCCACACCAGTGCTAAGTCGACAGGAGATGCTCTCCTGCTGACTTAGCTTCCGCCTTTCATTGAAATGGAGTAATTATGCCAATGGGAGCGCACTCTCCTGTCAGCATAGCATGTCTTCACCAGACACACTACAATGGTGTAGCTGTGCTGATGTAGTGTTGTAGTGGTAGACTAGCCCTTAGACTTCATTTGCACTCAGACCTGAATACTCAAACAAATCTAAATCCCGATTAAGATCAGAAAATGGTCTCCTTGCTCCATCTGTTCTGAAAATTGGGAAAAGGGGCATTAGCACTACCTTTGTGTGCCCCTGAGTTCATTGAGTAGTAGCAGCATTGTGAATTAAATAGCTTCTTTAGTACCAACTTCAGGCCCAGTAGTGCCCAGAATCTGATAAAGCTCCCCTCCAAATTGAATGGCAACATGTAGGCTTGATTTTTCTTTGGAGAAGGGTAAAATATTTAACACAAGCAAAATAATTTCTGTCTTTTCCCTGAAAGATGGAGATGGCTATTTAAGTATCACAAAATTGCAGAATCATAGGGTCAGGGCCGGTGCTTCCACTAGGCGACCCTAGGCAGTCGCCTAGGGTGGCAGGATTTGGGGGGTGGCATTTTGCTGCCCTCGGTGGAAATTCAGCGGCGGGGGGGGTCCTTCTGCTCCGGGTCCCGCCACCAAAGTGCCCCGAAGATGCAGAGTGGAAGGACCCCGGCTGCCGAATGCTCAGAGGAGGAGTGCTGCCGCCTAGGGCGGCAAAAACCCTGGTGCCGGTCCTGCATAGGATTAGAAGAGACTGCAAGGGTCATCTAGTCAAACCCCTGCCAAGATGCAGGATTTGTTGTCTAAACCATCCAAGACAGATGGTTATCCAGCCTCCTTTTGAAAACCTCCATGAAGGAGCTTCCATAGACACAGGAGGGTGGTTCATATATTTCCGTTTTATACAGGGCAGAAACGTCAGACAAAAAAATAAAGAATCTTTGGTTTGTGTAGCTGCCTAGTAAAACCTTTTTTACATAGCTCTCCTTTTGTGTGTGCTGTGAATGTAATAGCTTATTTGGTGCAATATCCTCTTTATGGTACTGATGGAAATTGAATCCCTTTCGGGATTCATTGATGCATGTGGCCATGTTGAAGTCTGATGGTATGAGATTGTAGCAAATGCTGGATGTGGGTTCCAATTCTAATATTGAAGTAGAAAGCTTCACATTCAGGCTGGGGGGAGGACAAGATGTCAATTACATTAAATCAACAAATTTAAACAAACATTTTATTAGTTTCTGAAGCAGATGTAAGAAAGTTTTAATTATTATTTGTATTACAGTAGCCTTAGAGGTTCCAACCTTAATTAGGATCCTGCTGTGCTAGGCATTGTATACACACATTGTTAAAAAGTCCCTGCCCCAAAGAGTTTACAATCTAAATAGAAAAAAGTGTGGCACAGAGAGGTGAAGGATTTGCTCAAGGTCACATAGCAGGTCAGTGCCAGGGCTGGAAATAGAACTCAGGCCTCCTGGCTCCCACTCCAGTGCCTTATTCACTAGGCCAGGCTAAATTCTATGTATCCTTCTAGGTTCTTATGCCATGCCCATCACATGGTATCTGAGCACCCAATGACTCTAGTAGTAAGAGTCAGTTGATGGGAAAGCTGCTCCAGAGAGCTATGCTCTCAGAAGGGAGGCCCTAACCATTTGGAAGCAATCTGTGCTCTGTGCAGGTGATTTCTGGTCTTTGAAGATAAAGTAGAGCAGTCCTGAAGGCATTCAGTTGGACCATTGTAACGGGGGTTGCACTCACCTCTCGCAAGTGCCCCCTGACCAAGTGAGTGTGCCTGCACTCTCTGTTTGTGGTGGATCTTCAGTGACTCAGCCCTCCATATACAGTTTTTCTGTGAGATAAAAGCAAACCCCTTTCAGGGTACAAGTCCAACAGCGGCCTCTCTGTGATGTCTCGGTTTGTCCCTGCTCTGGAATAGAGCAGTGTCCCAGAACTCCTTCCTTGGAGGCAATGTCTTCACCCTTTTAGGGCCTTTCTGGCCCCAGCTCTTTAGCTGGGCCACTACAGGTCAGTTTCCTTTCTGGGGTGCCTCAAAGTCCAGGCCACTTTTCCAATGGCTGGGGGAGAGGGAAACCTGTGCCCACCTTATACTTTGGGTCCTAGCCCAGGGACCCTATAGATAGCAGCCATCCACAATCTCCCTTTAAATAAACTGTGTTGCTGCTCTAATTCCCTGGGCCACTTCCCTGTGGCTCCAGCACATTCTTCACCCTTACCTCAGGGCCTTGTCCTGGTGGAGTCCCAGGAGCCAACTTAAAATACCATCTATTCTCTTCCAGCTTGAACAAGGAACTGAACTCACTCTGGCTCGACAGCTCTTCTTATACTGACCTGCTGGGCCCTGATTGGCTGCTTTCCACACAACCACTCTAGGCAGCTTGGAGGACCTCTCTACTGCCCTTTTCTGGGGAGGGATGTGGCAGGGCCACAAGGCCTCCAGCAGGGTGCCTCGGGGTCTAGTCCACCCCATCACAGTCATGTTTCCCAAACTTTTGAAAATTGAGACCCCACTTCAGGAAAATGAAACCAGTGAAGCCCTCTTCAACCTTGCCATGTTAGCAGAACAGCATGGGGAAAACTGGCAATGCCACAGTTCCTGCCACCTATGGCTAGTCCTTCACGCTGTACCCCAGATGGCACTGATTCCTGAGCTGGTGAAAACTTGGCAGGAGCAAGAGGCTGGCCACACTATTGTAACATTCTTTCTTCCTAGCTGAATTAAGAAGAGGTAACCCGTCCACTGTAGCATCATCTCCGAGATGCGTGTTTAGTAGGATGGTGCCAGATAGCTTGGAGACATAGTTTTGTCTTGTAAATGGGGAGGGAGGAGGAGAGCGGGAGGGGGCGGAAGGAAGGTGACATGTATGACAAGTATGTGGTTATTTTTTGTTCTTGGTAGAACAAATCAATATGCAGACTTATTCAACTGAAATTTAAGTACTTATAATAGCTTTTTGTGCTGTGAAATGTAACCTTGAACTAGGACTGTGCATCTCTGATTCCTCTTTCTAAAACAAAAAAAATGCTGTAGAAAATGAGACGTGTTGAAGCAATTAGATAGGAATATACTTCACAGGTGGCCCTTCTGCATCATCTTGCACTATGCTTTAAGAATTTCATTAGTTTCCGTTCTCATCCAAAGCTTGTTTACTCAACAGCATGAAGTGAAATTAATACTCTATGTAAATAATGTAACTATTTGAGGATTTTACATACTTGTCATTGTGACCTTTCGGTGGAGAAATTCCAAGGTCATCTTTAAAGCTCCTCAAAGCTACCATCTCAGAATTAAGTATTTAGTGCTGCCTCATGAAAAACCAAATTACATGAGAGGCAGGAGTGTTATACGGTGTGTTTGGGTTCAGTGGTACGCTGATGCAAGTATGTGGAGGGGAGAATGAGGGATATATTATATTGTCTGTGCTTTGCAGAATGCTTTTTGCTGTTTCTCTGTTTTTCATTATGCAGAAGTAGTTCTTTCTTTGACTTCTGTGGCTTTTCACTCAGCTAACTTTAATCCTAAATTAGTCCGCATTGTAAAAGTGAAGAGAGAGCATGTGGAACAGCTATCAGGTATATATGGGAATAATCAACCTGTGGAATTTGAATTCCAATTTGGAACTGAAACTCTTTCTTGCCCACAGTTCCAGAAGGCGACAGGATTTTGGATTAGGTGTTCTAGTTTGATTTTACTGTAGAGAAAGGCCAAAGATATGAAAGAATGGCCCTACTGGGTCAGACCAAAAGTCCATCTAATCCAGTATCCTGTCTTCCAACAGTGGCCAGTGCCAGGTGCCCCAGAGGGAATGAACAGAACAGGTAATCATCAAGTGATCCATCCCCTGTTGCTCATTCCCAGCTTCTGGCAAACAGAGGCTAGGGATACCATCCCTGTCTATCCTGGCTAATAGCCATTGATGGACCTATCCTCCATGAATTTATCTATCTAGTTCTTTTTTTAACCCTGTTATGGTCGTGGCCTGGCAAGGAGTTCTATGGGTTGACTGTGCATTGTGTGAAGAAATACTTCCTTTTATTTGTTTTAAATCTGCTGCTGTTAACTTCATTTGGTGGCCCCTAGTTCGTGTATTATGAGAAGTAGTAAACAACACTTCCTTATCTACTTTCTCTACACCGGTCATGATTTTATAGACCTCAATCATATCTCCCTTTAGCTGTCTCTTTTCCAAGCTGAAAAGTCCCAGTCTTATTATTCTCTCCTCATACAGAAGCCGCTCCATACCCCTAATAATTTTTGTTGCCCTCTTCTGAACCTTTTCCAATTCGAATATATCTTTTTTGAGATGGAGCGACCACATCGGCACACAGTGTTCAAGATGTGGGCATCCCATGGATTTATATAGAGGCAACATAATATTTTCTGTCCTCTTATCTAGGTTTCAGACTACAGTTAGTCATTTTGCAATTTCACATTTGAGTTCCTTCAGAACTCTTGGGTGAATACCATCTGGTCCTCGTGATTTTATTGCTGTTTAATTTATCAATTTGTTCCAAAACTTCCTCTATTGATACCTAATCTGGGACAGTTCCTCAGATCTGTCACCTAAAAAGAATGGCTCAGGTTTGGGACTCTCCCTCACATCCTCAGCCGTGAAGACTGATGCAAAGAATTCATTTAGTTTTTCCACAGTGGGCTTATCGTCCTTGAGTGCTCCTTTAGCACCTCGATTGTCTAGTGGCCCCACTGATTGTTTAGCAGGCTTCTGGCTTCTGATGTACTTTTAAAAAAATTACTATTACTTCTAGAGTCTTTGGCTAACAGTTTATATGTTCATATATAGAACAGGATCACAACTATCAATCCCCCAACATTGAAGATCTTGTGTTATGGTGTGGACCCATCTGTAGTACAGGCTGTACAGCCTTTTGAGGTGGAGGACAGTTGCATACATAGTGTGGCTGACTTTATAAGACACAAGTGCCTTTCCTATCACTTTGGATTTTCAGTCTGTTACTGTTGTTTCCAGCTGGAGCCATGGTTTCTGGTTACAGTGGGTTATTCAGGACACCTGCTTCATTACAGAGGTATCAGCATTTGTGTGTCTCCCACTTTCCTAAGGTGGTGGTTACCAGGAAACTGTTACTAAATGAAATCAGGGTGATGGGGCCAGGTGCCAGCCAGCCCTCATTGCCAGGGGTGCTTTTCCTGTGCCCTGCCACTGTTTTCCCCTTCATGAGTCCTTCAACAAACTCCACAGTCACAGCCCTTCTTACGGTCTGGGATTTTTATTAAATTAACAAAGTTCTCAAACAAGCACAAAAACAGTCTTCCACCCAGGCTTAAACTGGGCACAGCCCCTGGAGGGGGTGTCCCTGGCTCGCGAACCACTGTAGGAGACCTTTTTCCCTGCAGCTTCACTCTGTAGTTCTCTCACTACAGGAGCTCCCTCCCTGCAGCTTCCTGCTGCCTTTTATTCTGGGATCGCAGAATTCAACCCAGGTGTGGCTTGCCCTGTAATCGGGGCTGGTTTAGCCCCAGGCTCTCCAGCCCATGGGCAAGCCATCCTGTTACCTCAGACTGAATCTAAAGCAGCAAATATCTGTGTAGTATTTCTAGATTCCAGGATAAATTAGAATATTATAGCTATCTGGAGGCTTTCAATTACATCTTACATAATGATTGGATTTTCTCATATATGCCTGCTCCCTCTCCATCACCTCAATACTTTTCAGGAACAAATTAAAACAACAACAAATAAGGGTCCATTTTGAAATATGTGAAGTGGAAACAACTACAAAATTGTGTGCATAAAAAAAGTTATTAAGGAGTTAAACAGGGCACTGACATTGCTATATAAAGACTTAGTCTGGCTATGATAAGGTTTGAAATTCTGGCCTCATTGAAGTTGATGGCAAAACTCCTATTGGCTTCAACAGGGACTTCTTCAAGTATTTGGGAGTGTTTTGTCAGTGCCATGTTGAATTGCAGCCGATGTGGATGCATAATTTATATTTCCCATTGTGTATTATTTATATTTGCTAGTTATCCTCCCTTAATATAGATTCTGAATTACAACTAGCCAGTTTTCTAAACAATCTTTTATCAAAATTGCTACGACAAAACCCTGACTTTATTTTTGTATGTGAGAGTTTTCATGTTTTTTAATTAACATTTTATTGGAAACAATATTTTTATACTTTTTTTGTTTAAAAATTGTAGAATGATTTTGATAATGTTTACAAGAAAATTATTATAATTTTCATTAAAATATTTAGAGGGTTCATTTTGAAATATGTGAAAGGGACACAACTTCAAAATATAAAAAAGTTATATTTATTAACATTCAGAATATATTGATTTTTAAATTCTCCCACCCAATGTATTCCTAATATAATGATACAAAGCTCCCAGGTACCTCAAATATAACACTGGGTTATGGATACACACCTTAGCATTTAACAATGAAGTGACATTCAGCTTATATATCTTATGCAAAGTGACCCTTGGAAGAAAAAAAAATCATAATAAAGGGAAATGTGTTTTGACAAAATTGTGGTTGAGATTAAAGCAGGGCACTGGCCATTAAGACCTAGAAGTTGCATTTCTTAAGGTCTCTCAGACACTCTACCCTCCTTACTAGGTCTCAGAGCCTAAACTCCAGCCTGAGTGGGAATATCTACACTGCTATTTTTAGCCCCGGAGCACAAGCCTGAGTCCATTGATCTGGGCTCTGAGACTCACTGCTGTGGGTTTGGGTTTTTTTGGCAGTGTAGATGTACCCTGTGCCCTTGGGCAACTCACTTAACTTTTTTGTACCTCAGTTTATCTAAATGTGAAAGAATTATTTGAGACATAATGCATTAAATTGCTTTGAGAAAAGAACTACTTAAGTGCTATTCATCACATATTAATATCCATTGTGCAAGTTATTGTGTTTCGCTTCAACATTCACGCATGAGACTTGTTTTTTTCTGCTGCTTTTGTACATCTGTTCCCTACACTTCCGTCAATGCAGTTTGTAAAGGGTTAACAGGTCCTGCCTCTCACCTGGCTGCTAGGGTTGGAACATAAAAGGAAGGGAATTTGGGACAAAGGCGAAGCTAAATTGAAGGGTGATTCCTCTCCCCTCCTGGCTGGTTAAAGTGGGGAAAAGACTATAAGAATAACCATCCAGTGTTTGAGCTGATTTGCTTATTTTTTTGTGTGGAAAATAAGGGTCTTAAAAGACTAATGCCCAAATCTCTGTTTCCCTTCCCTGGCTGGTGATACTGCCCAACAAATTACCGTAATGTTTATGTATTATCCTTGTTCTCTAAATGTATTTCTTCTCTAAAGAACTCTGAATTTGAAAGTGGATTCCCTTCGCTGCTTTTCTAACATTTTTAGATATAGAACATTTGACATCTTAGTTTATACAAAATTGTTTTTTCATCTGTAATATTTGAGGGGACAATGGGTGTTGCATGAAAAATATGGATGACAGTGTCTTAATTATTCCCCTGGAAGAAATCTGTGCCTTCTTGGAATCAGATTCATGAGAATTAAATGATCTGTTTAGTAAACGTCTTCAATTAGTGTCTGTCCTCTTACCACAGAGGAAGCCTTTGTACTGAATTCATTGTTAAACAAAACCATTTAGCTGTCCAGTTTAACAGTTTGTATTGTAGCAGAACTCCGTTGTTTGAATGTACAATACTTAATTTGTATCTTGACACGGCTTTAACCTCATGCAAGCTTCCAGTTTATTGGCGCTTGCCACAGAGGGACTATATTGTGAAAATTTAATTCTGCCAAGGAATTGTTAAACTTCCATTCCCTGCATAAAAAAAGCCCATTATTCTATAGTTTATAGTAGTTTTTACTTTGAAAGCCTGTTATATCAAGCTTATAGGAATACAGAGAATGTACCTAATTTAATGGTGCACAAATTAATCACAGAACCACACAAGTTAGACATGGGGGGAGGGGGAAATTTAGGTAATTTAGTTTATTCATCTGCCAATGCTGATTTGTTCCCTACAATCTATTCTCTAGTGCAGGGGTCGGCAACTTTTGGCACGCGGCTCGGCGGGCTGGGCCAGTTTATTTACTTGCTGAAGCGGTAGGTTCGGCCGATCGCAGCCCCCACTCACCGTGGTTCGCTGTCCCGGGCCAATGGGGGCGGCAGGAAGCGGTGCGGGCGAGGGATGTGCTGGCCGCGGCTTCCCGCCACCCCCATTGGCCCGGGATGGCGAACCACGGCCAGTGGGGGCCGCGATCGGGCGAACCTGCCGCGTCAGCAGGTAAATAAACTGGCCCGGCCCGCCAGGGTGCTTACCCTGGCGAGCCGCATGCCAAACGTTGCTGACCCCTGCTCTAGTGTTTTGTCTAGTCCAGTTTCAAATGACCCAGACAATGGGACTTCCACCGCTTGCCCTGGGAAGTGATTCCATAGTTTAATACAACGCCTCATTAGAAAACTTTTCTTTGTCGAGCACAGATCCTCTTGGCTAACCAAGAAATACTAATTCTTTTAAGCCTCTTATTGTTACTTTACTAAATTAATTTCATAGAAGCACAAAAATGAAGCATTTGTAATAATATGTTGTATGCTGCACAGGTAGCAATGCCTTTAGTTAAAGTTGCCTGATTTTCCATTGCAAACATTTGCTTATAACTTCATCAAACTTTAACTCTTAAGGGCTGAAATTATCCATGCTGGATGTCTGCCTGATTCACTATATATCTTCCAACTTTGGCAAAAAATGAGGCATGGATCCTACAGACAACAACCTCTTTCACTGCACAACCCTGATTCATCCCCAGAGCCTATCCCATCGTCTGGGCTGAATGAGGCAGGGAAAAATAGTATGTGATCATGTAATTAAAGACTATATAATAATGCATATGCACAAGAGGGGTTCATTAAGATTTCATACACAATCATAATTCTGAAATTTCTTAACTTCTGAGTCAATAACATTCTTTTACAATCTTAACATTCTTTTAATGTAGTTTTCTGGCTGTGATATAATATTTATAGTACGTCATGGCTTTTTGGAAGATGTAGGAAGAGCCAGGTTGATTTGTCACCTGAAGAAATCTTTGATAAGGTGTCTATTTTAAATAAGTAACAGCAGTCAGAAACATCAAAGAAACTTATCATTCTTGTCTTCATCCTGCATCAGTCTACTGAGATCTCTAGAAGAAACCTGGCAAGCTCATTTAGAACTACCTGAAGAAATAGGTGGGAACTCTTGTAATTTTAGGATGGAGTAAAGTCATGAAGTTCTTCAATAGCCATCCTTTCACTTGCATTGATAACTGTACTTCACAATAGTTCTCCCCTCAAATATATTGGTGATGTGATTATGTTTAGGCTCCTACTCGCTGAATCAGACTTCCATTGGTACAAGCCCCATTAGCAGAAAATCTCCAATACACGTGAAATATTTTCACTTTAAAAAAAAAACACACACACCTTTAGGTCATTTACAAAATCCAGTGAATTCATTCAACAAAGATAATATTCAAAGAATAAAAATAATCAAATTAATTTACAGGCAAATGTGATAGATGCCATACATCCTTCAGCACGAAGTCGCAATAAAGCATCCGATTAACTACAGTAGTTAGACTCTATAAAGGGATTTGCAAACCCTATACTGAGCCTTGGCAGAAGGGAGAGGAGATCCTTCCCTGCTTACAGGCCATCAGACTGACCACACCCCTGCTCAATGCCAGAACTGCCAATCCTGGAGACATGTACCACAGCTGGGACCAACAAAGAAAATAAACCCAGCTATAAAATTGGGGAGAACAGAAAGGGAAACGGGAAGCAGAAAGGCCTGGGATAGCAGAGGCACAACAGCCTCATGCCAGGCTGCTTCTAAGAAACTGACAGAAACACAAAAGGAGACTGCAAGCCCTGGAGTTCAATGACTGATTGACTCAATTTAAGTTAAGTGGTTATAGACAGGTCTAATTGTAGATGAATTGAAGGGAATCCGAGAGGAGAAAGTTGGAACCCTCAGAGAGACTGCACCAAGAGCAGGTGACAGGATCTAATTCAGCATGTGCTTAATTTCAAGCATTTAAGACCATCCTTGTGTGACACATTTTTTTTACCAATCTGCCTGGGCCACAGTTGATTAGGCTGGGCCACAGGGTTTTTTTAGGGAGGAGATGACTAAGCACATCCAGGGTCTAAGTTTTTTAAAGCTTTATTAATAAAATAATAAAATACAGTGGAGAGTGCTGGGAACGCTCCCACAACACTCAGGGGAAGAAAGAAAGCATTAGAGCCCCAAGCCCTAACCCACTTTTATACTTACACACGCACTACCCAAAACTGGCCAGGGTTGGGTGTAACGTAAGAAGAGGGGGAGGGGTGGACGGGAGTTTTTGCCCTGGGCCCAGGTTGTCCAGGGAATCTGCTGTAATCTCCGAATTGCTCCAGCTCTCAGGAGGGTTTTTAAGTCCTGGGTTTTTTGGGGGGTGTCATTGTCCAGGGCCCTCTGTGTTGGTGCTTTTTGTACCAGTCCCAATCAGCTTGCTGTGGCCTTTTTGGCTGCCTGAAACACACCGGCTCTGGAGAATTTGTTTTCCCTTCTGTTGGCCTTCACCGTTGCCGCCTCATTCACTCTGTTTTTGCTGCTATTTTTGCAGCTCTGCTCCACTTAGTTCTCCTCCTCTCACGACTGGGCAGCTGTACATTTTTTGTCTGTAGATTTTTTTTTTTTTTTTTTTTTTTTTGTCGAGCCGATGACCTTGGGTTGGGGCCAGCGTCTTTTCTTCACACGGATCTAGCTAAAGTGCCGAGATAACCTGTTTTCTGCTTTTTCTTTCTCCCCCCCCATAGCCTCTCATATTCCTGCAAAGGAATCTTCAATTCCCCACTCACACACCTTTAACCGTCCCCAAAATGCTTTGCAATGCTTGCAACAGCGTTAGCCACATATAATGTTAATCTGCCTTCCCTGGGAACTCCCTAAGGGAGGGGGCCATTGAGGTGTAACACCTGTTCGTCAAAACACTTAAGCACATACTTAAGTCCAACCAGAGTAAAGGTAAAGTTAAGCACATGCTTAAATGCTTTATTAATGAGGAGGATGGACTTTACACTTAAGCTTAAAGATGAGCTTCTGGCTAAGTGCTGTGCTTTAAACTAGGGTCATAATGTGTCTCATTTGCATGGGGCTTGGAAAAGACACAGATTTCTCCTCCTTGTTTTTCATTGCTTTTTGTCAAAACTCAACCGTGACATTTTGTAATCTCTATGTATCTGCAGGGTTGTGCCTTTGTCTCAGTGTTCAAGTTAGCAAAATGTCCATGGAAATGAATTGAACTGAAGAGTATCTGCATAGTATATCCTTTGCAATAGACAAGGGGATTAATGGATGGGGCTGGTTCATTTGGCAATATTAAATGGTTACTACTTTACCATGCATGCATTTAAGTGTGTTTCAGTAAACAGCAGTTACAGATAGCTTAACTAGTAGCACAGTGATAAGAACTTGCATGGAAGCACCAGGTTATGATTAGGTTTGGAAAGGACTTTGAGTCATCTAGTCCTACCTCCTACATTAGCGCAACACCGTCCTCTACACTAATCTATTTGATCTTCTCTCAAGTGTCTCCAGTGACAGTGCCTTGGTGACCCCCCTCCCCGTCCCCCTTGGCAGTTTTTTCCAGTATCTAATTGACCTCACTGTTAGAAATTAGATGTTAGGATTAAATTTCTAAATTCCACATTTTTAGTTTCAGGCTCTTCTTACTTCTTGTTTGCCCGTTAAGTGCATTAAATGATTCATCATGCCCTCTTTATGTTATAGATCATTATCATATTCAACCCTGCATCACCTTTTCTCCAAGCTGCATGCCTTAGGTTCCCAAATGCTTTTCCTGTAATAGGACATGCCTTTGAAGTCTTTCATCATTTCTGTCGCCTATTTGTTTTTTATTCTCTAATGTGTCTTTTTTTGTTAATTACTGTTGCAGCAGGGAGCCTCTGAATTGTAATGTGTGTGAGAAACTGCATGCCTTAACATCATTTCTACAACCTGCCCTATCTCCAGTGGCTGAAAAATCCTTCATGAGCTTCCTTTTCCAGCATAAAAATGGGCATTTGGTGTTCACACAACATGATGTCCCTTATATCCTGGAAGGACGGGAGCAAGAAGGAGGCGGGAAGTGTTTTGTTCACATGAACAGTGGCTGATTTGCCATCCTGTCTGAAGATGGAGTCACATTGCTAGGGTTACACATTGCTACAAGAATCATAGAAATGTAGGGCTGGAAGGGACCTCAGTAGGTCATCTAGTCCAGTCTCCTGCACTCAAGGCAGGACTAAAAGGTGTTTGTCTAACCTTTTCTTAAAAATCTCCAATGATGGAGATTCCACAACCTCCCTAGGCAATTTGTTCAGTGCTTAAGCACCCTGACAGTTAGGAATATTTTCCTAATCTCCAGGCTAAACCTCTATTGTTGCAATTTAAGCCCATTGCTTCTTGTCCTATCCTCTGAGGTTAGCAAGAACAATTTCTCACCCTGCTTCTTGTAACAACCTTTTATCTACTTCAAAACTGTTATGCCTCTCCCTCATTTTTCTTTTCTCCAGACTAAAGAAACTCAATTTTTAAAATCTTTCCTCAGAAGTGATGTTTTCTAAGCCTTTAATCATTTTTATTTCTCTCCTCTGGACTTTCTCCAATTAGTCCACATCTTTCCTGAAATTTGGCACCAGAGCTGGACACAATACTCCAGTTCAGGCCTTTTCAGCGTGGAGTAAAGTGGAAGAATTACTTCTCATGTCTTGCTTACAACACTCCTGCTGGTGCATCCCAGAACAATGTTTGCTTTTTTTGCTAGAGTGTTACACTGATGGTCATTTAGCTTGTGATCCTCCATAACCCCCAGATCCTTTTCCACAGTACTCCTTCCTAGCCAGTCATTTCCCATTTTGTATGCAATTAATTGTTCCTTCCTAAATGAAGTACTTTGCATTTGTCCTTATTGAATTTCATCCTATTTACTTCAGACCACTTTCTCTACTTCTTTGGTTGCAGAATAGGCTACATGCCCTCCACAAAAACCCTGCAGATCTCAAAGGATCTGCTGGAGGCACTGGGCCAACTGCACAGTGGATAATGGAATTATGACAGTTTGGGGCTTGTTAGGAAACATAAATGGGTTCAGTTCTGATCTGCTTGCAGGCAAGATGACTCCGTCAGAGCTAGGGTGTCTTGGAATCCTTAGTTGGCAGCTGCCCCTGAAATCCTTTAAGGGGGTTTCTCCTGCAAAACTAATTCAACTTCAGATGTTATGGGGAAAGGTAATTTTCAACATGCTTCACCCTCCACTAATCTGGCCCTTCATGAGATCCAGTCTGGGTGGGGAAGATGTTGCTAATGCTCTCCAAGGAATCCCTTGTGCGAGAATGGAAGCCTTCATGGAGAGAACCCTCCACATTACTCTTATTGGGACCAAATTGGATCCTATTCGTTGAGGCTGTAAACAGCCCGTGATAGTCTTGTTTTATGCATCTGGACTACATTTTGAATGCCACATTCACACCATTCCTATTCTGTAAGCCATTATGAATAACATGAAATTTTTTTATGATGAAATCGATATAAACACTTTTATTGTACATTAAAAGGAATATGCTTCCTGGGCATGAGGACATTGATAACAAATTTGGCATTTAGTTAGCTAATTTAATCATAATAGGGAGTCTCTCTTCAAAATGATTTGAGTTTACAAGGATGCTTCTTTATTTTGCTGTGAAAATGTTCCTTTCTGTATTATGTCTATATGCTCAATTCCCTGATGCTTGTTCACCGATGACAGTCAGAGAACTCCTGTTACACAATCCTGTGATCACTCCAGAGCAGCAAGAATGGCTTAAGTGTTTCTCTCTAGCTGAAAGAACTAACCAAAGACCATATAACGGAGCTGCTTTGGACTATGTGTCTGACCACAGCAAACTTGAAAGTTCTTGGTCTGGTTTGGTTTTGATTGTGAAATCCCACCCTTCAGTTAACTCTGTAAAGTGGCTCTTTGTGGAGTTCCATATTTTTATTTAAGATATAAACCAGGGTTTAAACTGGTATCCTCAGTGCTGGAAATCACTAATCACAGTGCCATCAGAATAGAACATTTTAGAATAAATATAGTATTTATTCTCTCTTTTGAGGACTGGGCAATTGACAGTATAAATGGGGGGGGAGAAGGGGAACCCGCTTTTCATCTTGTCTTGTTATGCTGCTTTTCCTGGCTTATTCATCTTCTAGAAACACAGAACTGTTGCAAGAGACTGTGAGCATAAAAACAAGATGATAATGATAAAAATGCACTATTTGGAGTCTTTGAGGTCTTGGCGTCCCCAGTTTACCTTCCTACAGATTTGGTTTAGTTAATACAGCAGAATTGGAAACTTAAAATAATTCAGACTTCCCATGGGACTTGATTATAATGTTAAAATAAAAAGTAGGCGTTTGTTCTTTGGTAGAAAGCTGTGAGGCAAACTGCTGCAACTTCTGGTGGGAGTAAGCTTCATAGAAGAGCCTTTTAATAAGCAAAACTCTATTATGAGGTCACTCTTAGTGGGATGAAAGAGGGACACTGAGAGGGTTGGTTTTCAGATAAGAACTGAATAAAGTTTATTTGAAGAGGTGTTTAAGTTGTTATAATTGCTGTGGTTGCTTAAATTCACATCGTGGTCTAAATGGAATGTATTATTGAAGAATGCTCTAATACTAAGGTAAGCAATAAAACACAGTAATGAGGCAATTGGTAGCGCTCCGGTGGTAATATTTCCTACATGTAGGTCATATGTACTGTATTTAAAGAAAGCAGTTTTTTAATACAAAGGCATCAGTCTGTGGAGAGTCAAAAACCTACTCCTGTTCCCACTTAAATATAAATCAGGATTGACCCCACTGATGTTAATGGGGCCACACTAGTATGAAACCAGGCTGATATCAGAATCTGGCAGTAAATATAAAGAATCAAAAACACATTGGAGGAGGCAGGTTGGATGTATCTAATCTAACTTACATGGCTGTGGCTGTATTTTTGATACAGGATGTGAAGCTGTAAGCAGACCTGGCAATGAGATTTGGAGGATGTGATGATTCCACTTTTGCTGATTCACATTTCCCTTTTTTTGCTTTAAGCTTTTTCCAAAGAAAGTAAATCAACAGGTTGAATTATAGTAGCCCTGACCTATCAGGATGTGGTGCAGAAGCAGACTCCCTACAATGGTGTAACTTGAACACCAGGTGCTCAGTGGGTGACATGGTTAGCTCTCATCATAGGAGCTAAGGGTGGACAGATGTGCAGAATTGCTCACAGAGTACTATTAGCAATTTTGAGAGAAAAAATTGCAAGAAATGTTGGAAGTTTCTCTTCCCTTTGTAACCTGTTTGGAGCAGTAGTACTAACGAGAACATGGGTGTGAAGGATAACAATGCCATCTACAGTCTAGTGAAAAACCTACAACACAAGAATCCTTAGTCCTGACCTCATGTGCCCGTATAATTTAGGAAGAGGATACCGGATTCTAATACATCTTGCAAATCAGTACATGAGATGAGACTACCCCTCCTGGCAGGACAAAGTGAGAGAAACTGTGGAAAGGTTTTTGCCACACAAGGGGATGATCTGTCTTATTATGATCTTAGAGAAACAGGACACTTTTCTTTACATCTGCAGTTGAAGTACTATTTAAAACTGGACAAAATAAATGAGCATCCTAATCTTAATAAGCATGTTTGAGTGTGATGTATTAATTAAAACCTGCACAGTTTTAGATACACCAGCACAGACCTATGGTTTCCTGTCTATCCGAAAAGTTATATGCAGAACGCACTCTGGATAAGGAAGTGTGTGAATGCAGTGTCCTCAGGATGCAGCTTTCTGGCCTTTACATGGTCCTTGGAAAACATCACACCCTGTCCCTCTCCGGCAGCTGGTGAATCAGGAAATGAATCAAAGAGGGTAGCACTTCTCCCTGTGCTTTCAGCACAGGAAGAAGTTTTATTGCTTTTTCGCGGGTCAGTGTTTATTGCTTTTTCTCAGCCTGACTTTTTCAGGGAGCCTCAAAAAATAACCACTATGAGCTTTCTCAACTTTTCCAATTAAAGTTTGGCTTGAGCATGATACACTCACATGGTAAATGCTCCTGCCTGTTAGACTGATACTGGAATCCAAAATTCCCCACTGCTTCTTAGGATTAACCCCTGTAAATGTAACACTTGAAATAGATTTTGTAAGGCAAGTAAAAGATACCGTATTAATTTGTGGTAAATGCTGATTCCCCATCCCCTGTTTGAGAGATAAGAATAGATACAATGTGATGAATACAAGAGCTTTTTGGGATCCATTTAAGCTCTTAAACATCTTTCAGGGCTGCAATTGATATTTCAAAGAGTAACTAGATGATACATGCACAGTAAAAATACTCATATTCTTTGCATTTATTTTCATCTCTATACCTGTCTAATGAAGGAAAGGGCATTGACTGGGCATTATCAAAGACTGGAAGAATGGTGATAGAAAAAATGTATTTGTGGAATAATGGCATTGCCCAAGAAAGCAAATATTTTGACACCAACTATATTTTTGTAACCTGAAAATGAAGTACACACATTTAAACTGTATTATTGCCTAATTGTCTATTGAGTGTGATGCAGTCCTTCCGGGGTTCAACTCTAGAATTCCACTTCACTTTAGATGGATAAGAAAATCTCTGTAGAATTTTTGTTGAACACTTTGCATAAGTCCGCAGAGGTTTTTTTGACAGGATGCTTTCCGAACACAGAATCCCTCGGTACCATAACATTGCCCAAAAGCAGTGACTCATGAGATGTTAGATAATTCATGCTAATAGAATGGAGAGTAAGAGAACCAAGGTAGAATAGCTGAAAATATTAGACTTTTCAATTTGTTCTTCTAATTGTCCTCTCTACTCCTTTATAACTGTTCAGAATGTATTTTATAAAAGGTATGTTACAGATACACAATAAGGCCCCAAGCCTGCAAAAGCATATGCACCTGCTTAACTTTATGCCATTGGACTACTCTCATGTATAAAGTTAAGCACGTTTAACCTTTCAGGACTGAGATCTAAATTTAAAGATACTGATGACTGGAGAACGCCTTCAGAACTAACCTTGTTAAAGAAAACTAATTTAAGTCTGTGTAACAGAATCATTCCTTCTGCTTTGGAAGGGAATTTTTAAACTGCTTAATACTGCTTCCCAATCTGGGAAAAGTTTAGTGTCTCAGTACTCGCTCCCAATCCAAGGTATATTAACATTCAGACAATCAACACCATAGAATAGATTCATTAACGTTTCCCCAAGTTAGTAGTTATGAGATACTGATGGAGTGGTATACCTGGGGCGGGCAGCTGGGTGAGTGAGGTGCTTGGGAGAGGGGGACTATAATAGAAAATGCTGGGGCAGCTAGATTCATGATGGGAAGGGCATCTGGGGCACTGGGCAGCACCCATAGAAATTGTATCACTTCCTTATTTTATGTGTTCTGTGCCTAGCTTTTGTTTCTCTTTGCAATTTTCCATAGATTAACAATAGATTTTTTTCTTTAAATATATAAAAATTGGGAGTTTAACTAACCCCTCTTTTTAGGACCCTATTTTGCAAGGTGCCGAACTTAGTTTGTCAGTTGTTTACTATTGCAGACAACTGGTTTTTGCTACCTCCCCTTTGGCCTGTCTTGAGTTATGCTTCTGCTCTGGGTTTTGTTTCCAGGACATTACTGGTAGCTGGGGGGACAGATCCACTAGCTAGGGAAGGTGAAATCATACACCAAATAATTGCACAGTTCCAGTTTCTTTACCCAGGGCTTTTCTTTATTAGTGTATCAACAAAGATTCAAAGCAACACCAAGGTAACCCAAACAGTCTTGCTTGTCCTCGGGGTCTTGTCTTCAGGGCTCTCCAGGCTGCCCCATCTCAGGCATTTCTGCAACTGGCTTCTGATCCCTACAAGTGTCTCTGTCTCAGGCCTGATTGGAACAAAGAGCCCTCTCCCCTGATTCTGGGTTTCTCCTGTGCTCTCCCCTGACTAAGAGACAGGAAGCCTTATATATGATTTCCTGTTGGGCAAGTAACTAGGAGCAGCAAGTATCTTACCACTGCAGCTCCCAGTTTTAAAAGGCCCAAGGCCGTAATAAGAGCATTGGAATACACAATATGTGCCCCATAGGCCTTGATATGATGACATTCACCCCTTAGTGAGCACCTGCAGACAACACATCTGGAACTATTTTAGAGAACAATTAAAATGCTACTTATTTGTTGTTTTAAAAAAAGGTTTTTATCTTTGTCCATTTTTTCTGGATTTTATGCTATACCCATCACCATGAAATGGTATGGGAGTCCTCTTTTGGTTAATATTGATCTACCTTTGATAATGGCATCCATTAGCACATCTTTTGGGATCTGATCAAATTTTTCCACTGAATGTGGAAAAATCCCTTTGATTTGAATGGAGCATGATTGGACTCTTCAAGCACCTTGTATACCTTATTAGCTATGGCTAGTGCTGTGTCCTTGGCTGCAGCTCTCTAGGATCTTTGCAAATTACCCATAAAACTCTTTTCTAATCAATAACTGGCTTGGAGTAGGAATTAGGAAAAGCGTTTTTAGATACGTGAAAGTGTTCAAAAATAATTAAATAAAATGGCCCTTTAGCCCTCCCTGTTCCGGTGCCCCTAGCTTAGACCTTAATGCTCTAATTGGAATTCATTAGGATGTCCCTTTGGTAATTGGGGAGGGAAAAAAACAATTTAAAATAGCTGAGCAGTTATCAGTGTAAGTAATCCACTATTCCCTTTCCAATCACACTTTTTTATTGGGAAGGATTTATTTCTGATTTTGGTGTTCTGACATATGCTGGTTGGAGCTTGTCTGACAAGGTTTGAGCAGATCATGGCCAGAGAGTGGGGAATGGGCTGGCACTAAGAGGAGGATGGGGGGTGATTTGCTCTTACTCCTGGAAGTTGGCTGACGTGACCCACACTTTCAAACTTGAATTTGGACTTGACTAAGCCCAGTTATTAGTCTCATAAGTATATTAGGTTTTTTCTAAATCCTCAGCTTCTGGAGTCATGTGATTACATGAGAATTTCAGCTTTCCACTTAGAAAGTAAGTTTCTCACCTTTGAGATTGTGGAGAATAGCTTGAAAGCATGAACCCAAGAAGCTCCAATACCAGAAGGCAAATTAAAAGAATCCCAAATATATTTGGCTTAAAAATGTCAGTATTTTAAAACTATGTAATGATTTTGGGGACCTCACTAATGATTGAGTGGTTGGTATTGTATTAGTGATTTATGGGTTTTGACCTATAAATGCACAAGCTGTACTTGTATAACAGGGCAGTGCATAAAGTAGAGCCTAGCACAAAAGGTTTTAAACTCCATTTCTGGGTGCAGTGTCCTTCTCTGCTTTGAGCAGCCTGTCAGAGCAGGTGATTAAATAAAGAAATGTTTTTCAATGTGCATATCTGTATTATTATGAGGGCCAACTCCCATGATGGATTAACTCAATTGCCTACCAGTTTGCTAAGCACTGAAATGATCTGTTAAACTTTCTCAAGTTAAAAATAGTCTGTCAATAATTACTGCTGTAGTAAACTCTTCCACCATCTCTCACTATATTTCCACTGACTTCTTTTCCCTTTGCTGGCAGGATTACAATAAAAAGGAAATAAAACCACAAAAATAATCTCCATTAAAAGGATATTAAGAGCTAGTAGGGGTGTGCAAGGCCTGGAAACTTTGGTTCATAAAGGAAGTTGCAAGCCAGCACTCTGCTGTTTGGTTGCAGGTGTGGGAGCCAGGGAGTGTCTGCAGGGTGGGACATTCAAGTTCAGTGATGCCCTGCAGCTGCTCCTCATACCCTATTACCTTAGATGTCATCAGGGGCTCCTGTGACAGATTTTTGTTACCAGTCTGCCTGACAAGTCAGGTGATTAGGCTGAGGCCGCAGGATTGGTGGGGAAGGGGATGAAGGAGCACACTAAGTGTCTACTTTTTTAAAACTTTATGAATAAAAATAATAAAATAAACAGCAGAGAGTGCAGGGTGTTCCCCATGTCACTCAGAGGAGGGAACAAAGCATTACTGCCCCAAGGCCTAACTCACTTTCATACTCTCACATGCACGACCCAAGGCTGGCCAAGCCTGGGTGTAATGTAAGAAGAAGAAGAGGAGGGGTGGACGGGAGTTCTTGTCCTGGGTGCTCCAGCTTCGAGGTGCTGCAGCTCTCAGGAGGGTTTTTTAAGTCCTGGGTTCCTTTGGGGATGTTCCGTTCAGGGACCTCTGCTCCTGATGCTCTTTGTACCAGTCAAAATCAGCTTTCTGTGATCTCTTCAACTTTCCCAAAACACACCGGCTAGACTTTGTTGTCCTCTTTGTTTTCTTCCGTGCCGGCCTTCACTTGTCTTGCTCATTATGGGCTGCCTCTGCAGGTCTGTTCAGCTGCATCTTCTTTTCTCACGGCTGGTCGGTGAATTCCAGGCCCCCGTCTTTCTCGGCAGGCAGCCAAGCGTCGGCTGTGAGCTGTGGCCTTGGGCTGAAGTCGGTGCCTTATCTTCTAACTGAACGAGCTAAAGTGTCAAGTTAACCTGTTCTCTGCTTTCTTTCTTCCGCCGGCCCCTGCAGTCTGCAAAAAAATTTCCATTCCACACTCACAGCTTTAACCCTTTCCCAAAATGCCTTGCAATGCAATGCTAATCTGCCTCCCCAGGGAATCTACGGGAGGAAGGGGGCTGTTGAGGTGTAACACTCCTGGGGCTGATAGAGAAAGGAGTGGTTGTCAGAAGATTCCAGGTTTTCCCACTATGAGAACACTGTCTGCATGTCTGTCTGTCTCTCTCTTGCTGACAGTCTTTTTCTCTTTCATTTTTTTCCCTTGTTACTCTTTGGCAAATAGGGAAGATCACAATTGTATGCTGGCCACGTGCCTGAATTATCATTAATCAATTTCTTCAGTTGACTGATGGTAAAAGATGGCCGCCCACTCTAGTAGTTTCATTTTCCAGGTAATCCCTGTGGATGACACTGCATGCTGACTGCAGGGGGTACGTGCACATGAACACACAAATTGAGACAGGCCAAGGAAAACAAGCTACTGAGCTTTATTTTTGAAAGAATAGAAGCCTGATTACAATCAGCATTTCTCAATCAACTTTCAGATCTAAAGAGAATAGTTGAAATAGGACATTAAGGAAAAATTGATCTGTGTATACAAGGTAATTGGAATGGTTCTGTTTCTGAGACATATAAACACAACTGGTTTTGCATGAATTTTATATTGCTCAGATTGGCACAAACCAAACTGTGCTTTCATTGTGAAGTCCCTTACTGCAGAAAGTGTCCATTACCACCATCATTTCAAGGCTTTGTTGGCTCATATTAAGGATTGCTGTGGTTTCATGTTGCATATTATTTAATTCATTTTGATAAGTTAAAGCTGTAGCATTCTTTAGGTCCCTCATAATCATCCAATTTGCTTTTACTGTTGTAGGAAAGTGTCCAATTTAACTGGCTGAAGTGGTGGTGCCTCTTAATGCCTGAAGAACGCCAGGCTCCTATTTTGAAGTATGTTCTAATGCTTTAATGAGGTCTATCACAATTTTTAGATACAGTATTAAAGTATGACACACAGGGCAGCCAGGAGCCATGCTGATCTTTCATTAACAGTGCTCCAGTATTTTAAAACAGACTGAGTTTTCTATCATTGCATACTAGCAGCAGTGCCGTTTTTCAAGCATCACATCATTAGTCCTCTGGTAGTGGTACTGACTAATGAACTAACCAAGTGCTTATGATTGCTACACATATTTTAATAGGAGAGTTGAAAGTAAACACATGCAAGTTTTATTCCTTATGAGAGGTGAAAAATGCACACATTTAAGTTATGTGACTTTGCAGTACAATAGTCATATGCTTTTCCATATGTTTTTGCCTGTATTTGTTAAAGTTACAAATCATTAACATTATTATTGGGTGTAGTTCCAGCAGTATGCTAAGCACTTTACAGCAAGGGGTATTCAGGTCCATTGCAACAGCACTGTATATGCTGGTAGTGAAAGCAGCTGAACCCAGGATGAGATTCTCCCTTAAAAAAAAGCTAGGTGATGCTAGTACTGCTGCTCTCCCTAGGGGATTCAGCTGCTGGAAGGTTTTAATTTTTATGGACACTGCTATGGAGGATTCTTGCTAGGAGGTGATGCCCATTTTGGGTCTATGCTGGACAGCTCTGGGCACGTTGCTGGATCAAGATTTGTGAGCACCTCGCACCATCACAGCCCACTCCCTCCATGTGTTCATTCTGGTGGGCATTCTTCTACAACTAGCTCCAATGGTAGAAGTTAGTGTGGACCTTAGAAGACCAAGGCACTTGCACTGAAGAGCTAACAATCCTAAATAGACCAGGGACAGATGAGGGATAAGGATGCAACAAACAAACAAACAAACAAAAAGAGTGAAGTGAAGGTAAGACATGACATTTAGCACCCAGTCTGTTTATTCAGCAGTTTTGTGCACACTTATTCGCAATGAGCCATACTCAAGTCATACACCATTTTACTTACACCTGTGGAATGAACAAACCTCACATGAAAAATATGATCTCCACTGAGAGCAGTGAAGACCATGTGAACATTTGAAATGTACATGATCTCTGATGAGGCTACGTAGAGTGCACCTACCACTCCATGCATCTGATGAAGTGGGTTTTAGCCCACGAAAGCTTATGTCCAAATAAATTTTAGACTCTAAGGTGCCACAAGGACTTTTGCTGATACAGACTAACATGGCTACTACTCTGAAACCCGTATAAGTGATAAAAGTGAGAGTCTATGACAAAGGGATGGGCTCCACCATAAGCAAACTGGAACCAAGCAACTTTATGCCCTGACCTTGAATACCAAGTTCAGTTATCAAAACCTCATCTCAAAAGAGACATACCAGAAATAAAGGGTTTGAAGATGGGAAACAAAAATGATTAGAGGTACGGGAAGGAATCCTTAGTAGTATGAAATATCATCTGTTATACTTCAGGGCATTGTACACCACCTAGCACCATGGGGCCCTACTCGCAAACCAGGGCATTTAGGCACTACTGTAATACAAAATAAATTGACTGCTAGCTGCCTAAAGTCAGGAAGAAACTTCTCCTAAGAGGAAGTTATTCCACAATTGTTCATTACAGGAATTATTAGAACTTCCTCCAAACCATTTGGTACTGGCTACTTTTGGAGACCAGGTAAAGGACTAGCTGGACCACTGATATGATCTAGTTATGGGGATACCTATGTTCCTATCTGAAAGAACTGTGGCTCTACCTGTCAGATACATGAAAGAAACTGCATTTAAATTAAATGAAGCATATGTAAAATTACTGAAGTGCTGTAAGAAAAATGGCCATGAAGAGTTAACTGTGATACATTTACAATAAGAATCTATGTGAACAAAAAAAAAAAAAAAAAAAAAAAAAAAAAAAAAAAAAAAGCAGCACAAGTAGGAAGACAGTCATTTTGGGTAGAAGGTCATTGTTCTATTAATAGGGAACGAATAGGTTTTTCAAATGAATGGGTCTTATTTTCAATTTGATGAGAGGTGAGGGTACCAGGGGAAGGAACTGAGGATGAAAGGAAGTTTAATCGCTGTATCAAGAACCTTTGTCACTGAAAACACAGTGAATGGATTAATTCATTTGCAAGCTGTAATGAATCCCTATTGAAAAATAATTACCTTGAAACTTTACTCTTAAACTGAAAACATTTGACTCTAAGAATCAATCTTCCTTTCTGGTTACCATTCCAAACAATTACTTTTTGGATTTCAGTACAGTAAGATGGAAGTTTGTCTTACCATTGGTTTCCAAAGTTCTAATTTTTGACATACATAGAGTACAAGGATAATTTTCAAGATATTTAAACATATTTGTGTGAAAACCTACCTAGGAAAATCTAGCAGGAAATTGTAGTGAAGTCAAGAGGGAGGATTGAGCAGAATTTTGCACTCTCTATATATGGAAATAAAATAGTAAATTAGGTGAGGGAGAAGCACAAAGATTAGTTTCCCAAATGATTTGAAATGAAGTGTAAGAAACAGCACACATGTTAACCAACAACTCCGCTGAATGAATTGAAGTCAGAGTAATATGCCATGGTATCTCTCAATATATAATTTGTGGTGTACCACATAGGTAACTTGAATGTTGTCTTTTTGGTCACTTCTGTAAAAGGTATATAAGTATGGGTAACAAGCTCTGAGCCTCTCTTGTGCCCTAGGCCTAGAAATGTTCTTGTTGGCCTTGCAGATATCCTCTAAATCCAAGAAATGGGGTTCTGAATGAAATCCCCAAATCCAAACTGCCCTAAACTAGATCCAGAGCTTGTTACTGACCCTTAGTTCTATAATGGGCTGAATCAGAACCTGCCTCTGAGCACCCTTAGCTTTGGTAAAGTTTGAATCTAGATTGTGATGGGAAATGTGGAGTTCCATCTCATCTATGTATACAGGTCAATAGACCCACAATTACCCTAGCAGTGACTTGTGATGTTAAACCATCCTCGTGCCTCGGGAGCGGAGGTTCATTTTTTTTTTTTTAAACACATACACATTTTGTTTTTAAGTGAATTTAGTGCTTGCTGTCAGGTGCTGGGTTAATAACTGTGGAGATTTAAACCCTTAATTTATACAAAGAACAAGTACACCCTGGGTGGATAGTGGCAGTGCAAACTTCACATTGTTCCATTTATTTGCCTCCTCCATCAATTGGAGGGACTATCTCCAGGGGTGAGAAAGTAGTAGTTCTCCTTGCCTGTACAATTGACAGTTTCTCTGCTTGAGCTTGCTATCAAGAGTATCAGTTAGGGCCAGCATCCATATTTCTCTTGTGCAATAAGAGATTGGCCAGGATCACCAACTTATTTCACCTTGACCACCAACCAGGCATAGGTGCTAAAAAATTTCCAGAAATTGCTAGTGTGGGATGTCACATGCTCAACCTACTTGGCTGTTATAATAATATACTAATACATATTGTAAGCGATTTTTTTAAACCTATGAGATGAGGGGGGACGGTGATAATCCATCACTGAAACTCCAGTTAGGCTAAGCATTTAGGTGAGATGAATATATGGAAGGAAAAGAGCCAATGAGTGGATAACTCCATGCTTAATGTGTTTCTCAGTAAATGTCACAGGAACACTGAATCTGTGGAATTGTCCAACTCAGTGTAACAATTTCAACTGCTAGATGATCATCCTCCACAGAACTTCCTTTACATTTCATTAAATCTGAGAATGAGATGTGAAATTAATTCCTTTGTGCTCTCAGAATATGAGTGAGGACTGGGTAGATTAACTTCCTTTTAAAGTGAGGGAGGAGAGTTATATGTCATGGAGCCACTCGACTCTGAGAACCTTCAGTTATGGCCCTCAAAAGATCTCTCCAAAAATATATATCCCATGCCAAGAGAGAGACAAGAAAAAGGGAGAGGGTGATCCTAAATTGAAGGCAGGAACAATTATGGTGGGAGGCATGCATGAAGTGTTGGGGGTGGGGAAGAATTCATAAAAGGAGGGAAGGCAGGGACTGGTCATGGGAGAAATATGCAGAGGGATAAACTTAACTGGCAGGGAAAGGACTGTTGCATAAATGGATTTAAAAGAAGTCTTTAAATACAAGATTTAACTTTTGCTAACTGAAGAAGAGGTACATTATGCACTTGAACAAGACAACAAAATGTGCCTCTTATCAGGAAGATCTTATTTCCTGGCTCACAGGCTCTATCTGAAAGGTTAAGTCAGCCCTCCTTTTAGAAGGAGTCTGGCACCACTGTTCTAACTTTCTTGTGGAATGTATGGGAAGAGCTGTTGATGTCAAGGTCTCAGGGAAATAACCTGCTCACACGGAAAAACAAATATTGCCCATAATTTATGCTGATGACAAGTTCAGTTCATTCTTGACAAGAGATCTCACAAAGGGCCTAGTACATCACATTACTGTGAGCTTCTACAGCTCATTTCAGGTCTAGTGGAAAACTAAGCAAGGTCTTGTAAAGGGATTGAAATAACCCTGTGTGACCACTCTAGACGGCTTGTCAAGATATCACACTGCAGGGTTCGTCACTTGACAATCTTATGTAATTTAAAATATATGACCTTACCATGCAAAATGGGAAGGGGATCGGAGAGACAAGGGTTTTTCAAGTGCTTCCAGGCAGAAAACCAGAAAAGCCTTCTGCCTACTCTATAGTTTCTAAATAGAATATTCTCCAAAAATTTCCATTAGACATCAGCAAGTCTTTAAGAAATGAACCTTTACCATGTTGCTGTTCTAAGGCTGATGCCACTCAAGATACTATGTATTTCACTAGGCCCACTAACATACCCGTGGGATATCAGACAACTCCAACCTGCATTTTTGCATCCCTGATATGTTGAATTTAAGTTGGCATTTTAGTGCTAAAAATATTACAGCTTTCTTGGGCAATGACTGGAGAGTGAGGAGAGAGGAGCCTTTCATACCCAGTGCCTTAATAAATTACAGCAGCAGTATTCTCATGGGAAGAAGGGGCTGAGGCAATTTTGCTATTTTTAATATGAACTTGCCTCTTGCAGCTACCTACTCAAAGCTAACAGTAAATAGTTGTAGCTAAACTTTCAATCTAGACTATCTACATCGCCTCTGTGTTTCATCAGGGATTGAAATGTGTGGTAGGTTTGAAGACAGTTCAGGGGGGAGAGGGGCTTGTTAAATGAAACAAAAGACCCGTGAAGCATGTAGTGCTTGAATTTGTCAGGGTAACTCTAGTTCTCTCCTTACCATTCCGCTCCCTTCTGTGTGTTTGTTTTGCTATACATTGGTAAACTCCATTCAAGGAGCTGTTCAGGATAGTTCAAGGGGGCATAATGTTCCTGTTAGAAAATGTCTATAGACACTTGTTGTTAAACAAGGATGAAATCACCTAACCAGAGAAAAAAATTACTTTAACTCAGGGCAGAAAAAAAAAAAATGTAGAGTAAGAAGCTGCTTATTTTCTTCTTTTGAAAATGTCAGTTTGATCAAGAGACCAGATCCGCAGAGAGAACTAAAATAGAATTAAATGAAAGCATCCAATAACACTGGCCTGGTGATTTGATTAATATGCCCCCAAATTGGGAAATTGCATGCTTGAAGCAAAGTTGAAGGCAATTAACCTGACCTTTTGGGTGTTGTCAAATGAGACATCCCTCTGGAGGGTTTCTTCTGGTTGTAGAGCACTTCTACCCTGGGGGCGGGGGGAATATATCACAGCAGTGACAAAGTGACATAGGACTGACTCACTGGCACTCATTTCAGAATCAAATCAGTGTGGTCTTGGATTTGTTAGGAGATGGTGAGGGACTTTGGAAGTTGCCCTGGTGGAAGTATCTTGTGGCATGTATGCAGCAGTGCCTGATAAGTTACGTACAATATAAGAGGCTGAATCTCACCAATAAGACTCATGCATACGCTGTTGCTGATTTAGATTACAGAGGTAGTATATTTTCACAGCTGTATTTCATTTTTTATTTGAAGAAAACTATCAGATTAGAGAGGAAACAAATGAGCTGCATAAGGCAGATTTAAAAAAAAAAAATCTAAAATTACTTCAGAAATGTTTCTGCTTGTAATTGGATCTCTCTGTGCTCACCTGACCTCCAAATTCAGTTGCTGGTACACATTTGAGGTGTTTGGCCTTAGGCATAGTTGGAATCCCATGGGCCACATTTCAGTTATAATTCAGAAATATAAAATGTAAAGGATCATGGTATTCATTTGGTAGGACTGCCAAAAATTAGCTCCAAATCAACTTCATTCCAAATCTGGTTCTGTATTTTTGTGAACAAATAAGTTGCAATCAAGGAAGAAGAAAATGCCTAGAGAGATTCACAGCAAGGTTTTAAAATGTTTGTTTTGTACATGCAAATAAGCATAACTTATATAGCAAGAATAAATATGGAATAATCAAATATGCATATATGTACAGAGAATAGAGACTCACTACTGATTCAGATTAAAAACACCCTAAAAAGATTTCTAAATATGGGCATATATGCACATGATGCCAGAAGGCTGTACAAGGGTAAATTTAATGTCATCCCATCCACCCCTCGCACCCAAATTTAGGATGAATAGGAAGAGGAAAATCATATGTAAATAAGCCTTTAGATTTTCAATCAATGGATTTCTACAGTCAAGTCCCATTGACTTTAGTGGAAATATGTTCCCATGGCAGCTTTGAAAATCTCAGCATTAAAGACTAAACTTAATGTTGAAAACTTAAAAACCAACCCCATTTCCCCCAAAACCCCTGCTCTTAATCTCTCCTCTGAACCTCACCTCTCCTGGGAGCGATCTGCAAATTATTTCATGATGACTGGGCAGAGAAGGTGTCTACTACACCAAATTAAATAATTTCACATTTCCCCATCCTGTTTCTTTCTCACTTCCTATTGTGTTAAATTTAGATTTTAAACTATCTTTTATTTTCTGTGTGTACAGTACCCAGCACAATAGGGTCCTGATTGGGGTACCTAGGCGCTACCGTATTACAAACAACAATAAACCTTGAACTACTATATCTATCGCCCAGCATGCCCTGGTATCTGGTGGTACATACACACACAGTGAGAGCAAGGGAGAGAAACCAGTTACTTCTGAGATTTGCCAAAGAAAATGTCAACTGCAGTTTAACCTGACAATTTAATTCTATTTGATTATCAAAAATACTAGAAACTGTTCTAAGACCCAGTGTTTCTGTGTATGAAACTGACAATTTTCAGGGAATTAATGAATGTTTTAACGTAACTGATATGCAAGTGTGTGCACACGCGTGCCATCTCCAAACGTTCAAAAATCATGAATTGTCCCCTGCCCCAATCACTACATTGGCTTCAGAAAATTGTTGGTTTTTTTCCCCTCTAAAAAACAAACAAACAGAGACCAAAAAGAAAAGCAAAAAAACCCTGAGCCTTATAGTACACTTCCTGCACATTTTCTAGCTCTTCTCCAAAACCATGAGAGCTAGAAACATAATTTAAAAACCCCAAACAGGTTCTCATGGAATTTCTTGATTCCACCAACTGGGGCCTTAAGAAATAACAGCTATTGTGATAGCTGTGATAAATATTATGAAAACTGGCAACACTGATTTCATATGTCAGCTTTATAGAATTAAGCTTTTATTTTTTTTAAATACAGTACCAGAAGAGAAGCCATGACATTTGAGAATGCGTTATTGTAGAATTTCTAAGTTCAGTAAGTGTTAAGTATACCATAGTACTGGCTGCTGCAATTTAAGGTTTAAAGGGAATTGCATTCTAATCCCCTCTTTTCAAATGCTTAAAAAATTGTGTTGTAGCTATGTTTTTTAATTTAACTCTAGAAAGAAAATGTTCTTGCTTTTTGATATAAAATGGGTGAACACATATACAACTATATTAGAGCAGAATGTATCTTCTGATTATGTTGTTGGGGAAATAGCCCTTTTTCAAAAGGTTGGGCGACCTTATAAATGCAGTGTAAAATTATTCAGGTAATGGCAATCTACCTGCTAATCAGCTGGGATTATATCTTCCTGGTGTACAGGTAGACTCTCAAGGCAGTCCTGTCATGCTATGTTGATGTCAGCTGGCATTTTGTTGTTTCCTAAAACCTGATAACTGGAGGGCTGATAGCAGCATTCACATTTCCATAAAAGGAAATATTTTTGTGGACAGTGAAGCAGAAAGGTAGATTTAATGTTTTCAAATATTTAAATATATAAAATGTGAGTGTCAAATCATAGAATTTCAGGGTTGGAAGGGACCCTCAGGAGGTCATCTAGTCCAACTCCCTGCTCAAAGCAGGACCAATCCCCAACTAAATCATCCCAGACAGGGCTTTGTCAAGCCTGACCTTAAAAACCTCTAAGGAAGGAGATTCCACCACCTCCCTAGGTAACCCATTCCAGTGCTTCACCACCCTCCTAGTGAAAAAGTTTTTCCTAATATCCAACCTAAACCTTCCCCACTGCAACTTGAGACCATTACTCCTTGTCCTGTCATCTGGTACCACTGAGAACAGTTTAGATCCATCCTCTTTGGAATCCCCTTTCAGGTAGTTGAAAGCAGCTATCAAATCCCCCCCATTCTTCTCTTCTGCAGACTAAACAATCCCAGTTCCCTCAGCCTCTCCTCATAAGTCATGTCCTGCAGGCCCGTAATCATTTTTGTTGCCCTCTGCTGGACTCTTTCCAATTTTTCCACATCCTTCTTGTAGTGTGGGGCCCAAAACTGGACACAGTACTCCAGATGAGGTCTCACCAATGCCAAATAGAGGGCAGTGCCGCTACTTATACAGCCCAAAATGCCATTAGTCTTCTTGGCAACAAGGGAACACTGACTCATATCCAGCTTCTTGTCCACTGTAACCCCTAGGTCCTTTTCTGCAGAACTGCTGCCTTGCCATTCGGTCCCTAGTCTGTAGCAGTGCATGGGATTCTTCTGTCCTAAGTGCAGGACTCTGCACTTGTCCTTGTTGAACCTCATCAGATTTCTTTTGGCCCAATCCTCTAATTTGTCTAGGTCCCTCTGTAGCCTATCCCTACCCTCCACCATATCTACCCCTCCTCCCAGTTTAGTATCATCTGCAAACTTGCTGAGGGTGCAGTACACGCCATCCTCCAGATCATTAATGAAAATATTGAACAATACTGGCTGCCAACTAGACATGGAGCCATTGATCACTACCCGTTGAGCCCGACGATCTAGCCAGCTTTCTATCCACCTTATAGTCCATTCATTCATCCAGCAAGAATACTGTGGGAGACCGTATCAAAAGCTTTGCTAAAATCAAGGAATAACACGTCCACTGCTTTCCCCTCATCCACAGAGCCAGTTATCTCGTCACAGAAGGCAATTAGGTTAGTGAATCCATTCACCCTCCATGAGGACTGTTCCTGATCCTACTTTCCTCTAAGTGCTTCAGAATTGATTCCTTGAAGACCTGCTCCATGATTTTTCCAGGGACTGAGGTGAGGCTGACTGTCCTGTAGTTCCCCGGATCCTCCTCCTTCCCTTTTTTAAAGATGGGCACTACATTAGCCTTTTTCCAGTCACCCGGGACCACCCCCGATTGCCATGAGCAATAATAATAATGGCCAATGACTCCGCAATCACATCTGCCAACTCCTTTAGCACCCTCAGATGCAGTGCATCTGGCCCCATGGACTTGTGCTTGTCCAGCTTTTCTAAATAATCCTGAACCACTTCTTTCTCCACAGAGGGCTAGTCACCTCCTTCCCATGCTGTGCTGCCCAGTGCAGTAGTCTGGGAGCTGACCTTGTTCGTGAAGACAGAGGCAAAAAGCATTGAGTACATTAACTTTTTCCACATCCTTTGTCA